>NC_044308.2:143428351-143730101 GCF_007474595.2 Lynx canadensis | reverse complement strand
AACCCCCCTGGGGCACCTGAGTGGCTTGGTTAAGTGTCCGACTCCTGGTTTCGGCTCAGGTCATGATCTCACAGTTCTTGGGTTCCAGCCCCGCATCGGGCTCTGCACTGACAGCACACAGCCTGCTTGGGATTCACTGTCTCTGTCTGTCTGTCTCTCTCTCTCTCTCTCTGTCCCTCCCCTGCTTGCTCATTCTCTCTCTCTCACAATAAACAAACATTAAAAACACTTTAAAAAAAATCCCCAAAACTACTAGAAAAATAATAACCAAATTCAGCAAAGTCTGGGTATATGGTCACCACACGAAAATCAATTGTGTTTTTATACACTAGCAATGAAAAATCTTAAAATTAAGGAAACAATTCTGTGTACAATAACATCCAAAAGAACAAAATACCTGGGAATAAATTTAACCAAGGAGGTAGATTTATACATTGACACTACAAAATCTTGCTAAAAGAAATTAAAGATGTAAATAAGTAGAAAGACACCCACAGTCATGGATTCGAACACTTAGCAGTGTTACAATGGCAACTCCCCAAAACAGATTCAATGCAATCCCTATCAAAATTCCAACGACCTCTTTTTGCAGCGAGAGAAAAACTGATTCTCAAATTAACATGAAGCTGCAAGGGGTCTCAAGTAGCTAAAGCAATAATGAAAAAGAAAAAGAAAATTGAAAGACTCATACTTCTCTTACTACTTCAAAACTTTCTACAAAGCTACAGTAATCAGAACAGTGTGCCACTGGCAAAAGGAAAGACATACAGACTGATAAAACAGAACTGAGAGTTGAAAAATAGATTCAAACATCTATGGCCAGCTGATTTCCAACAAAGGTACCAAGACCACCTAATGAGGAAAGAACAGTCTCTTCAACAAATGGTGCTGAGACCATGGTGTATGTATAACCACATACAAAAGAATGAAGTGGGGGGAGCCTGGGTGGCGCAGTCGGTTAAGCGTCCGACTTCAGCCAGGTCACGATCTCGCGGTCCGTGAGTTCGAGCCCCGCGTCGGGCTCTGGGCTGATGGCTCAGAGCCTGGAGCCTGTTTCCGATTCTGTGTCTCCCTCTCTCTCTCTGCCCCTCCCCCGTTCATGCTCTGTCTCTCTCTGTCCCAAAAATAAATAAATGTTGGGAAAAAAAAAATTAAAAAAAAAAAAAAAGAATGAAGTGGGACTCCCACTTCACTTCATATACAAATATTAACTCAAAATGGATGGATTAAAGACCTAAATGTAAGAGTAAAAACTATATAACATAGGGGTAAATCCTCATGACCTCAGATTTGTCCATGGATTCTCGTATTTGATACCAAAAGCACAAGCAACAGAAAGAAAAGAAATGGATCAACTGGAATTAACAAAAGTAAGAATTTTTGTGCACCAAAGGACCTTATTAAGAATCTGAAAAAAAGACCTACAGAATGGGAGGAAATATTTGTCAACCACATATTTACTAAGGGTTTAATATTCAAAATACATAAAGAACTCCTGGGGCACCTGTGTGGCTCAGTTGGTTGAGCATCGGCTCTTGATCTCCACTCAGGTCATGATCTTGTGATCTGTGAGATCAAGCCCCATGTCCAGCTCTGTGCTAACGGTGCAGCGCCTGCCTGGGATTCTCTCTCACCCCGTCCCTCCCCCACTCACTCACTCACTCACACACACATACACACACACTCTCTCTCTCTCTCAAAAATGAAACAGATTAAGTATATATGTATGTGCGTGTATGTGTACATATATATATATACATACACGGGTATACATATGTACGTATGTGTGTATGTATATATATATATACACACACATACACGTGTGTGTGTGTGTGTGTGTATATATATATATATATATATATATATACACACACATATATATAACCCTTACAATTCAACAACAAAAAGATAAACAACCCAATTAAAACATGAGCAAAGGGCTTAAGTGCACATCACTCCAAAAAAGATATAAATTAAAAGATGTTCAGTATCACTGGCCATTAAGGAAATACAAAACTACACTGAAGATACTACTTTATATCCACTAGACTAGCTTAGATAGATAAATGTTGCAATGATGTACAGAAATTGGAACCCTAGGACGTCTGTGGTGGGAATAAGTTAAACACAGAATTATTACCATATGACCTAGCAATTCCATTCCTAGGTATTTCACCCAAGAGAAATAAAAACACATGTCTACACAGAAACTTACACAAATTATTCATCATAGCCAAAAGAGGAAAACAATCCAAATGTCCATCGGTGGATGAATGGATAAATAACTTGTGACATATACACAGGATGGAATATTATTCATCCATAAAAAGGAACAAAACACTTATACATGCTATAATTTAGATATACCTCAAAAACGAAGTGAAAGAAGCTAGACATTAAAGGTCACCTGTTGTATGACTCCTTTTATATGAAATGGCTAGAACAGGCAAATCCATAGAGACAGGAAGCAGATGAGAGGTTACCAGGGGTTGGGAGGAAGACAGAATAAGGACTGATCACTTAATGCATAAGGTTTTTCTATGGGATGATGAAAAAGGTTTGAAATTAGAGAGAGCTGGTGGTTGCACAGCATTGTGAATATGCTAAATACCACTGAAATGTACATTCTAAAACGGTTAATTGTATGTTAATGTGAATTTTGCCTCAATAAAAGAAAATGTAGTTAGGCTACAGTATACTGATTCATCCATACAAACACCTGAGTACCTACCACACTCCAGGCACTCTCCTAGTACACGGGTTAAGATGATGAACAAAACTTTTCTGTTACAAATTTAAAAAGCAAGGTAAGAGACTAGAGAGTGAATGTGGCCTATTTTAATTAGGGTGTTCAGGGAAGACCTCCTGAAAGAAGTGACATTTGAACAGAGATGAGAACGAACTGAAGAAAATTATTCTGCTAAGTAACAGAAAAAATAATCTACTGAAATTAAAACATAAATTTTAATTTATCAAAAATCATCACAGGCAAAAAAGTCCTTTTCTACAAATCATTTTACTCTTTATTATGAGTAATTTCTTTATGGTTCAGTAACACGCTGCTTCTACACTTACCTGCAGGGTAGTCTCCCAGGGCCAAGCCACACTCCCAAGACAGCCTGTCATTCCCCTTGCTAACAAGGCAGGTTTTCCCTTTAGGAAATCACTCAGGAAAGGAAAGAGGGAAAGGAATTAGCACTTATGATATGCTGGGTTCTCACATTCACTCACATTCTCACTTCTATTCCTCACAATTACCTTTCCATGGCTAAGAAAAATTAAGGTTCACAAAGGATAAGTAAGCTAAACGAAGGACCAGAATTCAAATCAGGCCTGATTTCAGACCCATACTCCTCCCATACATAAATGTCTCATTGTTACTGAGCGCATCTTAGGCCACACCGAAAATATGATGAAGTGACCCTGTCCTTGAGAAGCTTGTCATCTCAACACTAGAGACACATCCAAGATGTACCAGAACATTCCTCAACCTGAAGAAAGCACAACAGGCTCCAGGAACATGAGGCCCTTGCTATCCAATACCATGGCATGCACCCAAGAAGTCTAACTCATGTTAAGAACTAAGGAATCTACCCTGTATCACTCCAGGAACCTGACCTTGTGGCCTTGGGGCCTAGACGTGTGTCAGTATTCACAACCCTTCCTGGAGCAGGTACAGATAGATGTCCATGAAACAAGCCTCCCCCTCTCAACCCAGCCATCACTGACCCTTCCCAGTTCTGTGTTCAAAACTTTACAGTGGCTCTAGCAGAAGAGCCACTTAAAATCTTCTCCAAAAGAGTCAACAACATCATTTCCTCGCTAATTGTGGAGAAGGCTTCTTTGCCTTTAACTTATATTCCCGTAAGTAATCCGTAGTCATAATTAAATTCCAGATGAATGGGTAGAAATTTGACTGTGCTGGACTGCAAGCGTTATGCTCTCTACAGAGTGACCAGGCACCAGGGACTTGTTCACCACTAACAAGCTAATGCTTGTAAAACCTTATAAAAACATAATGACTAAACACTATCATTATTACTTGACTACCCGTTTAAATGTAAATTAAGAGAGGGAAAGGGGAAAGAAAACACATTAGTAAATCAGGTTTGGGACTGCTACTCAGCAAGATGTAAGCAACATCTGAACCACAGGGGTAAAGAACATCTTAACTGAATTTGTTAAAGGATACTGAATGTAATGTTGCTGCTATAAGAAAATAACTCAAAACAGAAAGAAGAAATGGAGGGAATACCAGCTAGAAAAATGAATCAATGAAGGCAAAACAGATGTTAGAAGGAAAGGCTACAGGAAAAACATGCTGGAAAAATACATAATTTATTTAAAAAGTACTATTTACCAGCAAAACTAAAACGTTAGAATCTGAAAGCAAAACTAAAAAGTCTAGAATGTGAACAAAATCCAAAACAGGACTGTAACTCAGCTTAAAACTGACCACGCGGCACAGTAATGAAAACAGGAACTCTGGAGTCCAACAGGCCTATCGCTCTTCACTGTTCTCATCTGTAAAATGGGAATTACTCTTACTCCAAGTTAGGCTGGCACAGAGGTGGCACCCAAAGGCAGCCAGTGCCCTGTTCCCGATCACTCTCCCCGACACAGCCACAGGGAGCGCCTTCAGACTGTGACACGCAACTCTGCCAGCCACTGCCTCCCTTTCTCTTCTGCGAGCTTGCTGATGGTCGTCCTCCCTGGGAAACACCTCCTAACCCCGCAGTCCAAGTGACAGGGCATCCCCCCCCCCACTCTCTCAGCACCTCCGTTCTACCCGCACAGGGCCTACACAGTGGCTTTTCCGGCTCACCATCTTCCATAAGCTCCTCGAGGATGGTGATCAGACAGCAGTTTACTTGACTAGTCAGCTTTGACAGCTAGCACAGCTCCTGAGTAGGCTCTCAAAAATGTGTGCTGATCAAATAAGTCTCAATTATCCCAAGTCAGAATAGAGACCAAGCAGCTTCCCTGGGGGAAAATCTTGAAAAGTACAACATATAAGGAAAAAATCTGTACTCTGGGTGAATAGTCCATGCTTTGCCATTATCCAACTTGGGACAGTTATTCAGCCAAACATTCCGAGCCTCTCATATAAAAAAAGAGGGAATTCAACTAGAAAGTCTCCGTGGTCCCTACCACAGGCAAGGGCATATTATGTCTACATTCTAACATTCTTACTCTACTACATCTTGATTCTCTATGTTAACATCGTAGAATGCTTTATTGTCCATTTCACTCTTAACAAGCACGTGATGTGCATGGTGCTTTCTGCCTCATTTTGCAGATGGGGAAAGCAATTCAGACAGAACAAATAGCCTGACCAAGTAGAGAGAGCAGGACTGGCATTCAGATATTTAAAGTTGGTGCCTTCCATCATCTGCACCCTCCTCAAGCTGGGGAATGGACAGCTCCAGGGACACATGGTAGAATGCCAAGGGAGCCCTCAGGGGTCCTAGGGAAGCCAAGGACAAACAAAATGCATCTTTTGGAGAATTAACGGTACTCAAAAATTTGGGAGACAAAGTGTGTTTATATTTCAAAAAAAGTCATATTACTGAGTACAATGTGAAATTTGTATTAAAACTTAAGATAAAGGGGCGCCTTGCTGGCTCAGTTGTAAAGCATGTGACTCTAGATCTCAGGATTGTGAGTTCAAGCCCCATGTTAGGTGTAGAAATTACTTAAGAAATAAAAAATAGGGGCGCCTGGGTGGCTCAGTCAGTTAAGCGTCCAACTCTTGGTTTTGGCTCAGGATCATGGGTTTGAGCCCCACATCAGGCTCTGCGCTGGGTGTGGAGCCTGCTTGGGATTCTCTCTCCCTCTCTCTCTGCTCCTCCCCTGTCCATGCTGTCTGTCTGTCTCTCGCTCTCTCTCTCTCTCTCTCAAAATAAGTAAAATAAACTTTAAAAAATAAAAAAAAGCAAAAATAAATAATAAATCTTTTTTAGAATTTTTAAATAAAACTGACTGGGCCTTAGAGACTTGCAACATACTACACTAAAGCCATGCCATGCCCTTTCCCACACAGAAAAGCCATCTAAAACCAGAACACTTAATTTACCCTATAATAACATCTCAAACATCAGTCTGTATTAATCCAAAAAGGATAGAATTTAATTTCTAGAATAAAGTTGTGACTTCAGGGCATTATTGGGCAGGGAAGGACAAGAACTAGTTGCCCTGTTCTTCCTTTCTAAGTCATTAAAAGCACCCAAGAAAGGTACCGTGTCAAAGGAAGTCTCCCGTCATACAAGCCTCTTAATGCCGTGAAACGGGGAGAAGACAGGGGTGGGCGCAGGGGCACAGCCAAGGGAGGCAGCTACAAGGCACACCGGACTGCAAGTCTATCAGCAAAACCACGTGGAATTGTGTGGGCCTCTGGGGTGGCTCTCCTCTCTCCCAAACTTGCAGTTCTGGACATGAACACTGACAGGAGAGGTCTAATGGGAACTTCATTACCTACAGTGTATGCAGGCCTCCTACTGGGCATTAACCTTCCAGAGTACAAAGCTGGTCTCTAGAAACCTTCACTACAATTCTCATGACTCCTGGAGACTCAGGTTTTACCACTCTGGTACTACTAGTGTCCTGAAAACTTTATTATCCCACTTGGTTAATTGATTTAGCTTTTATCTCCACTCAAAGAAACCAAGTTTCCAATAAACATGCTTTTGGGTTTTGCCATAGAATCAGTGTTTAAATTGGAAAGAAAATCAGAATATCAGAACAGCATGCCTGATATCTTTCTTGGTAGAATGGCCTCATAAAAAGTTACCCAATAACCTGCATTAAAAAATATATACGGGGTGCCTGGGTGGCTCAGTCGGTTGAGCATCGGACTCCCGATTTCGGCTCAGGTCGTGATCTCACAGCATATGAGATCAAACCCCGCACTGGGCTCTGCATTGACAGCACGGAGCCTGCTGGGGTTCTCTCCCCCACCCCCTCTGCCCCTTCCCACTCGCTTTCTCTCTCTCCCTCAAAATAAATAAGCATGAAAAAAAAAAAAACCTTTAAAAAATACACATGTATAAGGGCACCTGGGTGGCTCAGTCAGTTGAGTGTCCAACTTTGGTTCAGGTCATGATCTCATGGTTCATGAGTTCAAGCCCCACATTGGGGGCTCGCTGCTGTCAGCGCAGAGTCCGCTTCAGATCCTCTGTCCCTCTCTCTGCCCCTCCCCCACCAGAAATAATTAATAAATTAATTAAATTTATAATAAATTTAATAAATTAAAAAATAAATTAAAAACATTAGAAAAATATATATATATACACACACAGAGTTAAAACCTGCTGGGGCGCCTGGGTGGCGCAGTCGGTTAAGCGTCCGACTTCAGCCAGGTCACGATCTCGCGGTCCGTGAGTTCGAGCCCCGCGTCGGGCTCTGGGCTGATGGCTCAGAGCCTGGAGCCTGTTTCCTATTCTGTGTCTCCCTCTCTCTCTGCCCCTCCCCCGTTCATGCTCTGTCTCTCTCTGTCCCAAAAATAAATAAACGTTGAAAAAAAAAAAAAAGATTAAAAAAAAAAAAAAAACCTGCATGGAGCAAGCCCTAGAAAAATGCAAATCATGAAATGAAATTATAGGACCCAATTTTTTATTTCTTGAGAATTAAAAAGATTTAGGTCATTTCAGCACAGATGACAGAGCAGTAGGTTGGGGGAGGGGGTCCTGAGAGAGGTGCTTTTTAACATTTCCACCCCTCCCCTCACCACCACTTCTTGAGCCTTTCTACCTACAGGGAGAAACAGTAGAGACAGCAACTGTGCTGCCACTCACCGCTCCGTTCCCCAGTGCAGACCAGGCCCTTCACAGTGTAGAAAGCCGGTTCCCCGGGGTCACAAAGGGCCTGGTAAGAGCGGGAGGACAACACTGGAAACACTACAATTGGAACCCCGCAGACCAGCGGCACCACCAGCACTGTATCTACTGGAGGACAGCAAATTGTCAGATCTCCTCTTACCGAAACACAGCGGGGTATGGAGAAATCCCCTTCCTGCCATCCTCAGGGCCCTGCAAGAGGCCCAGAGACCTCGCTCATGCTGGGACTCAACACCCACCTCCCAGAAGCCTTCCCCGACTACCCCCCCCCCCCACCTACCCATAGCCGGCCAAGAGCTTCCCCTTTCCCGGATTTCCACCGTACTCTCAGTCTTCCACACAATTCACTAACTCATTTTATGACTACTTGGTTTTATGACTACTTAGGTGGGTCTTCGCTCCAGCCGAGCGCCTGCTCCCTGAGGGCAGGGTGGTAAAATTCCACCTTTCCACGCCCTTCCTGCCACAAGCTTCAGTCCAGGTGCTGTGGTGGTCCCATACCCTTGGTTTCTGGCATCTCCCTTCCCTGTGCACAGGGGCGGACTTCTGCAGCCCAGGCTCTTCAAGGCAGGTGCCGAATCTCACCCATCCTAGCTCTGTAACAAGAACATTACGGGAGCTCAAGGCACATTAACTGAACATTAGGTTAGATGAGAAAAAGATTCCCAACTCCCAGTTAATGATCCACTTATCTCGAGGAATACAGAATTCAGCAAGAGATTCCCACCTCATTTTTAGAGTTGTGAGAAACCAACAGTCACCTACGTTTTCAATATCTCACTACCCGCCAGCCTCAGCCCAAGGTGTCTGCACAGGGAGGAAAAAAAAAATCCCATCCAAAAAAATTTTTACTGCTTAATGATAAAAAAAAAAACCAAAAACACCTCACCTCCTCCTTCCTAGGTTGGTTAGCTCCCCCCCCCCCGCAATCATCTACAATACTGTTGTGCAAAAAAACAATTAAAAAAAAGCTCCTTAAAATGAGAAAGACGTTTTGTATTTTTTAGTTAATAATGAATGATGGGTATCACACAAGCACACGTAGTTTTCTGACATTTTTCCTTACTTTTTTTTTTTTAATGCTTATTTATTTGAGACAGAGAGAAACAGAGTATAAGCAGTGGATGGGGCCAAGAGAGAGGGAGACACAGAATCCCAGGCAGGCTCCAGGCTCTGAGCTGTCAGCACAGAGCCCGACACCGGGCTTAAACTCGTGAACCGCGAGATCATGACCTGAGCTGAAGTCGGACACTTAACCGACTGAGCCACCCAGGCGCCCCTGACATTTTTCCTTTATGTTTAAGACTACACTTTCTTCTATTTCTTTTAGCTCCTTTGGACCCAAAGCCTCCTGCTGTGATGCAAGTGGCACCCACCCCCATTCACCTCTCTACTGCCCTCCTGCCCCGGGGCATCTGGCCTCTCCTTGTGGTTGCACTCCTCCCACTCAGAATAAGCCTAAGCATCACCTCCACGGTTAGGCCTCAACTGCCTCTCTCTGGTCACCTTCCAGGTCCACTGGCCTCACTTCACTTCCTTCCTTCCCACTCTGTAGCTCTCTTCCCAGTTTGTCTCTGCAGGTGAAGTCAACATGATGATTCTCCCTCCATTCCCCCCAAATAGTGTTTCTTCCTCTATGAACACTCGTGAAGAAGCACATGAGGGGTCCAGATTCTATGGAATCAACACAGGAGGCCTTGGTCACAAGACGTCTCCTCTACCAAGTTAATAGTTCTTAAATTGACCAGTGCAAGGAAACTCAGCTATTGCATAATACTTGATAGTTAAGATCACTTGCTGTTTGGAGAGTCCTGCTATATGGAGATGAGAAAATAGAGATGGGCAAATTTAACGCAATTTCCTTTGTTTGCTTGAGCCAGCTTAGACTTGCAACACCACGGTGACTGTTTTATCTTTCTGAAAGTGCAGCTTTAACATCATAGAGAAGGACTTTAAGAGAGCGATAAATCATTCTCCTCCTCCGTTCATTAGCACAGCTATCCTGACAGTACCCCAGAAAGGCCTCTCTCAGGTTTGCACAGTGAAAAAATAAAGGGATTTTAGCCAGGGTGTTTACAGAATCAAAATCCCAAACACAGGGGAAAACAGCAAGCAGCAGCCCAGATGTTTCAGTGGAATGAAGGACTTTCTTCAAGGCACGAACAAGAGTAAGAATATTTTGACGGTATTAACAGAAGCGACTGACCGTGCTATTGCCTGTTTCCAGAGGAATGTCTTTACACCCTTCTCACTGAGTGAGGCCATCTTATTAAATCCAAAATGCATGGATAGAATCCAAGCAAAATAACTGGTCGTCTTTCCCCTCACAGAAAAATTCACATGAATGTCTTTAAAAAAAAAAAAAAAAAAAAAAAAGCTGGAATTCTCCCTGCCAGTTCTCTCTGCTTTCCTGGCTTCTGCATTGTGACAGCTGGAACAGATGGCGTCTGGGTGAGACACCTTAACGTCTTAAACCTCATGCGTGATAAGGGCCGATTTGAACCAGTGATGCTAGAGTCCCAGGTCTGTCAGGGTTTGTCATGAGCCCCTACTCACAGGGATTTCCAATCTTGTCTGCTATGTTCTGATTTTCCTACTAACAAGGCTTATCTTGCTTGGCCAAAGAATTCTTCGTCTATAGACTGATTCTAAATAATATAGTCACAACAGAGTAAAAAAAAGCAAATATCCCCTGGCGCTTGAAACACGACTGGCTATGCACTATTTTGCCAGACATCCTACACATGATGCAGTCTTTTTAACAGGCCATTTTCAAAGATGTGAAAGACACGCGCAGATTTTAGCACCGACCGACGGTCCGCCTGGTCATTTCTTTCAATAAGAATTTTAGAGCCATATAGAAGGTTACAGAAAACGTTTCCAAACGCTTCACCAGTGTGCATTCACGACAAATGCCAGGGGGAAAAAAAAATTATGGCTCCTCCTCTGTTGTATGCTGTGAATGTAAATTAAGAAGCGGTAAGGTAACGCTCAACACAGCCTTTATGACTCCACAAAAATAAATGAACACACACACACACACACACACACACACACGCTCACACACCCCCATCTCCTTCTGAAATCTGATTCAGAGCTTCACAGGAAAAACGTGAAATAAAACTGTTTTCTTCAACGGAGCATTAGCTGAAGGGTTGTTAAATTTCAAAGCACGTCCACGACAGTTCATCCGTTTCCCTTTTGTTTACAGGTTTGCAAATTAAGGGTAAAGAACATTCCACACGGAATTCTCTCTACAGGTCTCGATATTAAATAGATGTCCCCAAATGGGGTGACGGCGTGAAAACGTGGCAAAGCGTACGTGAGCGATAGCCTGGCGCCTCGAGATGAAATTTTAAATACCGTGGCAGGCATCCTTTTCATTTTTTGCACCTCTGGGAGCCCGGTCTGACCTTTACTATGAATCAAAGGTGGAATGTGTGCATTTTGCCCCGAACTGGATCCCAGTACCGCCTGCCTTCGAGGCCACTGCAGCTCCCCGATTATGAATCAGTCAGAGGTTCATCTGCAGAGGAATGACTCAGTATAAACTTTTAAATAAGGGCTTCAGAAGCCCCCCCAACCCCCGGCCGGCAGCCCGGGGGGGGGCGGGGGGACCCCTCGGTGGATGCAGACCCCCAGCCGGCGCGCCCCCCCCCCGCCCCCGCCGCCAGAACACACGGCCTCGCGGGGGATGCCGGCTGTCCCCACCCCGCGGGGCTCGCGTCCCCGGGAGGCCTCGGCACCCCGTTTCCTGAAAAGCTGCGGGCACCCCGGCCCGCGGGCCCCGGGCCCGGCCTCGAGGACAAAGTTTTCCGAAGTTGAGGCGCTCGGGGGGCGGGCGGGCCCGGGCGGGGGCGGGGGCGAGGCGGCGCCGCACCGGGCACTCGCCGCCGGGCGCCGGGCCTGCTTCGCCCCGGCCCCGCTCCGGCCCCGGGCCCGCCGCCGCCGCCGCCGCCCGCCGAGGACGCGGGAAGGGGCCGCCGGGGATGGAGCCTCCCGCCCGCCCGCCTGCCGCCAGCCACCCGCCGCCGTCGCCACCCCTTACCCCGCGGTCCGCCCCGCTCGGCCGGCTCAGGGGCGCCGGGCTCGTCCTCCGCCGCGGTCCGCAGCGTCCTGCTCCCCGGGCAGCCCCATGTCGGGGGGCGGGGAAGGGCCGGCGGCCGCCGCCGCCGCCGCCGCCGCCGCCGGCTGGAAAGTCCCTGCTGGGCTGCAACCCCGGCTCGCGCACGCGGCGGCCGCGCCGCGCCGCGCTCCCTCGCGCCCTCACGCACCCTCTCGCAGCACTTCCTCTCGCGCGCTGGAAATCCCCGCCGGCCGCCGGAGCGCGCCCCGGCGCGCGCCCCGCCCCGCCCCCGCCGCCCGCGCGCGCGTGGGAGCGCAGGAGCCCGCGAGCGCCGCCGGCCCCACGCGCCCGCGGCCCGCGCGCCCCCGCCCCCCCCCCCCGCGCGCGCCCGCGACCCGTTGCTAAGGCCCGCCCGCCCCGCGCCCGCCCGCCGGCCTTAGCAACGGCGCCGCGGCGCGAGCCGGGGCGGCCCCCGATGCCCCCCGCGGCCGCCGCCGAGCCGCCCGCCCCCTCGCTCCGCGCGGCCCCCGCCCCCCGGCAGCCGCGCGCGCCCCCGCCGTCTCCCCCTCCCCTTTCCGGGTCAAGAAGCCACGCAGCCGCGTGTGGGCCCCAGAGGTGCAGGTTGTGTCGCTGCCAGGAGCGATGGCGTCACCCGGTTCACCCGCGCAGCCACGCTCGCGGACACTGCACCGCCGCTGGGGCACACTCGGTCTCACACTCACGCGCACACTTGCCCACACGGGCTCACAGACCTGCATTCCTAAGCGCGGCCCCACTCATGCACACATGCTCGCCGCACACACGTTCACGGCCACGCGCACACTCACCTGGGCACTGGCACCCTCCCGTGCCCTCGCGCCACACACTCCTTCCCATACTAGCCGACACTCATGCTCCCGCACAGCCATGCACACGCACACACACACACACACACTCCTCTAGACACACGCGCAGGTGGGTGGGGCTGAAGGTGACTCAAGCCATCTGGGCCCCTGCTTTTTTCCCTTGAGAGCGGGATGTCTACGCATTTGTTTGGTTGGAGTTTCCTTTCCTTCCTCCCTGGGCTCCTCCCACACCCAGGAAGCTGCCTCTCAGTCAACTGTGAACAGGGTGGCCAGTTTGCCGCGAGTGCCCAGAGTTCTCGTGGCCTGCGTGCCCGGGGCAGAAGAGTCCACCGCGCACCCCGCTCCTCCCTGGACCTCTGGCGTCTATGCAGCCTCCAGACCCGGGGCCACCCACTCATCCCGGGGCCTTGGCCCCGCCAGTCCCGAAGTCATCGATGATTACCCCAAAGGCCTCTGAGGTTGCACCCGTCCTGGCTGGGCCTGTCTCTGGGAGGCCCTAGGCCAACTCTGCCCGTGTTTACGAGGCAACAGAAGGGGGCTTTTCATTTTTCGCTTCTCAAGGAGGCTTATGAAGGTCCCTGGACCAGAGCTGAGACCAGTGTGACCAGCTTAAGCCAGTCTTCCTTCTTGTATTTCTCCAATGACTCATGTGAGTAGAGGCAGGAAGTCCAGCATCTCCTCCTGCAGCTTCCCCTGTGGAACGTTCCGGAACCCTGGACAGTGAGCCGTGGTTCTGGCTCCAGCAGCCCAACAGGTTTCTGTCCTCCAGCCACAGCAGTGGAGCCCTGCTACCCAGACTCGGGCTCCAGTGGCGCCCCCACTTGGGCCACAGAAGGTCACAGCTTTCTGAATTCAGACCAGAGAACCCGAGATGGCTGCTGTTCTCCCAAGCAACCATGTCAGGGTGACCGGCTAGCGGCAGCCAGCCCTTGTGCACAGACCTCTGGGCTCTGTGCTGAACCCAGGTCACCAGATGGGCTCCCCTTTCCCTCACGGTGGGTTCCCCTCCAGAGCCTTGCGTGCCCTTTCCTGCCTGTTGCAACTTGTAGTGACTCTCACCTGAAAGGATCAGGTCCTGGCTGCTTCCCGTACCCCAGACTCCAGGGCCTCTGCATATTGGCCCACCGGCTCCCGGGTCCCCAGGCCCGCCCAGACCGCCGTCCTGGGACACGGGCCTCCAGGTGCTCGTTCCCACCTTCTGCCTCACACTATATTGCAAGGGCTCTTTTAAAGACTTTGCCAAAATAAGACTGCCAAAAATTCTCTAGGCTGGGCTATTTTTGGTTCTTTTAAAATAGGCAACAAGGTGGAAGTTTCAAAGATCCATCAGAGGGGTTTTCTGGGACTCCTTTTACTCTCTTCCCAAAGCAGCATCCAGCAACGTTGAGAATGAATAGATTCGGGTACACCCCAGGGTGGAGCCCTCTTCTGGTGAGACCTGCTCCTCTCCTCTCTCCCTCTTCCGCCTGTCCTTTCCCTTCTCCAACCTTCCGGCAGTGCTGGATGCCCTGCTTTAGAGACTGGAGGGGGACAGCACAAATCATTTTGCCCCTAACAGGGCAACTGCTTTGGGGGTGGGTGTTCTGTCCTCTGCAGTTTCAGGCTGTTGGGCAGCAGTGATGGGCAGCAAGGAGAGCCAATCACAGGTCTCCTCTGCATTTCAAAGGCAGCCCTCTCTGTTCCCTATGGCAACGAGGAACAACAAGCTGACACCATTTCTGGACAAAGAAATTTCTCACAGGGATTTATGTAGCATTACATGTTCTGTTTGCTGTGTTTCTGGGAGAAGTGCACACAGATATTAGAGCAACGGCTCAGAAGCCAATCCTGTTTGTTTTCCAGAGGAAGGGGGAAAGTATGCATCATATAGTGTTAGGGGGCTTTTGGCCTGTGAATGGGGTCTCACAGGCCTTTCCCTGAATATGATGATCAGGCCCTCAAGTGACACCCACGCAAAGACCATCAGCTGCGCCCCCCACCCCGGCCCCGGGAGGGGGTCTTACTTGGGCTGCAATATGCTAGCAACTTCTCCCACTAAAATATTAAATATCACCTCAGGAGGGACCGTGACACACGGCAAAATAAAAAAATAAAAACAGTTCTACTAACTGACCAGACAAGTAGCTTCCAAACTTTTTGAATTTTACAGCACAAACCCAGTTGTGTATCATGTATGTGCAGGAATATACACGCACATATGACGACACTTAGCCTCAAACATGTGATGTACGCGGATATTTTCTTTTTTTTTTTTTTTTTAATTTTTTTTTTCAACGTTTATTTATTTTTGGGACAGAGAGAGACAGAGCATGAACGGGGGAGGTGCAGAGAGAGAGGGAGATACAGAATCGGAAGCAGGCTCCAGGCTCTGAGCCATCAGCCCAGAGCCCGACGCGGGGCTCGAACTCACGGACCGCGAGATCGTGACCTGGCTGAAGTCGGACGCTTAACCGACTGCGCCACCCAGGCGCCCCATACGCGGATATTTTCTATTCCATTCCATTTTTTTAAGTTTATTTTTTGAGAGAGAGAGAGAGCGGGGGAGAGAGAATCCCAAGCAGACTCTGTGCTGTCATCGCAGAGCCCAACACGGGGCTCAAACTCACCAACCGTGAGATCATGACCTAAGCCAAAACCGAGAGTCCGATGCTTAACCAGCTGAGCTGTCCAGGCGCCCACCCCCTCCTCCATTCTACTTTTTCGATACTGTTGTGACTCTCTCAACTCACTGTTGGTTTGTAACCTTAAGTCTAAAGACACTCTCTTAGACGGAACGAAGGGCTGAAGGGGCCCGCGGCTTTGAGGGCGGGCGGCCTGGCAAAGAGCACCCCTGGCAAAGCTCCGTGATGAGTGTGCACTGTCGCAGCAGGGCTGGGGAGCCAAGGCCGCCACTCCCCCGTCCCGTCCAGGGGACCCTGGCTAAGAGCAGAGGGGTGCCAGCGGGGAGCCAGGCTGCCTGTGCCCCTCTCTGGACAGGGACAGTGGAAAGTGAAGACAAAGGAAATGGGGCATGGGGAGACACCGGATGGCGAGGGTATATAGAGCCAGCAGGGGTCTTGTGCAAGAAACAGGAACAGGGAAGGGGGGAGATTTGGGGAACTGGCCACATCAAGTTTTAATCTTCTCTCATTTCTGTGGGCCACTCAGGTTGACGAAGGTGTCCTCATTTTAGGAAACCCCGTTTGAGGGTTTGCACGCGTGTGCGCACCACTCACGGTATCTCTGGTACTTTATTTACCCCAGTCCTTCAGGACAGCATGAGCACCAGGCGAGGCCGACCTCCCACAGGTGCCTCGACCGGAGCCCCACACCCACTTCGACCTTTAACACTTTCTGAAAAACAGATTCAATCTCACCAAGAAAAGGGTGGTTTTCACTGCAGATCTTGCGGGAGACGGGGAAGAGGGTTTGCATCAGTTACCACACAGCAGACTCATGAACCCCGCTGTGAAAATCCGGCTGCCTGCCTTCAAATCCCATTCGGAAGGTTCACCTCCTCTGTGTGATCACTGACCTTCTTTCCCAGCCTGCAGGTCGGTCGTAACAGCGCCTTTCCTCCCCCTAAGCCCCAACCCCCCCACCAGGAATTCAACTCCAGCCTCAGCCCACACACTCCACTCAGCAAACAAGCCAGTGGCTGGCGGAGTCCTACCGCCAGCCCATCCTACCCCAGCAGACCCCATCCAAGTAGTCTATGCTCCTCCCTGCTCATTAGCAACGAGGAGGGAGGAGGTGATAAGGTTCAAATGAAGTCTCGGATTAATGAGACAAAATGTTTGAAAAGTACAAGAATCGTTCTAATTCATCAAAACTGCGAGGTGACATCTCACTATGAATAAAGGCAAATGTGGTGCCCTTCCCCATCTCTCAAGGCTGGTGGCGACGAGCCTGAAATGTCATATGATGCCAGATCAAAGCAACTTATTCCACTGTCCCCTTGTTCGTTAGTGCATTCAGTCAAGACCCGCCACCCTTCCAGCACAGAACCAATTAAATGCTTGCCCTTTGGAGCTCACCTTGTAGCAGGTGAAAACAGAAAATAAACCTCAAGCGAATCTATCACGAGAGCTGAGGAGCAAGCTAGAACAGAGGAGGGGAGGAGGGAGGCCTGGAGTGAATGGTCAAGGAAGGTGGGGGGCAAGGTGCCAGATAAGGTACCACTTGCATGTAGACCTAAAGGAAAAGAGGAGGGTACCATGTGGATATCTGTGGGAAAAGCATCCAGGAAGAGGGAATGGCGTGGGCGAAGGCCCTGAGGTCAGTAAGCATTCGGGAGGCCAGTGTGGGTGGAGCTAATGAGCAGGAGAGAGTCGCAGAAGATGAAGCTAAGGGTGGGAGATCAGGACTCCGGGAGCTAGGACACAGGGCCCTGAGGGTCATCAACAGAACTTTGGTTTTACCTGAAGATGGGAGCCATTGTAATGTTTGATTGACAGCTTATATTCTATCCAAACTACCCCTACACCTGATCTGACTTCATGGTCATTCAGCCAATAAACACAGGCCAAGAACCAGGCAAATCTGAACAACAGTCAGACGCCGTCTTGTTACATAATGAATGAGGTCACAGCCGATGAAGCGTGGTGTGGGCCGGCAACTAGAAACACAAACCTCCTGGGTGTTAAAAAAGGAGGTGACTCCCTCTTGACCCAGTGACCTCACATCTGGGACTCTCCCCTCCAAAGATATAATACCAAATACTGGAAAACCATACCTCCTACCTTCAAAACTGAGCAAAGGGAATGACCATCACCCTTTATCTAATGGCCATGGTGGTGGTGTTAAATCCGCAGATGCTGGGGGTGCCTGCCGGGCTCGTCCGACTCTTGATTTCGGCTCAAGTCATGACCTCACAGTTCGTGAGATCGAGCCCCGTGTCAGGCTCTGCGCTGACAGCACTGAACCTGTTTGGAATCCTCTCACCCTCTCTCTCTCCCCTCCCCAGTGCGTGCGCACTCCCTCTCTCTGATAACAAATAAATTTTAAAAATGTAAAAAAAATGTAAACCTAGCAGATGCTAACAGCCCCGAACTTGCTGTCAGATGGGGTGAGAACCCACAGCACGTGGACTGCAGGCCACGTAGCTCTGGCCACAGCACTGTCCCTGCACGGCAGCCTTCGCTCAGCTGCTCTCAGTGGTCTAGTCCCCAGGAAGAACCAAGGGGCCATGGTTGTCCCCCCCCCCCCCCGTCTGAATGTTCCTGTCGCTCACCTGCTCCACCCACACTGGCCTCCAGGGAGCCTCTGTGACCCAGGCCAACTAGCTCCTCAGAGCCTTTGCCTCCGCCCTTCTCTCTGCCCCGAAAACTCTCCCTACAGCTCTCTGTATGCCTCACTCTTTCGCTTCCTTCGGGTCATAGCCAGTTGGAGCAAATCCCAAATAAAACATGCATTTCCAGGACTTACCATTGTCCACCTCCAAATGGGCCCTTGGCCCGACACACGGCTTCACACCCAAGCGGGAAGGATGCCATGGGTCAGGCCCCCGGCTCGTCTTGCCAAAGGGCCCCCAAAATGTTGTGGGATGAGTTCCCCAGGAAAGGTGAACCGGCAAGGAATTCACTAGAGCAGGAGAATGCTAGACCAGGAATCGAAAAAGCAGAACTCAACTCATGACTGACTGTATAATCTTAGGAAGACACCTTGCCTCCCGGCCCTGGGTTTCCCCTTTTGCAGAGCGGAAATAAGACTGCCCGCCCTACCCCGAGGGGGCTGCGAAGGAGGACAGTGCCCGTGGGGCCACGTGGCTCACATGTCCCTGAGAGGGGCCACGATGCCCAGAGGAAGGACACAGGGTTGTTGTTCAAATGCTGCTGTCATTTCTAGAGATAAAGGCCCGGCCCAGCTCTCCTGGGCTAGGAGGGGTGGTTTTAATTTCAGATGTTCACGATCAACTGCCGTGGGTGAAAATCACATTTGCCCCAGTATTTTGGGGGGATGTTACCTAGTGTTTTCTTATTAACTTTCAGGGGTACCTTGCCCATGCTGTGCTAAATTGACAGACAAACTTCATTATCCATTCACCGAAAAGCATTTTCTGCGGAATCGGTCCTCCGGCCCCCGCTGCAGCTGTGAGAAGTGTCGAGGCCCCAGCACCTGGGAGGTGGTGTTTTTCAAACCGCAGCTGGCAATCCATTAATAGATCATCAAATCACTTGAGTGGGTGTGACCAGTATTTTTTTTTTAATGAAATAAAATACAATAGAAAATAGCAGGAGGCTTCATACCTAGGAA
The DNA here is from genome assembly GCF_007474595.2 of Lynx canadensis. Classification (NCBI taxonomy): domain Eukaryota; kingdom Metazoa; phylum Chordata; class Mammalia; order Carnivora; family Felidae; genus Lynx; species Lynx canadensis. Next base: position 143,711,121 of record NC_044308.2, on the reverse strand, counting down.
GGGTTGGTATTGTTTGTAAAACTTTTGTTTTAGTCCTGCGTGGATGCCACGAGTGTGTGTGTGTGTGTGTGTGTGTGCCCTCAGGTAAAATGTCTTTCTCACCGTGGGTCCTGCTGAAGAAGCCTGAAAAGCCGCTAAAGACACAGCTCCAGTGTAACTTCTCCCTTTTCCCCACTTTGGCTGACACGTCTTCCTTGGGCGCGGTGGGAACTGTAGGTTCCGCCCACTCTGGGAGGAAATATCCAAGATTAGTAGAGTCTGAATTAACAATGTTTGTTATATTCAAAGAAATAAATAACGATGGGGTTCAGTTTGCGTTCCTCCTGCTCTTCCTGAACAGTTCGGAGCGGAGAACGCTGGGCCCTCATGTCACTGTCACCTCGTTGTCTGAAGGCTTTGGTTTGCAGGGTCAGCTCCTTCTCTCTCAATCTCTCTCTCTCTCTCTCTCTCTCTCTGTCTCTGTCTCTCGCAGAAGTTCCTAGGCAGCCTTTAAAATATTTGGCTAAGTGAGGTGCCTGGGTGGCTCAGTCTGCTGAGTGTCCGGCTTCGGCTCAGGTCACGATCTCACAGTTCCATGGGTTCGAGCCCCGCATCGGGCTCTGTGCTGACAGCTCAGAGCCTGGAACCTGCTTTGGATTCTGTGTCTCCCTCTCTCTCTGCCCCCCCCCCCCACCCCGCTCACACTCTGTTCTTTCTGTCTCTCAAAAATGAATAAACATTACAAAGAAATTAAAAAAATATTTGGCTAAGTGAATGAATGAATGAATGAATGAATGAACCAGCAAACCATCCGCCCCAAGCCACATCTTTCCTGTCCGCTTCATGTACCTCCAGTTTCACCCTGTCACACTTCATCCACGAACGGCTCCCCACAGACGACTCTGGTCCGGGCCTGGGCTCAGGGCCAGTGGCAGCTCCAGAATGTCCACAAGGTTTATGATGTCATCATCTGTCAGGAGGAGAGTCCAAAGGACCTATCTGAAATCCTTATTGCCATAACACCACGATTCCCTTATTTAAGATGTGGTTTGAGGCAGATCTGGGAGCTGTTGAAGGCTGGGTGTCTTGGCCCACCCCTTGACCTCGCCACTGTGTCCACTTCTGCATGGAAACAGAAAAACCCCAAGGTCTGGCATCTGCCTGCCCGAGGCCGATCAAGAATCTGCTCTAGAACACCACAGACTTCACTTCCCAGGGGCTCACCACCCTCACCAGCTCTGACTTGGTTCTTTCTGGCCAGCTCGCGTTTGGGGCAGTGTAAGGGACTTGTGTCTTGCTGTGCACCTGAAGCCTGGGAGCTAGGATTCATAAAGTCAACTACAACTAGGATTCCCACACCCTGGGGCATTTTAAGGCCTCCAGGGTAAGCTAAGGCCAATGTTGGGCGAGCTGGTAGGAAGGAATCCAGTGTGCCTGGGCTTTTGTGGAGCTGAGTCCATGAAACGGTTCTTGGGGAGGGCAGCTGGGTGTGCGGTTTCCAGTCTGGAGGCCAAAAGGCATCTAATTAGCCCTGTAATTGCCAGATCACCCCTGTTCGCTGTCCCAGGTAGTGAGCATTAAAAAACAGCAGATTCACAAATTCATGTTCTCATTACACCTCTAGCTAATCAATGTGAATTTCCGTGAGTGATTTGCAATGTAGATGATTTTTCATAACTACCACGTTTGAATTTCCCTCTACTATTTTTTCACATGGACACAAATAAGCTCATTCCACAGGAGGATCTCACAGGGCTGACACCTGAAATGACAGTCTCAGAGCTTCTCTAAGTACCTAATCACTGCTCTGTAATCAGCAGGCCACGTAAATAGCCCTGGTTCATCAGCCTAACTAGAGTTTGCTAAACACCAGCTGTATTGTACTTCCTAAAGCCAGGGGACACAGAACTGGCCTAACAAGCCTCGAGGACACGATTAAAGGGACCGAGGACTGGAGTGGACATCCACCGGGGCCTCTACGGACCCTGTGGCCCACGCCCAGGTGTCTTGGGTGCGTTCCTGCGCCTCCCAGGTGGCACCCTTCCCCTCTTCTGGGGGCCTGGAGAGTCAGCTGGGCAGGGCTCTCGTACCCCATCCCTGCCATCCCCGGGACGTGGCCCAGGATGGCCCGGTGGAGGTGAGGCCCTGCCCGGGTGGCCATTCAAGCACTCAGGACGCCCCCGGGGTGGCTGACACAGGAAATGGCCTTTCCTCCCTTGCTGTTTCTTTTTGAGTGTGAGGCAAACTAAAAAATTTCCCCACAGATGGTAAAGGAACCGAAGTCGGACACTCTAACTTTGGTTTGGGGATTTTGCTTTTCATACGGGCACTTCATTCTGCAACTCCAAATGCAGAAACTGAGCTGTCGGCCCCGGAACAAGGCTTTTCGGAGCGGCTTCCAGGCCACCCCCTGGCCCTGGGCCTCCCGCGGACTCTGTCCTCTGTGGGGAAACAATTTGAATAGGCTGGGGCCTGTCTGAAGCTGCCCGGGGGACCACGCGGTGGGACTGGGACAATCCTTCCACGCTTCCATTCTGTTGGAGGGGAGGGAGGTGTCTTGATTCCAAAAAGAAAAAAATGTTTAGAAAAGGATCAGGGAGAAGTTGCCCAGCTTGTCTAGAGCCTTGATTCCGTTTGTAAGGATAAATAAAGTTGATTTTGCCCCAGAATCAGTCAAAAATAACATCCACCTGTGTATCTTTGAAACAGTCCCTCCTTCCTACACTCACAATGTCCGCTGGACAGTTGAGGAATGGGATCCACTCCGAGCCTGCTCTGCTTTTAAGTCCCAAAGGGGTGGTGGTGGGCGCGATTTCTCCTTCCTCCTGCCCTCCCTCTGCTGGAGCTGCAGGCCTTCCTGGGACAGGCGCGAGGAGGGCAGCCACGAACTTGCTGAAATCGTTTTTCAGTGTTTTTTGCCCCTGGACCTGGGTCTGGCTACCACTGGGGCATCAAAAGACCTGAACCTAATAATGCGGTAGAATCTCTCCCATTGCCCAGAAAAACAAGACAGCCTAAACACGCTCCTGACACCTTTTAGCTCTACCCATCAAATTTGGATCCTTTCCAAAACGCCGTGATTTCACCCAAGCCACTCCTTGCCACCCAGTATCCCTCCGTCACCCCCCACTCTTACCCGCCAGTCCCCATCACCATGCTCAGTCTCCTGGGGACAAAGTCCTCGCTCTCCCCACTACTCGACCTGTAGACCCGGCTGTGAAGCAAAGCCTGAAAAGTGGGCAGCCTTTGTGGGCTGGGAGTCGATGCCAACACCTCCAAACTACATCTAAATCCCAGCCCTCTGCCTCCAGGAACCACCTCTTTCCTAACTTCTCCCGGCTCTCTGGTCCTCGAAAACTCCAGCTCACCTCACAGAGCCACACTCCCAAGACTGGGGGCTTGCATCAAAAGGCCGGAGATGGTGACCATGGCCTGAGAGGAAGCCCGGGCAAAGTTTGGTTCCTTTGGAAATGGGCAGGCTTCCAAGATTTCCAACGGAGAAGAAAGACTTTTAACCTGCGGCCACCGACCCTCCTCCTGGGCAACCACAAAGGCACCCACTGTTCTGGAAGTTTCTTTCCTGGATTCTCTAGTGGAAGGGAGGTTAGAGGGGCAGGACGGCTTGCTGGAGAACAACGAAGATCTGTCTGGCTACAGACATGAGGGTCCCAGTATATAGGAACTTTCGCTAACATTCATGGATACCGCTGTGGGCCAGGCATCTTGAGAGGCTCCAGGAATGGAAAGAGAGTTGCAACTAACAGGGCAGACACACACACGCACATGCGTGAGCTTGCACGCACGGAGTTAACCTGTGCACAGGGTGAGAACAAGGACCAGCAATTCTGGACGGGAAGCCCCTCCCGGTTTGTGTCCCCCGCGATGACAGGGAGATGGATATTGTCTAAGATCCATGTATAGTCACAGTTACTGCCCAACAAATTTGTTATCTCTCGAGGCTTCTGTGGGTCAGGAAGCCGGGAAAAGTCTAGATGGGCAGTCTAGTCTCTCCTCCAGGTGAGTCAGACGGTGCTCACGTTTGAACAGCATGGGGCTGAGCATCTCTCCACGTGGGCCGGTTTGGGCTTCTTACAACATGGCAGCCGCAGGGCGGTCAGTCAGCTGGAGGCTTCGAGAGTGGGTTTCCAGTAAAATCTGTCGGGGAGGGAGGGAGGTTTGGGGGCAGGGAAGGGGAAAGAGCTGAGCAAGGGAGTGGGGGCCCAAGTGAAGTCTAGCTCTCACTGGTGCCCAATGGGCTCAGAACCACAAATCACACCACAGCTGCCCCTGCCTTGAAGGAAGGGGGCCAGCCATTTTGTGCCTTCGAACCAGTCAGCCACGGGCTATGAGCGCCACCCACCCCAGGCAGAGACAAAGAATATAAGCTGGGGTGGGTGGCTCCCACCCGCTGGAGCCTTTCTCCGGAGAAGGCCGCTGTGAGCTGTTAGCAGCCCACGCTCACAGCATTTGGAGAATGGGTACATAATCCCTGTGAAGGAGGTCTACGTGGGGCTCTGTGGTAGGCTGCAAAATGCCACAAATTCCCCCTATCTGCACCCATGCCCTTTTGCATGGGACTTTGTCACTCCTTCATCAAGAGGAGTCTATTCCCTGCTCCTAAGTCTGAGCTTGGCCATATGATCTGCTTTGGCCAATGGGACATTAGCAAAAGGGATACATGCCAAGGTTTGAAAAGCACTGGCTCATTGGAGCTTATGCTCTCTTGTGGCACTTGGAACCCTGTGACCATGGAAACGAGCTCAAGCCAACCTCCAAAGGGGGCTCATGGAAGAGAACCAAGGCATTCCAGTTAATGGCCTTCATCTGCCAGAAACGTGCACCCAGCCATCCTAAATCATCCAGCCCCAGCAGAGACACGCGAGTGAGCCCAGGAGAGCCCAGTAGAACCACCCAGCTGAGCCCGGCCAAAATTGCCAACCCACAGAATCAAAGGCCAATAAATAATGACTATTTTGAGTAACTAGGTTTCCGAGTTGTTACACAACAAGGCTCTCTAATACAGGTACCAACAGAAATCTAGGTGTCCCAAAGGCCTGCAAACCCTCGATAACTACATGGATGGGAAAAAAGAGGGACTTTCTCCTGGGTCTGGACTTGGCCCTCTGACCCTCTGACCCTCTGACCCTCTGACCCTCTGGTATGCTATTCACACTGGTCTGCAGAGCCCTCAATCAAGAGTATTCCCTAAACACCCGGTGTCCCCTGTCCCGTAAATGAGATCTCTGGGCCAATCAGAGGCTCTGGGGCTCCTGAGAATCCTGGAGGCAATGGGAACCAGCCCTTGAAGAATTCCCAGAGCAGTGCCCCCTGCCCAAGCCCATGCGTTTCGTCCTTGGGGCTCTGACCTCTGGGGCCCCAAACTTTGGGTTTAGACAAAAGTCAGGGTCACTGGGTCACCTTTCCAGTTGTCACAGCCTCAAATTAGAGTCAGGGAACTATGTCAGCAGGTTTGGGAAATGCCAAGCTGCTCCTTGCAAAAACACTTTTTGGGTCTCTTGGATAAAGATTTCAATATTAAACATTAAGATTTTGCTATGATTAAATTCTCACTGGGCATGAAGAAAGAGCTATAACTCCATTCCAGTGTAGTATTTGAAGGGATTTAGTGCTTTTCTATTAATTTTTTTTTAAATGTCAAGGGTATATATCTTTCTTTGAGGACTCAGCCTATGGCAAATTTCAGATTTAAAGAGACCCAGCAATGGACATATGAGACCAAAAGGGGAGGTGAAAATCTACAATTCGAAAATTATGAAACTGCTAAGTTCTCAGCTAATTCAAAAATCATCTCAGCGGAAAATTTTGTATGCTTCCCACACATAATCAAAGAGATCTGGCTTGGAATTGCAAAATGAAATGAACCCTTGTAAGAGCTCACTTTCTGAATAAAATGATCAAGCTGAGATCAAAGGCATCAGTGAGTGATCAGGCCTCATTACAAAAAACCCAAATGAAGGGCCATGTTTACACTATTACAAGGAAACAGGCTGGACCCTCCTTTTCCCCTTCCCAGCCTGCCTCCCTCTCTCCTCAGCCCTCCCTCGAAGCCGAGAAAGCAAGCAGAAGGTACTGTCTCCAATTTTACGGAGCAATGAGATTTGTAGTAAATATTTATTAGCTGTTTAGTAAATACAATTAAATTTCTGGCTGAGTTTTACATGGCTATTTTATTCAAATTAGTTAAGGTTTACTTTCAAATCCAAGTGGATACCGTGGAGTAAAGCCATGTAGATGTTAAAGAGCAAATGACAAACCAGTGCTGATTACAGCAGGAAGGCAGGGTCATCCTGTCTCTGAGGACCAAAGGGCCCGGCCAGGGAGCCAAAGCCGCAGCAGATGCCCACGTCCTGTGCCCTCTCTGCCCTCTGTGAATGGGCACCACCACCTCTGCCCAGTGCAGTGTCAGAGAAACCTTGGCTCCCTCCCCAGGAAGCAAGCGGGCACACAGGTGCCCTGTCAGGGCTGGGCACATCCCCTCCAGCACCCGTGTCACTGAGATCCACCAGAGAAGGCCTCTGGCCAAAGTCCTACAGTCCCCAGACAGAACGGTCTGGACCACAACCTCCTCTCTCTCCAGTGCTCAGAACACTAACCCAACCACTCACCCCTGAAATATGTCTGTGTTGTCACCTCCTAAAAAAGACTTTCACCTGCAATTTCATTCCTTGGTATCTACTCTAGAGGAATGAAAACATCTGTCCATACAAAAGTTATTCATGAATATTCATAGCAGCATTAGTCATGATGGCCAAAATGTGGAAACAACCAATGCCCATCAGCCGATGAATGAATAAACACAATATGGTGTATCCATACAATGGAACAGTAATCGGCAATAAAAGGAACCAAGTAGTGATATACGCTACAGCGTGGATGAACCTTGAAATTATGTTAAGTGGAAGAAGCCAGACACAAAGGACCACATACTGTATGATCCCATTATGTAAAATGTCCCAAACAGGCAAATCCAGAGATAGAAAGTAGATTAGTGGTTATCTGGGGCTAGAGGGAGGGAAATAGGGGGTGACCACTACATGACAAGTGGTTTCTTTTTGGCGTAATGAACTTGTTCTAAAATCGATTGTGGTGTTGGTTGCACAACCTTGCGAGTATACCAACAACCACTGAAATGTACAGTTCAAAAAGTGTGCTGTATGCAAATTATATTTAACTTTTAAAAAGGACTTTGGGTGGGTGTGGTGACCCTAAGCTCCCCCACCTACCAGCTGTGGGCCTTTAGGTGACCTCTCTCAGCCCCTGTCTTCCCGGTTCCCCAACTCGGGCCCTGGGGCGACGGCGGAACCGGCACCGCTCTCTGGGAGCTGCTCGGGAGCCCCACTTGGGACAAGCGCATGCTCAGTCCCTGCAGTTCTTAGCCCTTCATTGGACCAGGCAGACCCTGCGTGCAACTCAGGGGTAGACTCTGATTGGCTAAGCCGATGACTCTCCTGGCCGATGATTGGCTTAGCACAGTGCATGTGACCCAGTCTGAGCCAATCAAATGTGACTGGCTGCCCGCCGAGGTCTCCTGGCTCGAAAGACTCAGAGGTGTGGGTGATTTCCTTTTTCTGCTGATGGTTGGGTCTGCAGGTGGCTCTCAGAATCTTGTCAGTCACCTCACAACCATTTGGGGACACACCGGAGCATGGAAGGGTGAAAGTGTGAGAGGATGGCCTTTCAAGATGGCACTGAGGGGCAGCCTGGAGCTGCCGTCCTTGGGAAAGGACACCTGAGTTCCTTATCGATTAAACCACTTCGATCACGTTGCTGTCACTTGCAGCTGAAAGCATCCTAGTGGCAGAGGGGGAGGTGCAGAGAACCCCAAGCTGTAATGACAAAGGGCAGGGGTCACTGGTACAGGCTGTCCACTGTCCGATTAGTCATGGCAGTAGGCTTGTTTTCCAAACAGGTTTTCTTTTCTTTCTTTTTTTTATTTTTTTAAGTTTATTTATTTTTGAGAGAGAGAGGGAGAGAGAGAGCACGAGCAGGGGAGGGGCAGAGAGAGAGAGAGGGTGAGAGAATCCCAAGCAGGCTCCGCACTGTCAGCACATAGCGGAGGAGAGGCTCAAACTCGTGAACCAGGAGATAATGACCTGAGCCGAAATTAAGAGTCCGAGGTTTAACCAACTGAGCCTCGCAGGCTCCCCCAGATAGGTTTCTAACTAACCACTAGCTCGCCTTCTTTTGGAAACATGCACTCTTCTGTCCAGCTGTTTGCTCGCAGGGAGCGGATTTCCTCTCCGTCTGTGATGGATACGTGTGCCGGGCTCGAGGATTTGTTGCTAGAAAAGAAAAAAGACACCTTGCTTGTGTGAGAACTTTGCCACTCACTTGACTTTTTCTTTTGTGTGCTTTATCCTTGACATGGAGCAAGACGGGATGTCAGAACCCGCCAACACCGTGACCCCCGGACTAAGTTCCTAAGGCTCCCCAAAGGAGGCGGCGGTTAAACTGCCTCTCAAGACAAGCTGGGGCTTTCCAGGCTCAAGAGGAGAGAAGGGGTCGGTCTTCAGGCACCGAGCCTGAGATGGGCTGAGGCAGGGAGACACCGGGATGTTGTGCGCTCAGGACCCAGAGGGGCAGCGGGGACCCTCAGCGTTTGTTGCTAGCCGTGGTGGGGAGCTCGGGAGCACATCTGAATCCTATCTGTGGTCGCCGAAGGACGGGTGACAGGGTGCTCAGACCCCCTTCGGGAAGGGAAGTCCAGCCAGAGTGTTGACCAAGGCAGCCGTGGGCAGAGCGCGCAGCCGCTGTGACCAACCAGGTGTGAGGACAGTGATGCCAAGAGTCTGAGCAGAGGCCCGGGCCCCAGCTGGCGGGTGGCAGGTTGGCCTTGATCTGAGGTGGGGCTTAGGCTCTGGCTTCAACAGGACTTGATGACCAACTGGATGTCAGAGGAAAGAGAAGGCGGAGTGGACGCGGGGCTTCTGGTGCTCCGGCTCAGGCACCTGGGACAGGAGGTGCGAGGGTCTGGGTGTGATGATCTCGGATGTGGAGAGAGAAGAAGGTCCGCCCGTGGGGCCCTCACCGGGCATTCCTTCCCGGCAGGTGGCATCACGGTGGTCAGAGGCCTGCTGAGTCAGGCCCTGAGCACCCCCAGTCTCCATGAGCCCAAGCGAGCGCCCCGGAGGAGGGAGGAGAGAATCCGGGGAGGGAAATAAGGTCCTAGTGATGAGCACAGTGGACATGTATGATGTTCGGGGTAGTAAAAATAACTTCAAACCCAACCTCCCCCCTGAGGTGCTAAAATCCCCCAGTTTTAGAGTGCAGTTAACTTTAGCAAGAGTGGGATTAAGCCAGCTCGATGGAAGACAGTTTCCAGGTCTTCCGAGGCAGCCTCGTGGAGTCCAGCAGCTGGTTCTACCCCTGCCTCAGTTTCCCCATTGTCAGTTGTCAGAATTGCTCCCTCCCACAGTTTCACCCCAGGAGCCACCCTCGCCCTTGAACTTGAGACCCCGGATGGGAAAATGAAGCCTCAGTCACATTTGAGCCACCACTCATGCCCCAAGTTCATGGTCCTGAACACCCAGCCTTCTCTCTAAGCTTCCAGCAGAGATGTATAAAGATTTAATAGCTGAGGGCTGTAATGAGAACTAAGATTATTAAGATCTCATTTCTCTTTGAAAATATCTCATGAAGTATTCTCTTAAATAATTAAAACTAAATTCCACCTATCAAAATAAATGAAAAGGCGTGTTTGGCTCTGGGGTGTCCTCGAGTGACTTCTTAGGGCCACAAGCGCTTTTCTGCGTGTGCTCTGTCACTGGAGGAATTGGCTCACATATCCTGGACTTTCTAAACCCACCCTCTCCTCTCAGGCCAGTGTTGTTCACGTTGACGCTGGCTGAGTGACCAACCTTCCCAATATACCACCGTCCCGAAGATACGCAGACAGGCAAAAGAGTAAAAAAAAAAAAAAAAAAAAAATGCTGACATCAGATGTTGGCACCAATTGGCCAGCCCCAAAATAAGGATTTATATATATTCCAAGAATGCAATTTTGTCTATACTTAGGAGATGAAAGTCAGCCTTGCTGGACGGTGAGCTCATCACCTCCCAGGACTCAGCCGGCATCTGCCTGTGGGACCTCCCACCAGCCTCTCTGGGCGCCAGGGGCCTCCAGCTGGGTGACTTGGTGGCTGTTGCTCCCTCGTGACAGGTGTTGGGCTGAGGCCATTGAGATGGGCGGCAGAGGGAAGGGAAGACAGGCCGAGCAAGCTGTACTGATTGGACCTTCTTTCTCCGCACGGCTGGGACACAGGTGTCTGTTCTCCCCGCTCCACGCACCCTCCGGGTCCGGTTCCGAACCTTCCTCCCCAGAGCCCCATTGACACGCCACCCAGGAAGGGCTCCTCCTAGAGGCCGTTGGGGCTGCACGCACCCGTTTCCTACTGGGTGCCAGGCTCTCTGCGAACCTCCCTGAACCAGAGTCCCAGTGCCCCAAGCCAGCAGTGCCCAGCTGAGTCCCATTCCAAAAACTGGGGCTGTCGCTGGCTCTGGGGCTGGGACCTCACAGCCCCTCCAAGGCTGCACGAGTCACTCTGATGTATCACTGATGTATCACCGCTCTAGAACACACGGTGGCTCCCAGGGACAACCAGAGGTCGGAACCCTGAGCAGAGCTAAGCAGATAATTAAAGAACCATGACGGTGGGCGGGGGGCTGACTCAACCCCCGGGGGGGAGGGAATGTGACAGAGGATAAGACGTGGTCCCGACCCTTAAAGGGCTTCCCTTTAGTAGGGAAATGACTAATGTCCACAGTGTGGACATCCCAGCGTGTGGGGGCCTGGGGTCACCACAGGGGGCTCCCCAGAGGCGATGCCTGAGCCTGTCAACGGAGGGTGTCCCAGCAGAGGGCACAGCAGGAGCAGGGGCTGGAGGGGGCAAAGGGAGAGTGGAGGCCAGGGTGCTGAAGGCCCAGGAATCTGGGGTTTACCTGAGGGCCAAGGGGAGCCACAGAAGGGGGGGCGACCTGGTCAGATATACATTGCCGATGGAGGTGGCATAGACTGGGGTGATGGCCTGGGGACCGGGAAGGGGGGTGGCAAAACCAGGTGATGCTCAGGATCGAGGCTTGGGCGGCCGGGTGGAGGACAGTGACACCGCTGAGATGGGGGACCCAGGAGGGGCTGAGGATTGGGAGAAGGGCCAGGCAGGAGCAGGTGCCAGGAACAGGTATGGAATTGGGTGTTGGTCCCCAGGCTGCCTTGACCTACGGTGCACACGTGGCCCAGGGAACAGGCAGTGGCCCACCAAACTCTCAGTTGCACCTCAAGAGAACATTCTGGTGACAAGCAGGCAGGCTAGTTCACCTGGGAAACAATCTAGGAGGTGTTTATTTGAGGGTATCATTTCTGCCTGTGGGTATCAGTAAAGTTATTTTCATGGTAAATTGGGGAGGAAACTCCATGAATGCTCTTCCCCCCCCCCCATGTTGGCTCTGGGTTAAAAAGAACTGCTCCCCAAGTCCTGGGCGCACACCCAGGCCCTCACCCCTACTCCCCTCCCACCTGAGCCCATACCCCAGCCTCCAGACCTGTCCCCAGCCTCCAGACAGAAGGCCCTGACACTCAGATGTGGCCTTAGCTGGCCCTTCCCAGGATTCCAACCGTGACGGAGAAGGAGGAAGGGGGAGTGGCCAGGGGCTGGGAGGGGGCACGGGAGCCGATGCGGGGCCCCTGAAGGTAGGTCTCAAGAGAAGCCACGCGGAGCATCTTGAAAAGAAAGGGCGGTCTGTCAACCATGCTAATCATGAGAATGATGATCATGACAATGTGGTAGCTCATGGCCACTGCTTGCTCCCCCCAGCACCCTGAGCCGACCCCCATCATCTCCCTTCATACTCCCCACCACCCCACGAGGAGGCTCCATCATCTCTGAAGCCCAGAGAGGGGAAGGGACTCACCGAGGGTCACGCAGCGCCTGAGCGGTGCGGGTGGGGTCCGAGCGCCGCTGCGTGGACCTGGCCTCCCACGGCCCGGGGTGGGCCGCCCGTGAGCCGCTTCTAAGACAGGCACATAACTCAACGACACACACGGCATAAAATACAGACGCTTCCAGACAGACGGGTCTGCGTTCTCAAGCTCTGACACCCCCTCCTGGGGCCTCAGTGATTTGTTGTCAAGAGCCCCACCCTGAGCCCCGACACCCTAAGCCCTGGACTCCTCTCCCAGAGCGGCCCCGGGGTGGCCGTCCTCACCCGTGCGGGCTTTGCCACGGTGGTGGCGTCATCCTCGTTCCTCGTCACCCGAGGCCCGGCCCTGGTCTTGGGGTCACTGAGCCCCCGGGCAGGAGGCCTCCTGCAGGGTCATGCTGGGGGCGGGGGGCGGTCCTGGGGCACACTGCCGTGGCTGAAAGCAAAGGCTCTTGTTGGCGTTTAACTCTTGACATCGTCGTCACCTTCTTTTCCAAGGCCACGTGGTCTGAAGAACACACCCCGGCCAGGACGCACGGCCCAGGTCTGACCTGCTCTCTGGGTGTCCCTGGCCTGTACCCCGATATCTGCACAGCCATGGTGGACGGTGCTGGACGAGGCCAGGTCCTGTGCCAGACCCGTGCCAACCTCAAGGGTCAGCAAAGCCACGGGGCCAGCTCCCAGCACGAAGCACCGGGGTTTGATCACCCCCGGGGGCAATCCCCGACCATCTGGAACAGGGTCTGTGGGTGGATACTCAGCCTTTCCTCCCGAGCAGCCTCCCAAGGTGCGCGCTAGATGATTTCTTGGGGTCCCCAGCAGATTGAGCCCCGGGGCTTTGCAGAGGTGACCAGCTCCAGCCCCCTGCCTGCCGCGGCTCTGTGTGGGTCCCTCCCTGCTTCCCCGGACCCTTTCCCGGACGAACGGCCTGCACCCAGGCCCTTGTTCTCCCTCCCTCTGCTTCCTGGGTACTTGCACGGACCCTCTGACCTCCCCGAGCCCTGACGTCCTCGCCGGGAAAGAGGAATAGGGATAAGGGCACGTGTCACCTCAGGAGGCTGGAGGTACCTGGGCCGGGCTCATGGAGGCACCCGGCCAACGGAGGAGGGAACAAAATGCTCAGTCCCACTCTTATTCCTTGTGGATTCCTGCGGTATTATTATTTGTTGATTGTTGGTCTAATTCTTGTTGATTTGCTGATGATTATTTGTTGACTCTGGGCTCGCACAGCCACAAATATTCACATATCTCAAAGCACATTCCCTGCCGTTTCCTGGCTAATTCAAGCAAAACCCAGAATGTTCTGCCTGGGTGCTCAGTGTCTCGCTGTTGCCAGATAATGGACGGGGAGAGGCCCTGCCCCCACCTGCTCTGGGAAAACAGAATGATTAGCCAGAAAGACTTCACGGGGCGGCGGCAAGCATTGCGCACAGAGCCAGAGCGCAGCACCGGGGGGTGCCCTCCCCCCGCAGGCGCCACTGAGGCTTTGGGGACGGGCGCTGATGGACAGCCACACACCACAGTCGTCCCCCTCCCCTGGGGTCCAGCCCCTGGGACTAGCGCCTGCAGGATGCTGCCTGGGCTGTCTAGATAAATCCCGAAATGCTAATGCATTAAGGTACATATGCAAAACAGGTGACATCAAGCTCTATTCCCAACACTCGCAGCTGGGCTGATGGCGACTGTGGCAGCTCGGGGACCCACACGGTTCATGCGCAGGGCCTGGGGCTGGGCCTTGTCGACGCAGTGCGGCCCCTCAGTGCGGCCTCGTCCAGACACCCAGCTCTGGGGCGAACTCGCTCTGTCAGGGAGCTGGGGACACGGGGCGGATTTCTGCAGCAGGAGGACGACAGTCTGCAGGAAATGTCACAGATTCTCCTCCAGGTCTCGCAGGGACATGTGACAGCCGCAGTCCCGGCCATGCCAGCAGGGAGGGGAGGTCTCTAGGCCGAGAGAGGCTGGGACACCATGTTTACCGCAGCCTTGGAGCCGAAGTCACTAAAAATAGCTGGGGCCTTGCCCCCTGAACCCACTCCGCCTGGCCACCCGGCAGGTGGTGGGACAGGAATAGGCAGCCAGACCCCAGCCTGCAGGCACAGGGAGCCTCTATCTCACGGGGGAATGAGCCAGGCTGTGGGACCCTAGATCCTCGAGCTGAGCGAGCTGAGCTGCAGAAGGGAATGGGGAAGGGTCGGATCCGGCCACCCTGGGGACCCCAGTCCTGCTTGGGGCTGGAAAGCAGGCCCAGTATGGTGAAGGGGCAGGCCTCGCCATTTTGAAGGCCAACCACGGTCCCCGAAGCCCCAAAGCAGTACCCCGGACTTTGGAGCCACAGCGGGGGGTCCTGGCCCCTGCAGCGGCTCTGTGACCAGGGCGAGTCCCTTAACTCTTGGGGTTCAGGCAGCCTCCTCACCTGCAGTCCGAGCACTGTGAGTCTGACCTCACAGGATGACAGGAACGGGGACACCCAAGGAAGGGGTGGCCGGGCCTGGCGCCCAGCTCGGGGGCAACAGAGGACCTGTACACTGTGGCCGATGCTTCAAGGGCATCGGAGAAGGTGGACGTGAGCCCGGCCACACAACAGGGCGGGTCTGGGCATGAGCATGTCAGTCCCAAGGCGCAGGGGGAACAGAGACAGGACCCGCTCCCAGCCCCCCAGGCACGCCCTGTGCCCCTGCCGGCTGATAAGAATAGGCCGCTGCCTGATGGGTTTTCAATCCAAACCTTCTCGGAAGTGACATGTTCTGAGGCTAAAAAGGTTCGGTCACCAAAATACGGCAGCCAGGGCGCCAGGGGTCTGAGTACAGGGCTGAGCCACACTCTTTGACATCGACCTCACGTTTTCAAAATATCACACCTCGTGACTATCCCCAGCACGGCCTGACGGGCACAGGGGTTTTGTGTCTGACTTCCTTTTTAACTATCAGGGCGCGCAGCCCGTTCCTGGGCCCGGGGTCAGCGCCCCGCGGCGTGGGAGCTGGGTGCACGCCGGCCTGAGCCACCCACATCGGTGGAAGGTACGGACCTGGGGGAAGGAGAATCCCCCTCGAGAGGCTGGGAAGAGGGCTCGCAAGACCAATTTGGGGTTTGAGAGCGTGACCACGGCCCAGTCCTGTCCTCAAGACTGCCTCTCTCCCTGCAGCGTCCAGCATCCCTGAAGCACCCGCCGTGAGCGCCGCAAACATACTATTCGTGCTCAGGGGCCGCAGCAGGCAGCCTGGCGGACAGGAAGCTCCTTGTACGAGAAGCATGGTCCCCACGGCCCAGCCATCAGGGGTGGGCACTCCCTCCACGCCAGGCCCTGGCTGGACGGTAGAGGAGAGGGGAGAGGAGCCGGCACCCACCTGCCCACAGTCACGTGTGGCCCAGCTCGGCTCCCACGGCACCGCGACAGAGGGCAGGGGCCTGAGCCGGGGCACCCTGGACTGGGCAGACCAGCCCCCCGCAGCCCCGCCGGCCTCTCTCTGCCCAGGTTTGGCAACGCTGGCCAAGCGAGCCACCCTTCCCCGCCTTGCCTGCCCGGCCGAAGGCCTCCTGAGCAGACAGCAGGCACCACGTGAGTTCTCTGCTGCTGTCATAAAGCGTCTGTTTGGGGCAGAGGGCTGAGAAGTGGGCAGACTCTCCTTCTTACGGGGACCCTCGGCTCCCGATCACTGTTGCCAACCCCCTGGTCGCTCCCTGCGTAGCGCGCAGGAAGCCCAAACCGTGTGGCTGCGGTGGCCTGGCCAGCCTCACGGGACCCTGCCGTCTCCCTCTCTGTCTTCCCCAGATTGGCGCCTGGCCACTCCAGCGGCCTGGGGACACAGGCGGGAAGGCAGGGGCAGGCCCTGGGCAGCCTCCAGGGTTTCTACCCCTCAGAACCTTCTGAGGAGCCACGGCCTCTCTGCACCCGCAGGACATCCTTCCAAGGTTGTGGGCGGGGGCGGTCTGATGCTCCCCAGGCTGACCGCTTCCCAGACGTCCAGGAGGGAAGTGAGGATCCCGTGTCCCGCCCACCACTTCCACTAAAGCCTCTGCCTCTGGGGACCGCACCCCACTTGTGAGGCGTTCCCTGCACGCCTAGGACACAGCAGCAGGCAGAAGGACCTCCGGGGACATGTAGAGCACAGTGGTCCACTGGAAAGGGGAGCCCAGGGCAGGGGATGGGGGGCGCAGCTTGAGCCTCACCGGTGGGGCTTCTCCTGGAGTCTGACGACTGTCACCCACACTAGGTGTCTCTTGGAAGTGGACAGGACTGGGGCTGGAACCTGCCTCCAGACTTCTGGGCAAAGCCAGAGGGCTCAGGAACCCCCCCCCCCCAAATGGCTTTCCCCAGCCTGCCAGGAAGTCCTGAGAATAGTAATAACCCCAAAGTCACTGGGCCCCCCTCCCGACACCCCACATGCACACAGGCCCTCGATACCTCTGCAGTTGTTTCCAGTTGTTCCTGGAGCCCAGGGTCCCCTGGGGCTCACCCCCCAGCCAGGCAGCTCCTAGGGGGCCTGTGTTAACTGTGTGGCCCTCCCTTCCCCTCCCCTGGGAACCGCCCAAGAGTCAGCCCCAGGAATTGGGTGGGGACAGCCATCTCCCTCTGCAACCACGGAGGGCCCTGTGCTGTTCAGTGTTGCCTGGGCAATGGGGAGGGCTCTTCCAGAGCCGGCTTCCCCCGCCCAGCCTCAAGCGTGTGGGGTGAAGCCCGCCAGCGCCTCCCCCAGACCCTGAGTCTCAGCTAGGCTTTCCCCCGTGGTGACTGCAAGGACCCAGGCAGCCACCCTTGTTCAGGCTGTGATGCTCTCCCCTCTAACCTGCCCAGCCCGACCCTGACCAGCCTTGGAGATGTAGCCGGGTCCGCCCGCCCGGGCTGCACCCGCCCAGCCGGCGGGGGGCTCCTTTCTCCTGAGCCCCACAGTACTGACCGCTCCAGCGCTGGGGGACTCAATTACCTGGAGAGGAGCTGTCCGGACAGGTGTTCAGCAGCAGGGAGGGAGTCCGTAGAACCCCCCAGATCACGAGCCCTGGGCTCATACCCTCGTCTGCATCACTTCCTTGCTGCAGAATTTGGGGCGAGTCCCGAAATTCTCCAAACCCGTCTCATCCGCCAGCGGGACAAACAGCCACTGCGGGGCGGGGTTGGGGAGCAATGGCACCACACGGGGGGGGGGGGCTTCCGTGAGGTCCTCGCGGACTCAGAAATACAGGCAGGGGCAGGCCACGGGAAGAGCCAGGGACTGCGAGGGAGGTGGCAGTGTCTCCCGCTCCGGTGTCCAGCCTCGGTGGCAGGGGTGGGCGCAGCCCGCAGGGTCCGTGGCCCGAGCTGAGGCAGCGGTGTCCTCACGGCCCCATCACCACCGAAGGGCCGGCTGAGCAGGAAGACGGACCCCGTCCTTGGTCTCTAATAACGTGCTTCGCCTTAAAGCCGATGCTGGGTGATATCAGCAGAACCTCCAGCCTTCCTGGGCTCACCGTTTGCAAGGTGTAGCTGTTCCCAGACTTTTCCTGGCAGCCTACCTGTGCCTTATGTATGTAAGCACGGAGCGGAGAGTTAGACCTTGCGTTTTTATCCAGTCCGACAATATTTACCTTTTAACCGGAGCGTTTATTCCATCTACGTGGACTCTTTCGCCATTTTGCCGTTTGTTTTGTCTCCTCTTGGTTGGCTCCCCGGCTCTTTTCCTGCCTTGTTTTGTGTTAATACAACACTTTTTAGTATTTTTTTTAAATGTTTATTTATTTTTGAGACAGAGAGAGAGCATGAACAGAGGAGGGTCAGAGAGAGAGGGAGACACAGAATCTGAAACAGGCTCCGGGCTCCGAGCTATCAGCACAGAGCTCGATGAGGGGCTCGAACCCACGGACTGCGAGATCATGACCCGGGCTGAAGTCGGATGCTCAACCGACTGAGCCGCCCAGGCGCCCCAGTATTTTATAATTTTCCTATTGGATTTTCGGCAACACGTCTTTGCATATATTGTTTTTTCCAAAGGTTGCTCTAGAGATTAAAATATGCATTTTAATTTATCCCAATCTACACAGAATTAGTTTTGGATTACTTCAGGTAAAACTCAGCAGCAGCACATTTCCATCTAGCCCGCCCTTAGGGGTATCGTCCCCTATATCATGTCGATATTACAAACTTAGCAATACAGTGCTATTACCTTTGCTTTAAAAATAACGTCTTTTAAAGAAATTTTTACAAGTTTTTAAAGTTTTATTTTTATTTTTGAGAGAGCGAGCGAGCAGGTAGGCTTGGCACTATCAGCTCAGAGCCTGATGGGGGCTGGATGCCATGAGTCGTGAGATCATGACCTGAGCTGAAATCAGGAGTTGGATGCTAACTTAACCAACTGAGCCACCCAGGTGCCCCTTAAAGAAAATTTTATTTTAATGTTTATTTTTGAGACAGAGAGAGACAGAGTGTGAGCGGGGTAAGGGCAGAGACAGAGAGGAAGACACAGAATCCAAAGCAGGCTCCAGGGTCTGGGCTGTCAGCATAAAGCCTGACGTGGGGCTGGAACTCACAAACCGCACGACCACAACCTGAGCTGAAGTCGGCCGCCCAACCGACTGAGCCACCCAGGTGCCCCCTTAAAGAAATGTTTAAAAAGCAGAAGTAAATACATAGCTCACGGTTATCAGTGCCTGGCCTCTCAGCCCCAAATGTGCCCTTCTCTGCCCTGCGGTGTGAACCTGGGGCTGGACCCTGTAAATATTCCTTTGGCCTGCCAGAGCGATGCTAGGCTTTGCCAATAGAGGGCTCTAGAGGGCCACCGCCAGGCCACGGCCAAGCCACGGTTTCTCTTCCTGTCCCCGGGCTTTTTTGTCCACCTACGGCCAGCAGCTCGCAGGAGGCCCACTGGTGCTCTCTCTCTGGTGAGTTTCGTGGCCAACCAGTGGATCATTTGTGGTGAACCGGCTTCAGCCAGCTCCTCCTGTGGTGTTCCTGCCGAGCTGTGTGTCCCCCGGACCTCTGAATCTCAGCCTCGTGGGAGGCTTCTTCTTTTTCCTGAGCACTAGACGTGGCAGCTGTTTTCTGTGTTTGCTATTCCCTTAGTAGCGAAACTTCAATCCTTCAAGTTCTCTTGTCTGTTTTGGGAGTTAACCAGCTCTTATCAACTGCTAATTCTTTGTAAAAACTTCCCTGTTCAACTTATTCGAGTGGCTTCTGTCTTCTGGTGGGAACTGGAACAATCCATCTAGTCTCTTACTCGAAGTTTACCACTGCCATTGGCATCCGTCCCTACCTGTTACTCTGAGATGCCATCTGGGGTTATTCCCTTTTCCCCTGAACACCTTCCTTTAGTGTTTCTTTGTTTTCAACATTTATTTACTTTTGAGAGAGACAGAAACAGAGTGCCGGCTGGGAAGGGGCAGAGAGAGAGAGTGGGAGACACAGAATCCGAAGCAGGTTCCAGGCTCCGAGTTGTCAGCACAGAGCCTGACGCGGGACTCGAACTCATGAACCACGAGATCATGACCCGAGCCGAAGTCGGAAGCTCAACCGACTGAGCCACCCAGGTGCCCCTCCCTTCAGCATTTCTTATAGTGAAGACTTGCTTGGAATAAATTCCCTCAATGTTTGTTTATAGAAAATTCCCTTCCTTTGCCTTCATTTTGAAGGTTTTGCTGGCTAGAGGTCATGTTTGCCGGTTCCCACAAAATTTGGGGTAATTTTTCTGTTTTGTCTTCAAATATGTTCCCTGTCCCTTTCTCCCTGTCCTCTCTCTCTGAGACGGTTGGATACATGTTGGCTGCTTCATTGTCCCACAGACATCTGAGGCTCTGTTCATTTACCTTCTAATTTTTTATTCTCCACTTTTTGGATTGTTTAACTTTTATTTGTCTAGAAGTTCACCAATTCTTCTGCTATCCTAATCTGCCAGTCAGACCATCAGAAAAAAAAACCCATGAAATTTTCATTTCAGTTTTCATAGTGCTCAGTTCTAGAAATTCCTTTTTTATTAAGTTTATTTATTTATTTGGGGGGAGAGAGAGAGAGAGAGAGAGGAAGTGTGGATGCTTAACTGATGGAGCCACCCAGGTGCTGCTAGAAATTCCATTTTTAATAGTTTTTAAAACTCTTCTGAGTTTGTTCACTCATTAAAACAATTATCCCTTAGTGATTGATACATATTTATATTTATATTTATATTTATATTTATATTTATAGATGTTTTGAACTTTTTCCTTGCCAAATCCAACATCTGACCCCACTTGGGGTCAATTCTATTGACTGTCTTTTTCCTGATCATGAATCATATCTTTCCGATTCTTTGCATGTCTATTAATTTTTGGTTGAAGACTGGACATTTTTTAAAACTAATTTCAAATAACCCAGTGAAGAAATGGGCAGAAAACATGAATAGACACTTCTCTAAAGAAGACATCCGGATGGCCAACAGGCACATGAAAAGATGCTCAACGTTGCTCCTCATCAGGGAACTACAAATCAAAACCACACTCAGATATCACCTCACGCCAGTCAGAGTGGCCAAAATGAACAAATCAGGAGACTATAGATGCCGGAGAGGATGTGGAGAAACGGGAACCCTCTTGCACCGTTGGTGGGAATGCAAATTGGTGCAGCCGCTCTGGAAAACAGTGTGGAGGTTCCTCAGAAAATTAAAAATAGACCTACCCTATGACCCAGCAATAGCACTACTAGGAATTTACCCAAGGGATACAGGAGTGCTGATGCATAGGGGCACTTGTACCCCAATGTTTATAGCAGCACTCTCAACAATAGCCAAATTATGGAAAGAGCCTAAATGTCCATCAACTGATGAATGGATAAAGAAATTGTGGTTTATATACACAATGGAGTACTACGTGGCAATGAGAAAGAATGAAATATGGCCCTTTGTAGCAACGTGGATGGAACTGGAGAGTGTGATGCTAAGTGAAACAAGCCATACAGAGAAAGACAGATACCATATGGTTTCACTCTTATGTGGATCCTGAGAAACTTCACAGAAACCCATGGGGGAGGGGAAGGAAAAAAAAAAAAGAGGTTAGAGTGGAAGAGAGCCAAAGCATAAGAGACTCTTAAAAACTGAGAACAAACTGAGGGTTCATGGGGGGTGGGAGGGGGGGAGGGTGGGTGAGGGGTATTGAGGAGGGCACCTTTTGGGATGAGCACTGGGTGTTATATGGAAACCAATTTGACGATAAACTTCACATATTGAAAAAAAAATAAAAATAAAACTAATATCTTTTTTTTTTTAGTTTTTAATCTATTTTGAGAGAGAGAGAGAGAGAGAGAGAGAGGGCACATGAGTGGGTGAGGGGCAGTGACAGGGGGAGAAGGAATCCCAAATAGGCTCTGTGCTGCCAGCACAGAGCCCAACACGGGGCTCAACTCCATAAACCTTGAGATCATGACCTGAGCCAAAATCAAAAGCTGGACGCCCAACCGATTGAGTCGGCGTCACCTTTTTTTTTGTTTTTAAATGTTTATTCTTTAGAGAGAGAGTGATGAGCACCTGTGAGCGGGGGAGGGGCAGAAAGAGAGAAAGAGAGAGAGAATCCCAAGCAGGCTCCGCACTGTCAGTGCAGAGCCCTACTCGGGGCTTGATCTCATGAACTTGAGATCATGACCTGAGCTGAAATCAAGCGTCAGACACTCAACTGACTGAGCCACCCAGACACCCTGAAAATTGGATATTTGGGATAATACATTGTAGTGACTCTGGATTCTATTGTGTTCTTATCACGATCGTTACTGTTATTGTTCAAGAGGGCAGTTAATGTGCCTATATTCAAACTATAAGCATCCAATATCTCTGCTCATTGTCTTGAGCTGTTAGCTCCAGACTTTGCTACCCTGAGCCCTGGGGGACTCCCCTGTGCCTGAGTAGCAAGGATCTCAGCAAAGTATGTACTTAGGAGCTCGTTACCCCTACGGTTCCCTTGCTTCTGAGGATTCCCTCCTAAATTCACAACTTCTCTGACAGCATCAGGTTATGTCCACTGGTTCCTTGAGGCAGTAAAGCTTCAGCTTTCTGTCTCCCAAGCTACACCTATTTGGGGAATGCACACAGTTAGAAAGCAGTAAACTCCCAAATCTCTTTCGAGATTCCTCTCTGTTTTTTCCGCTGATGGTCCTGGTGTCAGTAGCACGTGCATAGACTCGTGGTCGTGCCAGGGACGTGAGCACAGTCTATGCTCAGACTTGGGGTCATCCGCCTGTGGTTGTCACTTCCAGAGGGCCCCGGAGGTTTTCTTCTAGCTCCGAACTCTGTTCTCGGCTACTTCAAGGTGACAGGCACGTGGTGGTCCGCTGCTGTCTTCCTCTACTCCGGCAATCGGCACTGGGCGATGTCCTCAGGGAAAGAGAAATGTGAAATCTCAATTCTTATCTCTTTGGCTGCAATTTCTTGGGAAGACTACACCTCCAGTTTCTCTCTGCTTTTGGGTGTTGGCAGATCTTCTAAATAGTTGGCATGTGTTTGTTTCTCAGGATTTTGCTCAAGTTGTATCATTGTTAGAAGCAGATGGGACGGCACGTCCACTTCGCTCCACCACGACTTACTGGACGTCATCAATCCCCGATGGCTTTTTTAAAATGCACATAAAATCTGCCATCTGAGTGATTTTTAAGTGTCCAGCTCAGAGGTACATTCCCATTATTTGCACCACATCACCACCAACAATCTCCAGGACTCATTTCATCTTGCAAAACTGAAATATCGTATCCGTGAAACAGGAAGTCCCCATTCCCTCCTCCCCCCCCCACCCCCAGCACCAGACAGCTGCCATCCTTTCTGTCTCTGCGAATATGACTACTCTAGGGACCTCATGTAAGTGGAATCATATAGTATTTGTCTTTCTGTGACTACATTATTTCGCTTAGCATGATGTCTTTGCTATAGACTGAGCGTTGATGTCTCCCCAAATTCTTAGTTTGAAACTCAGCACCCAGTGTGATGGTTTCAGAGGTGGGGCCTTTGGGAGGTGATTAGTTTATGAAGGCGCAGCCCTTGTAAATGAAATCAGCACTCATAAAAGACACCCCAGAGGGCTCCCTTGCCTCTCCCACCATGTGGGGACACGGCGAAAAGACAGCCATGTAGCAATCCGAAGCAGAGCTTCCCCAGACACCAAATCTGCTGATGCCTTGATCTTGGACTTCCAGCCTCCAGAACCATGAGAAATAAATTCCTGTTGTTTATAAGCTACTCAGCTGTGGTATTTTGTTATAGCAGCCTGAATGGACTAGGACAGTCCTCAGCAGTTTATGTCAGATTCCCGCCCCCCCCCCCTTTGTTTTTAAGTTTTCTTTATTTAAGGAATCGCTACACCCAACACAGGGCTTGAACTCATGGCCCCAAGATCAAGAGTCACATGCTTTTCCAATGGAGCCAGCCGGGCGCCCCAGATTCCCTTCCTCTTGAGGCTGAATAATCTTCACTGGACGGATAGACCACATTTTGTTTATACGTTCATCTGTTGATGGACATTTGGGTTGTTTCCACCTTTGGCTGCTGTGGGTAATGGGGCTGCTATAAACACGGGTGTACAAGTATCTCTTCAAGATCCTGTTTTCGTTTCTTTTGTGTACATTCACACACAGCAGTGGAATTGCTGGGTTGTATGATAATTCTATTTTATTTTGAGAGGCCCAATACCCTTTTAACGAGTCCCCTTTATGCTTTCATTGGCCCGTTTGCTTCCGTCCCCAGCAAAGGTGAGTCCTGACAGATGCACACCCCTAACTCGGGCCTGCGGCAGGCTCGCTGGAGGAGCGAGTCAGAGGATGTGGACGGCCAGCTTCTCAGGAAAATAGAGCCAGGGGCAAAACTTGCTTGGCAACCCAGCCACAGCGTCAAGACAAACGGATCCGCTCAGTCTCGTGACGCATCTTCAGATGCATTGGCTGGAGCGCATGGTGGCCACTGACACCTGTTGTGGCTGCAGGTTGCACAGTCGTGGCTGCTGAGAAGATCCTGCTGTGTCCTGTGCTTCAGCAGCTACAGTGCAGCCCCCAGGCTGAAGGGAAGGGGACAGAGTCCGGAGCAGCAGAAGTCCAGAAGCAGCTACTGTAGCACACCTGAATCCGTGAGCGCAGGACGAGGCAATGCAAGGGAACAAGGGCCAGACAGCAGGGCACACGGGCAGGTCTAGGGTGACGCGTGAGTCTAATGGGGGAGGAGGGGGGAGACGTTGGTCAAAGGTACAGAGTCTCCGTTATAAGGTTAACATGTTTCTGGGGGTCTCACGTACAGCGTGGTGACTATAGTTAAGAATGCTGTGTCGTACAATTGAAATTTGTTCAGTGAGTAGATCTCGTGAAGTGAGGGATGTGTTATCTTTACGGTTGTGATTGTTTCGCAATATATACATTTGTCAAATTTTTTAAATGCCAGTAGCGCCACTGTTAAGAAACCTGGCTTAGTGAAGGAAAAAAACAATTAAATACATTAAGTCCTAGAGTTCTGGTGTCCGGGGACCGACCTCTAGGAGGTGGAGTTGCAAGGGCAGCAGAGCTGGGACAGCCCTCAGACAGCTGAGCAGGTCCATGAGGCAGGACAGCTTTCTACCCGCATCTTCTCCCTGTGGACAAAGGAGCCTATCTGCTCCCACACACAGCCCCTACTGCGTCTGGCTGAGTATTGACATCTTAACAATATTATGCCTTCCAACCCATGAACATGGGATATCTTTGCATTTATCTGTCTTCCTTAGTTTCTTGCAGTAATGTTTTGTAGCTTTTAGTGTACAAGTCTATTCTCTCTTTGGTTAACGTTTATTCTTTTTTAAAAAAATTTTTTTAATGTGTATTTATTTTTGAGAGAGACAGAGAGAGAGAGAGGGAGAGGGAGAGGGAGAGGGAGCCAGTGAAGGGGCAGAGAGAGGGAGACACAGAATCCGAAGCAGGCTCCAGGCTCTGAGCTGTCTGCACAGAGCCCAACATGGGGCTCAAACCCGCAAACCATGAGATCATGACCTGAGCTGAGGTCAGACACTTGACCGACTGAGCCACTCAGGCGCCCCTGATTAAGTTTGTTCTTCAGTATTTTATTCTTTTTGATGCCACTGCGAATTGTTTTCTTAATTTCATTTCAGACTGTTCGTTGTTTGTGTAGAAAAATGCAACTGATTTCCATGTGTTGACTTTGTATCCTGCTACTTCACTGATTTATTAGTGCTAATGGTATCTTTGTGGAATCTTTAGGACTCTCTACATGTAAGATTGTATCATCCATGAACAACGATGATTTTACTTCTTCTTTTCCAGTTTGGATTGCTGTTATTTCCTTTTCTTGCCTTATTGCTCTGGCTAGGTCTTCCAGTTTTGTGTTGAATGGAAGTGGTGAAAGCTTGCATATTTGCCTTCTTCCTGCTCTTACAGGAAACACTTTCAACCTTTCATCACTGAATATGATGTTCCCTGTGGGATTTTCATATATGGCACTTATATTGATTTAGATTCCTTCTATTACTAGTTTGTTGAGCGTTTTTTACCATGAAAAGGTGTTGAATTTTGTCAAATGTTTTTTCGGCATTAAGATGATCGTATGTTTTTGTCCTTTCATTCTGTTAATGTGATGAATTACACGATCAATTTTCCAATGTTGAACCATCCTTGCATTCCGGGCATAAATCCCCACTGGTCATGGTGTATAATCCTTTTAATATGCTGCTGAGTTCAGTTTGCTAATATTTTGTTGAGGATTTTTGCATCAGTGTTCATAAGAGATATTGGTCTGCAGGTAGCTTTTCTTGTCGTGTCTTTCTCTAGCTTTGGTATTAGGGCAATGCTGGTCTCATAAAATGAGTTAGGGAGTGTTCCCTCAATTTTTTGGGAAAGGTTTGGGAAGAATTGGTGTTAATTCTTTAAATGTAGAAGTCACTGGTGAAGCCATTAGGTCCAGGGCTTTTCTTTGCTAGGAGATTTTTCTCATTACTGTCCTTACTCTGTATAGCTCTATTTGGATTTTCTATTTTTTCATGATTTAGTCTTGGTAGGTTTTGTGTTTATAGAAATTTGTCCATTTTTATTTAGGTTATCCCATTTATTGGCATGTAGTTCTTCATACTACTCTTATAATCCTTATTTTTGTAGAATCAGCAGTAATGCCCATACTTTCATTTCTGATTTTAGGAAGTTGAGTCTTCTCCTTAATCCAGCAAAAAGTTTGTCCATTTTGTTGATCTTTTCAAAGGCCCAACTTTTGGTTTCATTGATTTTCTCTCTTATTTTTCTATCTTGTATTTAATTTACCTCTGCTCTAGTCTTTATTATTTCCTTCTTTCTGCTGGCTTTGAGTTTAGTTTGTTTTCTTTCTAGCCAGTTCCTGAAGTCATAAAGTTAGGAGTTTTTTTGTTTTGTTTTGTTTTTTCAAATTTAAATTCATGTTAGTTAACATACAGTGCAGTCTTGGCTTCAGGGATTCCTGTCTTACATATGACACCCAGTGCTCATCCCAGCAAGTGCCCTCCTTAATGCGCACCACCCGTTTAACCCCCCACCTCCCCTCCAGCAACCCTCAGCTTGTCTCTCTATTTAAGAGTCTCCTATGATTTGCCTCCCTGTCTGTTTTTAGCTTATTTTTCCATCCCTTCCCCTATGTTTATCTGTTGGCTTTTTAAGTAAGCATTTATAGTTATAAACTTTCCCCTTAGCCTAGTTTTGCTATATTGTGTTTTCATCTATCTCTGAGTATGCCCTAATTTCCCTTGTGATCTTCTTTGATCCACTGAATGTTTAAAAGTGTGCTGTTTGGGGGCACCCGGCTGGATCAGTTGGTGAAACATGCAACTCTTGACCTCAGGGTCATGAGTTCAGGCCCCATGTTGGGTGTGGAGATGACTTAAAAATAAAGTCTTTTGGGGCACCTAGATGGCTCAATCGGTTAAGCATCTGACTTCAGCTCAGGTCATCATCTCATGGTTCATGAGCTCGAGCCCCACTATGGGACGGCACGGAGCCTGCATGGGATTCTCTCCTTTTCTCTCTCCCCCTCTCTCTGCCCCTCGCTCACTTGTGCCTTCTCTCTCTCTCTTTCTCAAAAAAAAAAAAAAAAAAGGTCTAGACTTTTAAAAAATAAAAAAATAAAATAAAATCTTTTATAGATAGATAGTAAAAACAAAGTCTCTTTTGTTTGATGTTGGTGGAACCACCCTGCTCTGTTCTGGTTACTATTTTCACAGACCATCTTTTTTTATCTTTTCACTTTCAACCTGTTTGTATCTTCAGATCTCAGCTAAGGCTCTTCTAGACAGCATAGAGCGAGTCATTTTTCTAAAACCCATTCTGCCAATCTCTGTCTTTTGACTGGAGAGTTTAATCCATTTCCATTTAAATACTGATAAGGAAGGACTTACTTCCATCATCTTGTTATTTGTTTTCTATATTCCTTATAGGCTTTTGTCCTTCATTTCTTGCATTAGTCTCTTCTTTTGTGTTTATTTGATTTTTTTGTGGTGGAATATATTCCCTTATTTTACTATACATTATATCACTATTTTACTGATTGTTTATATTTGTATCTCTCATAAAACTTGGGAAATTTTTGGTCCTTATTCTTCAAAGAATCTCTCGCCACCCTCTCTTCCTCCTGAGACTCCCACAGTCTGTACGTTAGTTTATTGAAAGGCCCCTCAGGTTCTGTTCATTTTATGTCGATCTTTTTTCTTCCTGATCTCGGATTCAGTCATTTCAACGGTCTGATCTTTAAATTCGCTGATTCTTCTGCCTGCCCAATCTGCTGTCCATCCCTCCAGTGAATTATTTGTTTCCAGTATTGTACTTTCAGCTTTGGAGGTTTTTTGTTTTTGTTTCTTTGTATGTTTTCTATCTCTTTATTGTGATTTCCATTTAATACATTATTTTCTTGACGTTTTCCTCATCTTCCTTTAGTTCCTTCAGCATCTTTTATTTTTAATATAAATATTTACTTTTAGTTTATATATTTTGAGAGATAGAGAATCCCAAACAGGCTCCAAGCTGTCAATTGTAGAGCCTGATGCACGGCTCGAACCCACAAATTGTGAGATCATGACCTAAGCTGAAGTTGGACACTTAACTGACGAGCCACCCAGGTGCCCCTAGAGATTTTAAGTTATCTCTGCATGCAATGTGGGGCTTGAACCCAGAACCCAAAGATCCAAAGTCAAACACTCCACCCACTGAGCCAGCCAGGTGCCCACCCCCGCCCCCACCCCCACCCTGAACATCTTTAAGACAGTTGTTTCATTTTTTTAAAGTAGGCTTCCGTGCCCAGTGTGGAATCCAACATGGGGCTTGAACTCAGGACCCAGAGATCAAGATGTGAGCTGAGATCAAGAGTCGGACAGTTAACCAACTCAGCCACCCAGGTGCCCTAAGATGTTGTTTTAAACTCTTTGGTAGGTCTGCCGTCCTCCGGGACAGTTTCTGTCGGCTTATTTCTCCCTTTGAACGGACCATTTCTTTGTAGCTTTGTGTTTTTGTTATTGGAAACGGGACATTGAATCTAATCTTGTGATAACTGTGGTGATTAGATTCCCCTCCCCCTGCCCCCCCGCCCCCCCGCCAAGGTCTGCCTTGCTGTTGTTTTTCTCTTATTCTATTGTAGGCGACCCCATGCCAAGGATCGGCCTGAGGCGCAAACTCATGGCTTCCGTGGACATTTCCTGAGCCTGCACCTTTCCCTGGGCAGGCGCAGTGACTTTCTAATGTCCTCCGTATGCAGTTGCCTTTGAACGTCCTAGTCTCCAATGCCTAGATCCCAAAGGGGAATCGAGGTACATGGGGAGAGGGGAGGAGGTAAGAAAGATACGGGCCCCGTCAGTCCCCTGGAGGCTGCTTCAGTTGAGGGGGAGGGGCCTGTGGCAATAATGCCCGCCTGCCTCTGCGCCTGCGCCGTCAGAACACAGGTCTGGGTGTTTGGAGGGCGGGGCTCTTGCTCCCATAGGCAGCTCCCGGAACCCGCGCACGGCAGCCTGCCACGGAGCTGGACATCGGCTACGATGCTGTGAGCTGAAACTGATGGCCCATCGTCATAATTCATTGCCAAAGACTTGCCCTGGAAGTTGCAAGGCGGTAGGCTCCAGATTTCCAAAATAATGACATCAGGCAGGTTGGGCTGGTGCAGTTGCTGTCTAGGTGGAGACAGATTCCTGCTGCTTCCGGCTCTGCTTCCCACAGCCCTCTCCGAGCTGCGGGCTTTTCACGTGGAGGTTATTGGTAGCCTCCGGTTCAGCCCGATCTGTCACCACTTCTCTGCCAAGCCGTCTGCTTGATGGTTTTAGCAGCCATTGATGATCTGTGATTACGTCCCTGATTTCATAATAGGCTGCAAATTAGTAATTTTCATGTCCTTCTGTGTGGATTAGCTGGGATTCTTCTGCAAGGAATTTTTGTCCCCAGTGATTTCGAGTGTCCTGAAATAGTTTGGATGGGAAAGTTGAATACACGTGATACCCTCTAGTGTCCAGATGTGATCACGGGGTGTTGTATTATCGTTATGAACTTTTGGATTCTTCTATTTGCTGCGTTTTAATCAGTCATTATGCTTTTGATGGCAAACTGGTCCATGTGAAGCCAGAGAGAGGCCTTTTATGTTGGCTTCCAGATACTTTATGAAATTTTTTTTTAACGTTTTTATTTTTGAGACAGACAGAGACAGATCGCAAGGGGGGGGGGGGTTGGAGCAAAGAGAGAGGGAGACACAGAATCCGAAGCAGGCTCCAGGCTCCGAGCTGTCAGCACAGAGCCTGATGCGGGGCTGGAACTCACAGACTGTGAGATCACGACCTGAGCTGAAGTCGGACGCTCAGCCGACTGAGCCACCCAGGCGCCCCATCTTCCAGTTACTTTAGATACAACCCCATTATTTTCTGGGTGCTGCTTTGAGCCATGGCACAAAACTTGTACTCTTCCTCCCAGATCTGAAACCAGCCACTTCTCCAAAGATCCCTGGTTCCTTTCACTGGGAAATAGCATTCAGGGACCACAAGCCTGGCTCTGAGGTGGGGACATAAGAGAGGGCAGGTCCAGGGCCACCTGCATGGCTCAGTCGGTTAAGCGTCAGACTTCAGCTCAGGTCATGATCTTGTGGTTCGTGAGTTTGAGCCCCACGTTGGGCTCTGTGCTGACAGCTTGGAGCCTGGAGCCTGCTTCGGATTCTGTGTCTCCCCTCTCTCTGCCCCTCCCTTTCTGTCTCTCAAAAATTAATAAACGTTAAAAATAATAAAAAAAAATAAAAAAAGAAAGGGCAGGTCCACATTCCAGCCTAGGTCATGCTGCACCGGCTGGGGACCTGCCTGCCTTTGCCTTCGTGCCTCACGTCCAGGGCTGTCTCCCCACTGCTGAAAGCCTCGGACCCATTCAGCAACTCGAACCCGGCTCACGGATGGCTCACGCTCCTGGCAGGACAGGCTCCGTCTCCTGAAGTCAAGCCAAAGCTGCTGACGAGGCCTTCCTGGATGCCACGCAGGCAAGCAGGCTCTGGGCTGAGCCGGGACGAGCCCCATGGTTCCCTTCTGGCCGGTGCCAGCCTAGCCACCTCGTCTCATCGCGGGAAGCCAGTGGTTGTCCTGGTCGTGTAGCTGCCCCCACTTCCGTGTCTCTGCGACAGGATGCTCCTTGAGGGCAGAGAGGGCTCCTCTCTGGTCTTCCTCAGTCTCTCTCCCAGGGCTGCGCTGCGGGCGCCAGGAAGGACTAGCTGACAAGCAGAAGCACCCCAGGCGCTGTTCCTGCGGTTCCCAGCGGCTGAATGGCTCCCCCGAGCTCATCAGCAGAGCAGGGACTGTGGCTCGGGATCCATCCAGGCTGGCTGCCTCTAAGGCGGCCCGAGCTCCACTGTCCATCCTGCTGCTGGGCCCGGAGGTGCCTCAGGGCCGCGCGGAGCAAGCTGGCCCTTGGCACTTGGCTTGAACAGGCCTGTAGGGCCTCAGTCCTACTGGCTACTCCCAGAAAGACTGGGGACGCTCCCCGGCCTCATCCTGCCCTGCACCCCATCCCAGGTTAGCAGGGGAGGCAGCTGGGTGGCCACCTCCCCACCAGGTCACCCAAAGAAATAGGGAATGTCCCCCTGTCCTCACGGAGAGGAAGAAAATGCTAGGGACTAAAGCTTGCCTAAGGTCACGGTGATTCGGGGACAGGATCCAAGCCCCCCCACTTCTACCCTGGAATGATCTGGCTTCACGAGCTGGAAGATGCCCCAGCCGAACACAGGCTGGAGCAGGTCAGCGAGGAGAAGGGGAGCAGAAGGAGCGAGGGAGGAGGAGGGGAGGGAAAGCATTTCAAGTACGAGTCTCCTTAATGAGAAAGGCGGTCAACCAGCAGGGCCCAGACTTGAGTCTAGAAGGCTGTTGAGAGCAACGGCCAAGCAAGCCCCAGCAGCCGCCTTCCCCCGGCAAATAGGCTCAGTCCGTTCTGGGCTGGAGTCACACTGCCGCCTGGCTCCGGGGTCCCGGAAGAACAGCGCCAGGGGCCGCCAGCGCCGGGGACTCCCCACTGCCAGCCGCGGAGCTAGAGACGGGGACGCCCAGGAAGGCAGGATCCAGCAGCCTGCGGCTTCCTGCCGGAAGGGCCTGTGACCCTGCCTCCGAGAGCCCCCGCCACGGCTCCAGGCAGCGCCCAGGTACCAAGAGCCCGGTGCCCGGCCGTTCGGCAGCCTGAACCTTCCCCCACGCCCCCGGCCCCACGCTCTCCCCACGTCCCAGCGTCTGCTGCTGGCAACAAACCACTCCCACGTTCGGGGGCTTCGGACGGCAGTCCTTCCACTAGCTCACGATCCTGTGGGACGGGCTGGGCTCGTCTGGACAGTCCTTTGGCCTCCCTGGGTCACTCTCGAGGTCTCCCGGTGGCTCCCCCGGGGTCGCAGGCCTTGCTCACAGGACATCCCAGCAGTGGCCCTTGGGCCTCTAATGCAGGACGGCCTTGGGGGCTGCACGGAGGCTCGGGAGGGCGGGCGAGGCTGTGACCCAACTGAAGAGGCACACCCCAGTCGGCCCCAGCCCAGCCCACTTTCCAGCAGCGGTGGAGGCCCCGTGAGGGATTCCGTGTCAAGGGCCACCCACCGCCTCCTAGCCGGCCGAATGACCCGGCAAGTCCCGCCCCGAAGGCTGCTACGAGCATTAATCAAATAACGCATACTTTGGGGGGCAAGGCAACCTTCAATGTGTTAAGCAATCATTACTAAGACCCACAACTTGCTACACATGATTATCCACAATATGCGACTTAATTGCTGCTAAATTTATTTTCAATCGATTAAGTGCCATGAGCCACCGCACACGAAATAACAAAACCGAGTCTGTGCGGGGGAATCAGCGGACCCTGCAGCCAAGCTTCTCCTCGGGCCCAACGCGAGCGCCTGCCCAGCCCCGGGCCGGACTCTCTGACAACCTGAGCGCCCTGAGGAGCTCAGCAAACACCTCCGATCGAGCGCTTGGTTGCCACAGTGTCAGGAAGGGGGACAGAAGTGCAGGACGGTGCTACGTCTCCACAAGACAATCAGGGTCAAGTGTGAGAATAAACAGGTCTTTTGACCCAGAAATTCCCATCCTAGATATCCATGCCACGGCTACACTGGCTACATTACCGCGTTATGCCGGTCGGTGACCAGTGACTGAGGGCAGTAGAAACAAATCAGAGGTCATAACCAGGGGACCGTGAAGCCAACGGAGGTGCAAACCAACTGGACGCGTCCGTGCTGGTGGAGAAAGACCAAGGTAGTGGTGTCGAGTCAGAACAGCAAGGTGCGCGACAGGGTGCGGGGCGTGTTACTTGCACAGAAGAAGGCTCTTTGCACGCGTGCGTGGAGAGGAAATCTCCCGGGAAGGACGTGCTGGGAATGGGTAACTTCGGCTGCCTGGGGAGGGAACGGAAGCGCCGTTTACCTGTTTCAAAGTACAGAATAACAACTCTGTCATTTCGTCGCGGTCCAGAGAGGTGAACGTGGTGCGGGCCGGTGCCAGGAGGAAGGGGGCGGCCCTGCGGCAGAGCAGAGCACGCGGGAACGTCCCTGACACAGGACGTGGCACGTGGCACGTGAGTGCGGCGTGTGTTTCTCTAGAAGGCAAATGGCCCGTCCTGAGCGGGAGCCCTGCCGCGCTTGGGGGACGGGGAGTGTGACGGGAGCGGAAGGGGGCGCCGGGTCAAGAAGAGTGGCTGGAAAGGGCTCGGGCGGTCACTGGCCACCGGCGGCAGGAAGGGGACGCGAGGGGGAATTCGGAATTCGGGGCTTCCGGTGCGGTGACCAGATACGCAGCGGTGCGGACGCCACGGAGGAGAACCCGGGCGAAGGAGCAGGGAGGGATGTTCCTGATGCCGACGGACCCAGGAGGACCCAGGAGCGGAGCCGGGGCGAGTGCGGTCAGGCCACAGGTGCCAACGGGGGCCCAGGCGGGGGACACGGTGCAGGGAGCACAGGCTGAAGGAGGGGGGTGGCCGGACGTGGCTTCGGGGTCTGGCTGCAACCGTGGCCCTGCTCTGGGTAACGTGTGCCCGGGAGGCTGCCCCGGGGGACCCGTCATCCCGCCCAGGCCCGGGGTCCACCGGGACACCGCGAGCTCCGCCGGCCCGACGATGCCCCGCGCCGAGCGCCTTCGGGGAGGAGCGAGTGTGGACGGACCTCCGCTGAGAAGGAAAGAGAGTCGGCCGGTAGGAATGTTCCACACGCCCCGTGCCCCCAGGAATCAGCACGCGGCCGTGGTCCACGGAACCCGGAGGCACAGAGCGCGGGGGTTTGGGGAACAGAACCGCGAGCCCCTGCGAGCAGCAGGCCGGCCGCCGGTCCGTGCGTTCTCCGGATGGAGCCGGCGCGGAGGCGGCCACGGGAAGCCGGGGTTCGAGGGGTGCTGCCACTGGCCGAGTAGGTCGGCCCGTGCTCTCCAGGTCTCTCCCTTCGACAGAAGGGCTCGAGCCCGCGCCACAGTTGCGGGCACAGGGCAGTTTTTCCCGCCTTCGTGTGCCGCCCTGGCCTGGAATGCACCAGAAAGCCCGGGACGAGGGTCCGTGGGCTCTGGGACTCTGGACGTGACCTCAGGGAACAGGAGCGGGGGCGAGAAGGGACGGGACCGTTTCCAGCCGGTCGCCACCGGGGCCCGCAGGCGGAGCTCTGGAGGACACGGGCACCCCCACCCCCGCTACCAGGGGCTGCCCGCCCACCGCCTCCCACTCGGGTGCCGTCAGGTACACCTGCCGAAGCGGGGCCATGCGGGACGCGGCCCGAGGGACGAGCTTCAAGCCCCCTTCACGCGGGGACCCATGACCGGTCTCCCCGCTTCCGGACGCCTGCACGCGCACGGTGGTCCGGGCCGGCCTCTGGAAAGGTCTCGCACGGCGCTAACTCCCTCCGCCTCCTGCCCTCGGTGCTCACCACTCCTCCCAGGCGATGGAGGCGGAGCGCAAGCAGCCGGGGCGGGCAGCCGTCCCTGCGGGCGGCCAGCCATGCGCGCGGTGGGCCACCTCCCTCCCTTCCTCAGCCCGGCCCTGCCCTCCGCTCCCCTTGCGCCTGCACTCCCCCCGTCTCCCTTCCTCCACCTCCTGGCAGGACAGCCCGGGGTGCGGGGTAGGAGTCACCTCCGCAAATCACACACCGAGGCTTCTGAGCCTCTGTCCGCCCCTCCCGGGTGCCGCCCTCGGGTCTCAGCCACTGAGACGGCGTGTGTCCCACACAGGCCCGAGGGCGGCCAGGCGAGGAACTCGCACGAGTGTCGCGGGAGCCCCTTCCACCCCGGCCGAGTCACACCGTGGAGGGCCCCATCCGCGGGTCAGGCAACCCTAAATGTGGCGAGGCAACACTGGATTTGGAAGTGGGGCTCGTACAGCGGTTCTCTAACCAAGTCCTACGTTCTGGCTAAGAAACGAGAGTGCAGAGGCGGCCAGTGTTCTTCCTACCACTCCGAGGGGCCGAGGGCAGAGCTGCGTCCACGCTCCGTGGGCCAGAGGCGCCAAGGCGGCGGGCTCACCTCGTCACTGCCACAGTCCGGGGGCGAGCAGAGGCCTGCATCCAGGTGTCGAGCCTGGTCACACTGAAAACAGAAAAACCACCGATGGGGAAAGAAACGTCCTCTCCCTGAACCTTTAAATTTAAACCCTCAACCGCCGCCAACTTTTTTTCTTTCTTAAAAATGTTTATTTAATTTTGAGAGAGAGAGACAGACACAGCGGGAGTGGGGGAGGGGCAGAGAGAGAGGGAGACACAGAATCCGAAGGGGGCCCCAGGCTCAGAGCCGTCAGCACAGAGCCCCACGCGGGGCTCGAACCCACCAACTGCGAGATCATGACCTGAGCCGAAGTCGGCCGCTTAACCCACCGAGCCACCCAGGTGCCCCCAACCGCCGCCAGCTTTATGAACTCACGCACCTCAATTTGGTCCCAAGCATAAGATCATCCTACGTTAGAAAAGAAATGCCGCTCGGGGACAGCTACAGGCTAAGAACAAGAGGCATCCCTGGCTGTGCCCACAGGGTGCCATTCTGGGGGATTTAGACACTCAGAGGCCCCAAGGCCCAGTGCAAAACGCCACCACGTCTGAGGGCAGGGCTCTGCTTGGGTGCAAAGTGGAGGATGCAGAAAATGGTTTTCTTTCATATTTTATTACATCAATGGCTTGAAAATTTTTATTTAACCTCAGCAAATATTAGAAATAGAAAAATGAATTCTGCAGAATTTCACAAATAAATTTTTCAGTCTCCACTAACAAATGTTATCATTCAATGGCTAAGCAATTATAATGCTATGAACATTCACCACAATGAATGTGCTGATATAGAAAACAGGCAGAGAGAGACATTAAAATATTACTTACAACAGCATTATTACAACATATTTTCTTTAAAATTCCAACGTGGATTTTATCACTTCAAAAGATATACAGCATTTCCATTATATTTGCAAACTTAACCTTATACATCTTTTAAAATCTTGAAAAATTTTTAAGCAATCTAAAAGCACTTAGCAAAGTTGATAGGTCTACATAATGGAATACTATCCACTCCAGTATAAACTTTAGTTCTCGGAGGTGACTGTAAACACGCATCATCACACAACATGCATAGACTACACTGACCTTCCTTCTGGATTGTAACATTGCTGCAACTGTGCTTCACTACCGTGAGGGGAGAGCCGCGGGGATCCGGGGAGTGGCAGAGAGAGGATTTGTTCCCGAGCATTGCGCGAGATCACTAGGTTCAGATCGGCTAACTACCTTGAGTCCACTCGCAGCAAAGTTTCAGTGGGTACTGAAAGCGGACTCCCGGGTCACTAGGCTCGGACACGGGCTGGACGAGAGCGGAAGCGAGGCTCTCGTCGGGAG
This sequence comes from Lynx canadensis, assembly GCF_007474595.2. NCBI lineage: Eukaryota > Metazoa > Chordata > Mammalia > Carnivora > Felidae > Lynx > Lynx canadensis. The sequence continues at coordinate 143,674,975 of NC_044308.2, read as the reverse complement.
TGGGCTCCGTCTTTCCTTTGCTCCGCGAAGCAGGGATCCAGTTAGTGTAATGCACTGTGTGGCTTAGTTTTGGTACGCAAGTATACCAATAGTACATCTGATATTTAGAAAGACAAAAATAGGGCGTAGTTGAAATTTAAAGTGACGATGAGCACACTCAGAGTGGCGTGTGATGTCTGAGGGAACTTTTACACACGGGAGACGACTCCGTAATTAGCCCGTAAAACGCAGCAACATTTTCGGTTGCGCGTTTTCATCAGAGAGGTGTGCGACTATCGAAGGGTCTCACGGGTTACAAACTACCAAAGACCCTTCTGAGGAAGTGGTGTCCTGGTGGGCACAGATGTGCTGAGGCCACACAGTGGGTATGTGGTCAGCACGACGGAGGCCTGTACTTGCTGGGCAACAGAGCTACGTTACAGGACCGGTCACTGTTTTGGACCAGTCAGCACAATATTCAAGTAACAAGGTGTTTAAATGGATAAGTGAAAACGATTTTTTCCTAACGCCTTACACACCTACATAAAATTAAATAAAACAAACTTTTAATGCATATGCAATACAATTTATATCTTTTAGGATTTCTAAACTAAAAGTTAAACTATCATTTGCTTCAATGGTACTATATTTTGCACAATAACTTATACTTAGGAGAAATTTCCCACAAAAATATATATATAATTATGACATTCACATTGATCGTTTTTAAGAAGACAAAGCTTAAGTGAACATTGCATCCGAAGCAGCTGTCACTGTGGACCCTTACACATCCAAACACGACCTGCTATGCACCGAAGTCTTGATATGTTAAAAAGGGGGCTTCACATAAATAAGATCAATCACTCGGCTTTTAAAGCGAAGTAATTTCTTGCATTTACAACATCGTCGCAAAGACAGTGTAATGGAACGTCTGAAGCACAACGCTACCTTAGGCATGAAACTACAAGGGGGCCAGGCAAAGACAACCACCTTTCTAATCTTTCCAACCTCAGGTGAATGAGAATGCTATGCCTCTGCTCCGTGGAGGGACCAGAACCAGGCCGCTGTGGTCCGCCAAGCCGGAGCAGCGACCCTTCGGGACGGGGGACCGCTCGGTGCCCGGCGGCACGTAAGGGCACGGGGCAAGACACACGGGGGCCCGCCACGCTTCCGAGGAAGCGCCAGCGAGCCAGCGAGCACTGCCAGAGGGGACCAGCTCTCCAGGCAAACGGCCCGGGCGTGCAGAGAGGGACAGGCCTCCGACCTACGGGCAGAATGAGACCCCTGCCGCTGCCCTGTTATAAGGAAGGAGGCCCCGAGAAGCAGCACAGGGAACCCTCAGCCTCGCTTCTCGCCCAGTGTCCCCTCGAAGCGATGTGCAAACTGCAGGCCGCCTCCTCTCCATGTTCGCCCTGCCATCTCCCAAAGCCAGAGCAGGCTCACACCCCGCGTCGTTCCTAAGTGTCACTGCGCTGCCCGCGCCAGCCTCCTCTCATGCCGTTCACACGCTCTTACCTGACCCACGGACACCCCGGGAAGGGACAAGATGACGAAGTCAGGAGAGTCCCACTTCACTCCCCTTGAGAATGACCTTTCTCCGGATTTCTAAAAATGTACAATTCCAAAGTCTAGGTTTCTAGCTGACCCTCTTCCTAAAGAGACAGTCAGCTGACCTTAGGAAAAAAAAAAAAAAAAGGGAAAAAGCAAGGTGCTTGGGAGTCAAAACACATCAAATTTTAATTGCATATTTTAAATTCTTACGAATTCTGTTTGTGCCTTAAAGCATCTGCATTTTTTCTTTCTTTTTGGTATTGAAAGCAGGAAAAGTGTTTCAATGACGCAAAACTACGGCGACACAAAAGCTCCTTCAACATATTTAGTGCGGGCTGCACGGACCGCGGGCGGGACACAGGGGACGCGAGAGGGCAGTGTGAGGTCTGTCCCTCAGCCCTGCAGCAGGTCCACAGTCCAGTACGAGATTAAGTGATTCTGGAAATCTCAGAACATTTATGAGAAATATTTACTTGTTCCCAGTCCAACCGAAAGGCATCCCAGACCACTTTCGCGCACTGCTTCTTTCCGTCTTGGTCTTACTAGAGCCAACCAACGGGTCACTTCTCTGTCCTGTACTATGACAGTAAAAGAGGGAGGATGGAGGTTAGACGATCACATCAGCACATGAAGGACAAAAGGCTGTACGGGGTGACACGGCGTACCAGCAGGATGGGGAACACACAGCGTGTGGCTCTATAAAGCCATCACCCGCCATTCTAATCCCCTGTATGGAGCTAACCTGACATTTAAAATCTGCACTCTGTCAGAATCTGCAGCAATTTCTCCCCTGTCTCCTAATCTCAGTGATGTTCTCTTTGGCAAGCAATAAACTTTAAAGAAGAAGTAAGACACTAAAACAGAAAACGGGCCGATAACGTGGTTTGCCAAAAGGAGAAGGCACCAATTCCAAATGCACGAGCACCAGGTGCAGTGGTGTGGACCGCGTCTCTTGGAGCCGGATGGCGGGGTGGGGGGGGGGGGGCCGGGAAAGACAGAGCGGCACCTGTCCCGGGATTCCAGTGCTGAAAGCTGAAGGCAGAAAGTGTTGAGTCCACATTCCCTCTAAGCCGATGTCCAAGGACAGTTGCTGTGAATGAGCTTTCTACCAGCTGGGAAGGGAGAAGGGCGAGATCTGAGCCAGCTAAATTTACAAACCATAATTACACCCAATGTCTGGGGAGACGGGAGCTGTCTCGGGACGTTTGGCACGACGAAGGTTATAACGCAGTCTGCCAGCATCCTGCGATTTCCAAAGAAGCATGATATCGCTTAGGTGGACGCCTCAGAAAAGAACAAGAGAAACTTTCTAAAAGGCCGACAGGTCACAGTCACTCTGAAAATTACACGATGCGCGAGGTGGAACCGCAGGCCATGCAGGAGCAGAGTCGTGCCTTCCAAGTCGACTACCTGTTTGAAGCTGCTGACTGGGCAGAGCTGCCACGGGTGGGGCTCAGGAACTCCGACTGGGGAGGGGTCCCCGGGGTCACAGGAGGCGTGCGGGCCACGAGACTCCGCCAGCGCCGGGGCAGAGCGTGAGATGCGGCGGGACTCTCTGGGGAGCGGCGCCAGCGTGGAGGAACGAGCACAGGATTAAGGCAGATGCAGCACAGGACTGGAAGTGTACGCCTTTTTTGGTAATAGCTGCTTGTCCACAGAGATGTGACGCAGATGGCTAGGTGATGGCGTGTGATACCTGATATCCTGGATAACACAGGCGTCCATACCAAGTGCTCAAAGCCGGCAGTTTCTCAGGAAGCAGATGCATATCTGACGTCTAGCACAGAAGCAGCCTGAGGAGAGGAGAAGGAAGAAGGACGGAAGCATCAGAGCGCAGGTGAACAACTCAAGCCGCTACCTCTGGCGGACCCGAGAGGGCAGGAAGGTGTGGGCCTGCCCGGCTGTCCCGCAAACCCAGGGCCCTGCGGGCTCTCAGCACGGGGCCCGAGGAGGGGACGGCAGGCGGCAGGCGGCACGAGGGAGGCCTCTACAGCCAGGATTCTCGGGCTCAGATCCTGGCTCTGCCGCTTTCTAGACGTGTATCCTTGGCGGAGGGATTGCTTTTTCAGTTTCAGCTTCCTTGTCCCCAGAAGGTGCACAGTAACGACCCCCACTCCGCAGGATGACGTAAAATCCCTGGGCCGACAGTAGCACTCGGGGCCGACCGCCCTGGCTGGAGGGGGTGCCGTGGCACGGGCCCCATTCAACCAACAGCCCCTGGCCCCTGCTGGGACGCGGGGACACACGGGAGAGTGAACACACGGGAGAGTGAAGGCGGCAGGGTCCTCTATAAAAGCCTCAAAGGCATTTCTTAACTGCACTCCCAAGCGCCCCAAGTATCTTACTCAGTGCTCACTGCTACCCTCATGATGTCCTTTTTTTAAAAACGTTGAAAAATTTTTTTAGGTTTATTTATTTTGAGAGAGAGAGAGAGAGAGAGTGAGCGAGCGGGGGGGAGGGGCAGAGAGTGACAAAGAACTGCAGGCAGGCTCTGCGCCATCAGCACAGAGCCCAACATGGGGCTTAAAACTCATAAACCGTGAGCTCAGGACCTGTGCCCAAACCAGGCAGGCGTCAGACGCTTAACCGACTGAGCCACCCAGGCGCCCCTTGATGTCCTACTGCTGGGGGAACCACTGGGCTATAAACCCCAATCTGAAAACAGCTGTTCCTTCGACTGACATCGTAACCGATGAGAACGGTTGGCCGGGTCAGGGGCTTTGTGTTCATTCTGTAACTGTGAGTGAGACTCACCTCCAAGCCGGTCATGGTCCGCATCCCCTCACCCGCACACACATCCACCCCTCGCCGGGAACGGCATCCTTGTCCACCTCAGAGAACTCGGAATCTCAAAAGCTCAAAACCCTCGGGCCGCCTGCCCTTTCTCAGCCCCGAAGGAAACAGCCTACAGCCAACAGTTACGTTACTAGAACTTCTGGCAGTTCTCAAGGCCTCCTCCCTCTTGGTGCCGCATAAAATCTGAGGGCAGAGGGGCGGGCAGGACGCCAGCAGACATCTCTCTCAGCTGCTGGATTCCACAGGACACACAAGAATGAGGAGGCCAATTTCTGGGCACTGACTGGACAATTAACCAGGCCTCTTACAAGTCCCCCCGGGACACAGAACAGTAGCTGGTCCTTACAGATTCATTTCCTTTTGCAAACTAACGTATGGAGAACAGAAAAGCAGGGCGGTGGAGTGGGAAAGCGGGTACTATAGGGGGCATAAAAGGGACCAAAAAAAGGGAAATGAACTGTGGGGGGAGGGGGTGGAAATGGCTGAAGAGGGTGAGAATGTTTACAGACAAGATAAATGTTGTCCGCTAAGGACAAGTCAGGCGATGCCGCCAGTTCTGCGGAGAAGGCTGGGGAAACAGATGCGTGGAAGATGGACCACCAAGGCAAAACAAAGGCATGCCTGTGGTGGGAGGCCAGTCATGGCTGGGCCAATGCTACCACAGACCGGGCAGAGAATGACCGGGCTATTTTCATGTGCGATCGACATGGTAAGTGGACCGTGAAGAATGGCCTTCTGGACTTTGTCAGAAAAAAAAGTGTGAGTGAACGAAGCAGACATAAGAAAAGTAAGGAAAGTATATGCACAAGAACTGAGAGCCTGTCCCGTTGGTGGTGACCCTTGGTCCCAAATTTATGACCGTATTTTTAGGCTTACCCCTGCCAACACCTGCTCTGATAAAATCTGGAGAGTTTCCTATGATTTCTGCTTCCTGGCTCTAAAGCTGGAGAACATACATGGAAGAAAGCTTTCATTCCGGCAAATTCTAATGTTCCTTCCTTCATAATTCTCATCTTCTCAATGCTTCCTAAATTGAGTCCAGGACTTCAGAGAGGTTAATCTGTTGCTAAAGGGGCAACAAGCACCGGGACAAACATCACTGCTGAGAGATAAAAACTTCCGCTTGTAAGCCGTTATGTTCCGGGGTCTCAGGCTCGGGGGAACCACTCACATTGTTAATAATACGAATTTTGCTATAAATGTTATCAACAGTCCAAAGATTTTCTGGCACAAAGCTCTAAAGAGCCCAACCCGCTGGGTGCATCACGTTGGGTGGGGGGTCTCCCTCGTGAGGCACTCTGTGCTCGGCTCAAGAGGGGGTCTCTGGGCTGCTTCTACAGCCAGACCCTTGGAGCAAAGGGGGGAGAACAGACAGTACTAAATAGGTAATTTCAAATCACTCCCGCATGGTTTGGGGGAGCCTCTGATGAGAAGATTTTCCCAGAAAGCTCAACTAATCCTTAAAATTCCGTGTCTGTGAACAAACTCACACCAAAGTGATTGGCACTTAACTCTTACCTCTGCCCGGCCCCCTCCTCCTCTCTGTGGGAGTGGGGGTAAATACGTGGCAGGGCAGGCCAGGCTGGACGGGGAAGTGGCAGGTGACCCCGTCACAGGAAGCAGGGAGGTAGCAGATGGGTCTGTGCAGCCTCGGTAACCTCGTGCCTAATCTCTGCTGAGTAGGCGATGAGATCGGTATAGCTAACCTGGAGATTGCCAGAATGTCGGCCACCAGCCTGGAAGCTCCGGCCAAACACAGGACCCAGAACTGTCTCCATCAATACTTCAACCTGTTAGCCCCGACAGCATCAAAGCCTGGACGACTTGGGACAGCAGAGACGGACGCAGGAGCTCCTGGCTGGCTAGCCAAGCCGATTCACCAGTAAGGTCATTAACCTCCCACTGAGATGACAACACATTTTCGATACCGAGCTTCACCGACACTGCTCACGGCACTTCCAACTTACCGTTTTATGGCTGAGTTCTTACAGGACCTAAGGAAACTTTGGTAATGTGCAATATTTTGTGGCTGGAGAAAACCAGGATGGAACTAGGAATCTGTACAGGAATTAAAATGTGAGCAATATGCCTAGTGACCAAAACTAACTGGTATCAACACACATATTAAGGTTTTTATAGGTAAAAGTCAAGTCACTGACAGAGCTGAGAGCTAAAAATATTTCTCCAGCTGAGAAAGGCCATCAAAGAAGAAACTGAATATGAACCTGGCAGAGATCCTACTGTTTCAGATTTACCTCGTCTTCCTCTTCAGGCATCTTGATAGAATTATCTGGGGACTTGATAGGTTTCTGGCTACTGGGCCCATTGGTCTCTTCCTTCCCATGTTCTGCCTCCCATTCTTGTAAAACTTCATCTATGTTGAAGCGGCGTCGATAGTTTACAAAAAAGTTTTTCACTTGTACCACTGATTTGTTCCCAATCACATCTGAGATCGCCTGAAAATCTCGGCCGTATTTCCTGATGGCTAAGGATGTAAGAGAGCACTGTTTTTCAATACAGGATAAAAACAACTTTTAAAACCCCACACAACTGAGCCTTACCCCCCTTCCTTTAGATCCAGATAAGAAAACACATGGAGCTTTTAACTGCAGGCACGATCTTAATGTATTATACAGGGGAAAAAGCAGCAACCTAGATCTGTTTCGTAGATGACTGATCCAAGAAGGCCAGTATGACCCTGTCATCCAGAAACCTGCACCTCCAGTCACATATCCCAAGACGACTGATGTCACCCAGCCGGCACCCGGTGGACTTTGTGCATTCTTTTCCGGGTCCCTAGGACTAGAAGAGCTCCAACCATAAAACTCTTAACATTAGTCTGCTGCTTTCAGGATTGTATACTTTCTGACCATTCAGAACCCGACACGCTCCTAAGAGCGTGTTTCAACACAAGTGGTGCCACGGGAGTGGGGTGGGGCATGACTCTTCCTAAAGGCACCTGCGGCCCCAAGCCCCTTACTAGGAGGACCCCCGTACCTTGTACTGCGAGAAGCTGCTCTTCCGTGGTCCAGCGTGCGTTACACTTCTGAGCGACCTGCACACCCAGAGGAGCCGTATGAGCATAACGCAGTTACGGGCGAGGGCATCCTCGTCAGACTTAATGAACCTTATTTTTTTCTTACAATTTCTCAGAATACCAGAATTTCAACGTCAATTGGGTTTATAAAGATTGTGTCTATAACTTTCTTTCTATGGGATGTATACTGGAGATACATTATAGAGATATTAAATTCTTTTTTTTTTTAATGCTTATTTATTTTTGAGAGAGAGAGAAAGAGAGAGAGAGAGAGAGGGGGAGAGGGAGGACGGGAAGGAGGGAGACAGAGAATCCAAAGCAGGCTGAGCTGTCAGCAGAAAATTGGATGCGGGGCTTGAACCCATGAACCGGGAGACCATGACCGGAGCCCAAGTCCGAAGCTCCACTGACTGAGCCCCCCAGGCGCCCCAATATTAAATTCTTAAACACATGAAACTTGGGTATGACTTCTAAGGTGATGGTCAATATAGTCCTACCTCTGGAAGCCGATACGGTTCTATTCCACCGTCAAGTTTTTCTTTAAGAGCACTGTTCGTCTGTTTAATATTCTGAATCTGAAAGAAAGGAAATTTTTAAATTTTAAAAATGAACAACTTTTGTAAAGGTATGAAAAGAAAACAGAACTAAAAAAAAAAAATAAGAGAAAAAACCAAGAGCAAAGAAGTTCCTAATCTGTATGGTAACCAAAATTCAAGGTCGCTATAGTATCCCTTCAGAGCATCTACCGAGATTCTTTAACGGACTTGCTTAGGGCAGCAGACAAGGGACAACAGGAAGGAGGGCAGGGTGGCTAAAAGGCTCCTGCGTGCCCAGCCCTAATTCACACCTTGAGAACATGTCACCCCGAGCGGCAGAACCCACATCTGAAGCCTGACACACAAGACCAGGCCACGCCTGGCTTCCCGCCACGCGGACCGAGCGGAAGCAGCCGAGAGGCAGTGCTCTGCAGGCCGGCAGGTGCACCTCCTGGGGCCCGGCGCGGTTCGCCCAGGCACCCCCTGCGCAGGAGCCCACAGGGCGGCCTTCTTTAACGAGGAGAAAGCAGAAAGCAGCGTGTTACCTTCCCACGGCCTAATTTTGGCCAACTGTAATTCTTCACTTTCTCACAAATTAGATCTTTTCCACGTGACCGTATTGCTTTGACGCACCTAATCTTTCACTGCCTCTAAGTAATCGAAAGAAAGACATGAACAATACCAACCACTGAATTGATCCACCGGACAATCTGCTGGACTTGCGCACGGACTCCTGAAGGAGCTGGGCCTGGGAACGGGCTCCCTCTCAGCTCCACGTGCAGGGGCACCTCCGTGCCAAGGACCAGGGGGGCATCAACCCTAGGGTTTTTCATTTCTAAATAATCCCATGGGCAAAAAAGCAAGCAAGGGGAGGATCAGATTCATTTTCCCAAATAAAACATCAGAGACACTCCGGAGCAGAAGGTGCGCTCAAAAGCAGCAACCTTATTCAGGCAAACAAAGAAAAAGCAGGACTTTGAGAGGTGGGGGATGGTGGTGAAGGACACAGCCTCACAGACCCTTTAATAATTCTCTCCTCCTTGAACAATCTTTTCCTACTTAGACTCAAATTTCATTTTCAAGTACTTACACTTCACAGAATTCCAATTTTGCATTTCCTTTCCTGGGTTCACTTCTTCTGAAAGGTTTAAAGGGGGGTGGAGATGTACAGGGGACTGGCGGCCCCGTGAGTAGGACCAGCACTCTAGGGACGAGGAAGTGACCCTGTCTGCCACTAGTAAGGACCTTAAAGCCTGCCAGACACACGGCCCACGCCAAGTGAGAACACAGAGACAACTGAAAAGAAAAATAAAGGAAATGTGCATAAAATCCGCTCTATAGTAAAACCAAAACTGAAGACCTTGGTTTTCTGAAATTTGCTTTAGTTTATTTTTGAAAAGGTACAAGTCAGAAGAAAATAAACTGGTACCAGAAATTCACCCACAGTAAGCTCTTGGGAAAGTAACACCCAATTCTCAGACCGGCACCGTGTCACAGAACGCTCTCTGACGCGACGTCACGCTGAAGCCGTGCCATCCGACACGACGGCCACCGCCCGCAGCTTGCTACTAAGCACCTGGTATGTGGCTGATGCAGCTAAGGAACTGAACTTCTCATTTCTTCTACTTTAATCCAAACTTAAATGTAAATAACCACACGTGTCTACTGGCTACCCCGTCCAACAGCACGGTCTCAAGACTCCTGCCCAGAGCTCTCAGGTACCAACCACCCGTAAAATGCTGCAAGGGCATGTTCAAGGCTATGTTCATAATTCAAGGTTATATTCAGTGACATAAACCTGTGACAGAGAATTAACAAATTCTCAAAAGAATCAGCTATCCAGAATACTACATGCCTCCCAGCATTCCGGTTACTATGTCGTTCTATTCATTCTGCCTGGTTGTTTACACAGGTAAGAAACGGGGTATATATTGCATTGTGAGTAAGTAATACACATTTCCTAAGGAGACCAACCTATTCACCACATGCATTTTCTCTCTGAAATTGATAAAGAAGCAGAGATTACGTAAGTGACTATACAGAATACCTGCAAATTCTTAACTAAAAGTTAGCTCTAAATTCGCATTAACCTTCACCTCTCTTCCTAATGCATTTTCCTTATTAGAAATACTCAGTGTTTATGACTAAGAACAGGGTTTGGTTACCATCGTGCCAGCTGGAAAGGAAGCCAGAGTGGCAACAAGCTGGATAAAAAATAGGACAGAAAGGGGCGCCTGGGTGGCTCAGTCGGTGGAACGTCTGACTTTGGCTCAGGTCATGATCTCAAGGCTTGTAAGTTCCAGCCCCACGTCTGGCTCTGTGCTGACAGCTGGGTGCCTGGAGTCTGCTTCAGATTCTGTGTCCCTCTCTCTCGGCCCCTCCCCTGCTCGTGCTCTGCCTCTCTGTCTCAAAAATAAACATTAAATTTATTTATTTTTTTTAATTTATTTTTTATTTAAAATAAATTTTTTTTAACATTTATTCATTTTTTGGGAGACAGAGAGACAGCACAAGCAGGGGAGGGGGCAGAGAGAGGGGGAGACCCAGAATCCCAAGCAAGTTCCAGGCTCTGAGCTATCAGCACAGAGCCTGATGTGGGGCTTGAACTCATGAAACGTGAGCTCATGTCCTGAGCCGAAGTCAGACGCTTCACCGACTGAGCCACCCAGGCGCCCCTAAATTTTTTTTTAATAAAATTAAAAAAAAATAAAATTTTAAAACATTAAAAAATTTTAAAGTGACCAGCATTTAAAGAAAAAAACAAAATAGCAGTCAAGTTCGCCTGGTGCCTTACCTAGCGACTTTTTTTTTCCTACTTTCCTGTGTGACCCTTTCATTCTCTACTCAGAAAGACCCAGCGCAACAGGCACTGGCCGCCGGCTAATCTAAGAGCTGTCTGCCCCTAGCCCCCTTCTGGCATCTTCGACAGAGGCTGGTGGTCCTCCTCGGGGCTAGGAGGAGCCGTTTTGCAAAGCTGCAGCAGGCAGGGAGGACAGGAGTTCCCGAGAAGGTAAAAGCTTTTCCTGCTGGAAGGACGGGAGGGTCGGCCCCGCCTCCGGCCCCTCTCCATCGGCCCCCAGTGCAGACGCGAAGGCCACAAAATAGCTTTGGAAGCTTCCAACGGGAGCCAACAAGCGAGATGAAAAGCAGGTTACGCTAAGAATGGTGGAGGAGAAAATGCAAAAGAATCCGGGTCTGTCACAACACCGTGAACAAACGGACTAATGCCCGGAGCCACCGATGCTGGGATTTCTTGCTATTTGATAAAAATAAATCCTCACTGTTTAAGCTGCTATCAGTCAGGTTTTCTGCTATTTTCATGTGAACCCTTCCCTGGGACACCACCACATGTGGAAGCATCCAGATAAAATGGCCATCTGTGAGTCGACAAGTGCACTCGGCAGCAACCCCGACAGGCTGTGAGGGGGGCAGGCGACCTGTCTCCTCTGTTAGCGATGAACCGAAGCCCCTCTATTCCACGTGATTCTCAGTAGCTACTTTCAAATAAAAAAGTCCTGCTCCTGACTCTGGCCGTGAAACCAAAGACAGTTCTATCTATTGTACTGCGAAGTCAGTAACACCTGCGTGCGAGAAGGGCCTCATTTTCTCTGCTCAAAAGATTAACATCGACCAGTGAGCGTCAGGAGTCCGCTCGGCACAGGGGGAGACAGTCCCCTCCAGGAGGAAGGAGGACGAAGATGCGGGTGGGGGCTCCGGGCCCCGTTCAGAGAGCCCCTCCAGCAAAACAGAGCTTAAAACACTCCCTCTCTCGCTCGCTCGCGCGCTCTCTCTCTCTCTCTCTCTCTCTCTCTCTCTCTCTCGCAGCCCTCAGACAGCCTGTAAGATCAGGCAGGCAAGGATTAATCTCCTCATTTGAAAAGAGGCCCAGAAAGATTAAGTGACTCTCCCAAGATTAGGGTGCAACTGCGCCAGCAGCCAAGCGTAGGAGCCAATCCTCTGACTGCTCGGGGAACACTTGGTCCTGCTGTGAGCTGTCCCCCGCCCCGAGCTGCCAGACCAGGGCACAGACCCCTCCTCTCATCTGGGAAAGGACTGCCAGCCTCCAGTTTAACCTTCTAAGGAACCAACAAATCAACAAATCAAAAGCAGCAAAAACTACAAGTAAACCATCAGTCCACAATTTGCCTCAAATTCCAGAGACAGAAGGATGGGGGAGGGGCAGGGCACTAATGAAGGGACAAGAGTCAGCTGGCTACTCCGCTGAATTTGCAGTTTCAATGTACCGCGTAATGACGAGCCGTTCCCCATACCAGGGCAAATAATCAGAAAAGGATTATCATAAAGTAGCAAATATCCAGGGAGAACTCTGACAAAGCCCCAAACACAGAGGCGGCAGAACAGAGAGAATGACAGATCTGTGCTGCTAGGGGAGGGATCACGTTCACGAATCACAGGGGTGGCTGTCTAGTTTAATGTTAATTCTCTATTTTGATCTAGAGATTCAATACAATTCCAATAAAAATTCTAGCAGAATTATTTTTCTGGACACCAAGAAGGTTAACCTACATTTTCTATGGAAACACAAAGGGCCAGGAGAGACAATCTTGGAGGACCTATCACCTGGCCCAGACACTCAGGTTTGTAAGGCCCCTGTAATTGAGGCAGGATGGTGCCAGTGAAGACGGACAAACACACCAAAGTCACAACAGACCATACACATACAGACGCTGCATTTGAAACAAAGATCCCCATCACTGCAGTGGGAAAAGGATCGTTTTTGTTTTCGTTTTTTTTCCAATAAACAGCCCTGTTAACCAGATAGCCACGTGAAAAACAAAATGAATATCCACCCTATATGTAACAGCATACACAGAAAAACATTTCCAGATAGACGGAAGATCAAAATGTAAAGGCAAACAACACTTAAGACAGCATGGGAGAATATCTTCATACTCTTAGTAAAGGTTCTTACCAAAACTGAAAAGAGCACTAACTACAAAAGAAAAGAATGAGAAACTAGACTACCTTAAAATTAAGAACTTCTGTTCATCAAAAGGTGAGCCTCAGAATGGGAAAGGGGAAGTAATTTTGACCCACCCCCGGCAGGGGGGAGGGCGGTAATACTTTGGCAAGGCCTGACGACATTTCTGTTGTCACACCTGATGGGGCAAGGTCACAACCGCTGGCATCTAGAGGCCAGAGATGCTGCTTAACATCTCACAATGCACAGGACACTCACAACGAGGAATTCTCCGGGCCCAAATGTCAACAGTGCAACAGTTAGTAAGCCCTAATGCAGGCCAACCAAACCTCACGTAAATTGGCAGCCCACCGTGGAAAACTGTTTGGCACTATTCTAGAAAATGCTGGACACAGGCATACTCTGTAATTCCACTCTTAGGTGTACATGCAACAGAGATGCATACATAATACAGCAAGAGTCAAAGAAACATCCACGTCGGCCTTAACTGGTCAACGGCCCCAAACGGGAAGCAACCCAAATGTCTAGTAATAGTACAGTGGATAAGTTTTAGGATATTTATACAACAATGAGAAAGGACGACCTGGATGGATCTCATATGTTGAACGATGCTGGGCATAAAAGAAACTACATCATATGACTTTGTTTATATAAAATCCAAAATGAATAAAAATAATGTCTGGTTTAAAACGTCAGACCAGTGGCCACCAACTGGAAGGAGGTGGGTAATGAGTGAGATGGGCACTAGTGAAGCCTGGGAGGCAAGGCTGAGTCCCCTCGGGGCAGCAACTAAAATGGGAAATGAGGGACAGCTGGGTGGCTCAGTCGGTTAAGCGTCCGACTTCGGCTCAGGTCATGATCTCACCGTTCATGAGTTGGAGCCCCGCGTCGGGCTCTGTGCTGACAGCTCGGAGCCTGGAGCCTGTTTCAGAGTCTGTGTCTCCCTCTCTCTGCCCCGCCCCTGCTCACTCTTGTTTCCCTCTCAAAAAAATGTAAGTAAATAAATAAACATAAAAAAAATGTAATAAAAGGGGACATGAATGGGGCTTGGGAGGCTGCAGTTCATCTCTTGATCCAGATGGTGGCCGTGTGGTGGGTGTGTTCACACTGAAAATTCACCCAGACACATATACACACTCTGTGTGTGTGTGTGTGTGTGTGTGTGTGTGTGTGTGTGTGTATTAAAGATATACATATATACCTTTAGTTTCAAAGTCAATTTAAGAAACATCAATGTGGGCATGCCTGAGCGGCTCAGTCAGTTAAGTGACTTCAGCTCAGGTCACGATCTCACTGTTCCTGAGTTTAAGCCCCATGTCAGGCTCTGTGCTGACCACTCAGGGTCTGGCGCCTGATTCAGATTCTATGTCTGTCTCCCTCTCTCTCTCTGGCCCTTCCCTGCTCACTTGCTCGCTCTCTCTTTCTCTCTCTCTCAAGAATGAATAAACATTAAAAAAAAAATAAAAAAAATTTAAAAAAGAAAGAAATATCAATGGATCAGTACCTAAGTCTTCGGTCCAGTTCCTTAGAAATAAAATGCCCTTCAGAGGCTTGTGGAAAGAGGACACTCAGGTGTGAGGAACACACAGGGACCCCTGAGTGTCAGTGAGCCCCGACCCGCGGTACCTGCCGCTTGATGGAGACCAACTCCATGTCCAGCTGCCTTAGCACCGTGGTGGCCGCAGTGGCGTTGGCAGAAACAGCCTCCACGTCTTCTTGAGAAAGAAACATTCCTTTCGGAGGTTTCCTTTTTGCTCGATTTTTAGCTTGCGTACTATGTTTCTCCTTTTTGATCTGAGGAACTGTCTCCGTAGGGGGCACCTGCATGGTACACAGATTTGAAAAATGAGACTCCAAAACATGAAAATGCCAGATGAACAGTAATACGCCTACTTTCCTAACGTGGCTCTAAACAATCTGACAGATACCATGCCGTACCGTAATTACCATCGACAAACTAACAGGCAGTTAACAGAAACACTGGCCATTGAATGTTGGCTGAATCCACTGCCCTCCTATATAAACACAACCTTTTTCTATCACTCTGAGCCTCTGGCAAGAAGCGTTCCGAGCTTCCTGCGGCAATACAGGAAGAAAAGAGATCCGTCTTCTCTTCTGGCGTGCTTTGTGTATGTGAATGGTGAGCTCCTTTATCCTAACAGTTCTTGGCCAAACAGACGGACTTAGGGCCACGGAAAGATAAAAGGAAAAAATGATTCAGCACATACATAAAACCCATTTAAATTCTTTAACTCTATACGGAAGTTTATAAAAAATATAAACTTCCACATGTAACTATGACTGTTTTTCATATACCCTCCTTTTGGATGACACTTAACTTTTAGGGCAACTGTATAATTTGCTTCAAGAACATATGCTGTCGTTTGATAATGCATGACTGCTGCTAATTTTTTTAAGTACTTTCTCTAAAACTGAAACGTTTGGAAATGAAATGCAATAAAATCTTGGCAAGGAAAGGATACTGTCCTGATAGCAATTTTCAGAAGTTTTTGTAACAGTTCATAATCTCATCTTGTTAGTGTATTAACATTTGCTGATGAAGCCGAGAATATGTGCAGGTTTTCTGCTTCCTATCTTAAAACACTGACATAAATCGACCCTGCAGACTACGACGGCACCAGTACATTCTTGCACAGGTGGTAACAGACAGTACATAAAAATGTTAGTAGGCAATAAACTACATCTCGTCTGTAACAGCGCTATGCTGTTTAGCAGAGATCACCTACTGACCACGTGCCTGTTTTCACATTTTAGTACAGAAAGAAACTTAAGATGTAAGTCATTTTTCTCTTTTAATCAGGAATCGTGCTACATAAGACTTACGGAAGTTAAATCAAGCCTTTCCCCTTTCATTTAAAATGTTCCCCTGAAGAAGCTAATAGATAATGATGTATCAAGACAAAGCTTCTTAACTGTAGGTACAATTTGGTTTCCCAAAGAGTCTAACTTAGCTAACCCTGAAAATGATCTTGTTATTTGGGGATTCGTATAAATCTAGCTGGAGGGCCATCCAGAAAGAATGATCAGTTTTCAGTTTGGTGACACATAGCCTACCAAATGAAGCCTTAAAAATGTAACTAGAAGACTTTGACCCAACAATTCAACTTCCAGAAATTTGTTCCAGTGGAAAAAATTAAGTGAACCAATATTTAATCATGAGACCAGCATTTCAGCATTGTTTATAACAGCAAAAAGCACGGGGGGAAACTGATAAAAAAGCCCTTAGATTGCTTAACTGAATTATGAAAGATGTGTAGGATAAAATAACATGCTAATAACAGCTATGTACACAAAATGTATTTGACATAAAAACATGTTCAAGAAAGACCAAATTTAAAAGGTTTCAGAAATGATATATTGAGATCCCATTTTATGTTTTTAAAAAAGCAAGTATAGAGTCATAAGTGTGTATATAGGCATATACATTTCATGGAGTCATCTGGAAAGAATCACCAAAATGTTAGCAGTGATTAAGGGTGACAATATCATCATTTTCTTTTTTTCCTTTTTGTCTAGCTGGATCTCCTACTTTGCCTACAAAAAGCATGTATGTTTGACGTGATTTTAAAGTTTAGGTGTGCCTGGACCCTATTGTCTTTCCATGCCGAAGAACAGCTGTTCTCCTACTTCAGAACCTTCTGAGATCGAAAACTCTTTGAGGTTTTACTGAAGCTGCAGATACAGACTCCCTTCAGAAAAGCACTTCTATGAACTTATATATAAAAGTCATAACCACGCTGGGATCCAACACTCCAGCCTGAACTGGGGCCGATGGACTAAGGGGCCCTTCCTTCCAGGGACTGTAGTGCTATCCTCCCTGCAAGGGCTCTGCCGCAGGGGATGCTGTGTTGTGGGGGCTTTCCAGTCTGTGCCAAGGAGCCCCGGGTTTCCCTGGGGGGCCCTCAGGGATCCCACATAGGCCTTATTCAATTTTTATGAATGGGCAAAATAACCTAAGACTGCAACCCATTTCAAAAGGCTTAATAAGATCATTCAGACACCCCATCGTTCTCAGTGAAAAGTTCACAATAAAGAAATGTCATAAATATACACAGAAAAAAAGTTATATACAACTGTAGGAATTCATGGGCCTCTCGAATCTTCTGACATAATGATTCTTAAGATGTGAAAGATTAAAAATTCCCCATGTGTGAGGCTCGCTGCTGTAGGACCTACGCTGCTGTTTCTGAGTAACGGGAAAACTTGCCCTGAGTCCCTGCCAGCCCTCTGCAGCGCACTCATGACCCAGCTCATGACCCCACTGTGCAGGCCCCTGTGCCGGCCATCGAGAGGACATCCCGAAGGCTGAGAGGAGGAACCAAGCCCTCACCTGGTCCTCACCAGTACCACGCCCACACTCGTTAACTACTGGGCTGATGGCTTGGGAAAGAAGGCAGTGAGGACGGCTGCCCCATGAGGACAAACTCGTTACTCGGTAATGCTATTGCTTGCTTTCAGGCTTCCTTTATTCCTGTTTCTTGGCAAACAAAATTCTAAAGGCTATACAGCAAAGTTAGTATTGTTTAAAAAGTCATTATCATGACGCCTTGTACATAGCAATAAATATATTAAATAGAATAAGTAAGAGGAATGTTTTACGTATGGTACTAATAAAATTTATTTGCCTAAACAATACTAGGGAAAAAAATACCTCCTTTTTGCTTTCCTTGTTTTGATCAATCTCAATGTCAATGGGGTTATTTCCATTTGTTTCTTCCAGTTCATCCTCACTGGAAGGCAAGAACAAGTTACTGAAAGACTATTTGGTACTAATTCTATTTAATATACAAATATAAGCAATAAATTGATTTAATGACAGATTTAATACAAAATCAGTATGTTTTCAGATTGCCGAGATAAACATTTTTACAATTCAAATAAATTAAAACCAACTCCTAGTTCTCTTACTCTAAATGATTAAAACAACAACAACAACAACAACAACCTACTGAAATAGATTTTTAACTTCTGGATCAGGTCTAGAACATTGTTGCTTCATATTTGTAAAATGTTTCTTCTCAACTCTCAACTGAAAAGATCAAATTTAAGGCATTTATGTAACTGCCCCGTAATCATCTTGTGGTGGTGGGCTAGGACACAATCATTACATGTGACTGAGAAATTACTCAAAAATAAAGTCCCCATGCGCTGGGAACAAATCCCCAAAAAGCGAAACTCCACTTCAAGTCCCAAGTACACACTCATGACTCAATCCAAGCGCCAGAAGGGGGAGAGCCTTTTGGCTCTGGATAAACTGAGATTTTAAATTAGGTTAATTTTAAAAAGAACATTCACATTGACATGGTACTTCAAATGCCTTTCTTTATAGCCTTCCACGTGTTATTATTTTTTTAAAAGAGCTCCGTAGTAGAGCCTTTACTTTGAAAAGTAAGAAAACTGAGGATCACAGAAGCCGAGCACAGCCTGCCCCAGTTTCCCCGCAGTTACATCCAGTTCATCGCCCCACCGTCTCAGGATCCGGCCCAGATGGCCGTGCTACCTTCCTGTGCTGAGTTCTGGCCCAGGAGAGAGAGTTCAAAAGGAGAGTGAGCCAGGGCTGAGGGACCTCTCTCGTCCCCTGCTGTCACTTCCACCAATCCCTCAGGTGCTAGAGCCCCGGTCTGCACAGGTGCTCAAGGGCTCAGGCTCCCCACCGGGGGCCGGGGGAGGGGGGGGGGGGGGGGGGGGGGGGGGGGGGGGGACAGGTGCTCTCAGGGTTGGTGCACAGAGAAGCACCGGGGAGGGGAGCCTGTGGTGAGGGCGGGGCAGTGGGGGACAACAAACCCCAACCTATTCTTTTATTTAACTCTAATTTCAGGGTTAGCAGAGTACAGCTGCCTGTAGTACAAGACCTTGTTTATAAAAAGTAAATGAGTCCTAACGTATAATGGAAATAAATATTTTTAATCAAAAGTTACTGGAACATAAAAACAAATTCATTAGCATTTGCCACTTTTCTTTGATTACTAAGAGCACTAACCCAAAAACAGACCCACTAGCATATATGCTGCAGACCACACAGCATCCAGACGTATCAAGGTCGACACTTTTAGACTCTCACAGCTGGAGTGCTCGGCAGACGTTCCCACCATTGCCCCCACTTTACAGCTGGGCCCACGGACGTGAATCCTCCAGAAGTCATACTACCACTTTGTTCCCACGATATCCTATTTAAAATCATAAAATACCCTCCTGAGATGGGGCCATGGAGGTCAGATAGTCTCTCTCCCTTCACTTCATTTGTATTATTAGTTAAAAAAAATAACATTACAGGGGCGCCTGGGTGGCTCAGTCGGTTGAGCGTCCGACTGCGGCTCAGATCATGATCTCGCGGTCCGTGAGTTCGAGCCCCGCGTCGGGCTCTGTGCTGACAGCTCAGAGCCTGGAACCTGCTTCGGATTCTGTGTCTCCCTCTCTCTCTGCCCCTCCCCCGCTCACGACCTGTCTCTGTCTCTCTCTCTCTCAAAAATAAATAAACATTAAAAAAAATTTAAAAATAACATTACAGGGGCATCTGGGTGGCTCAGTCATTTGAGCGTCAGACTTTGGCTCAGGTCATGGTCTCGCAGTTTGTGAGTTTGAGCCCCACGTCGGGCTCTCTGCTGTCAGCGCAGAGCCTGCTTCAGATCCTCTGTCCCCAACTCTCCCTGTCCCTCCCCCACTTGTTCTCTCGCTCTCTCAATAAATAAATAAATTAAAAAAATTAAAAAACAGCATTACAGAAAACGTGGAAAACAAATTTCAAAAAGCCACCAACCTAACACAAAAACCACTATGTCCACTTGCTGCCTTCTAGACTTTGAGCAGCTTCATTTTAGAGTTGAGGAGGCGGAGGCTCGGGGAAGAGGCGTGTGGCACTGACCCCGCACGTGAGTTCACACCACCTCTGGAGTGAGACTCCAACCTGCCTCTGCGCGTGAGCACAGGGCCGCCCCCTGCTCTGCGCCATCTGGCGGAAGTGTTGGCTCGGATGTATCCTACTCACCAAGCTATCCCTATACCTGGTGGCCTTAGGAAGAAGAATCACAGAATGTTTCCCTCCCTCTCGCACACAAAATAGATGGTCAAGAAAGGGATGAGGGAAATCTAAACTGTACTGTCATCTTTTAACACACCAGACATAAAAACGTGGCAAACAAATCTTGTGTAAGTATACCCCAAAAAATTCTACATAGGCAATAATAGATTTCCTTCTTATTAAAAGGAGACACCCTTCGGCGGTATGAAAGAGTATGTGGAAAAGTTCGTTCATTTAAACTGGAAGTTTCTTGGGGCGCCTGGGTGGCTCAGTCCGTTAAGCGGCCGACTTCGGCTCAGGTCATGATCTCACAGTTCGTGGGTTCGAGCCCCGCGTCGGGCTCTGTGCTGACAGCTCGGAGCCTAGAGCCTGCTTCGGATTCTGTGACTCCCTCTCTCTCTGACCCTCCCCCCGTTCACGCTCTGTCTCTGTCTCTCGGAAATAAATGTCTAAAAAAAAAAATTAAAAAATAAAGAAATAAGGTGGAAGTTTACTGAATGCAGGAAGAAGAGAGTGGTAAGAAACGAATACCCAAAGAACGGTGGGCTCACGCGTTAATGATACAGCTCACGAACGTTACTGAAGAATATTTCTGTACATCTGGCTCCACCAGGAAGGCATTTGGGGAACTCCATCCCTCTCCCTTTCCTTTGGGCACCGACCGCCTCTAAGAAATTCTAGTGACCCGAGAGATCCCCCACGCGGGGAGACACCACCTCCAGGCAGGAACTGACCTCTCCTCCCGCTCCCGCTTCTGTTTCCGAGCATGGCGGTCCATCACACTGGTTTTAGTCCTTGTCTTCTTCCAGGAGTAGTAAAATTTCACCAGACTTGCTATAGATTTATCAGGAAGCTAAACATAAAAACTGAGTTGGTTTCGATTTAGAGCTGATCATTACAAATCAAGTGTGCTTAGATACGGTTAATAAGGACGGTCACACACACGGAAATGTTTTAAGGCACAACCCTTTTCTCTGAGAAGAAGATTCAAGAAGAACTCTCATCGGTACATTTCCAAACTACTGCAGTGTGACTGTAAGTGAAACTCAGCCCAGGAAGGATCGCCAAAGGCAGGCTGAGACGAACCCAAGTTTTCATACCTCAAGTGTCTAGCCTAACTCCTAGGTTATTTTTTAAAAATTCACTTCAGCACTCGTGCAACCATCAATAAAAGCTTTCCTGGTAGGAGTCCACCAAACAGCCTTCTAGAATATAAGAGATAAGCCAACCTTCCCCAGGCAGACAGGGTTCCACGAGGCGCCACACCTCATCAAACAACCATCAAAGACGCTTTCTATCGGATTAATGTGGGGAGTCCCAACAAGAGAGATGGGGATGGGGTGGCGGGGGGCTCGTGTTACAGCTGCTCTCAAGCTGGGAAGTGCCAGGAGATGCTTTGCTCCTGTAACTTGAAGCCTCTCATCCACTCCACGGCAAGCATGAGCTACTCTGTTCAACGCGGGACTATCTCGGCTGCGGATGACATCCCTATCTTTCAGGTATGCTGCAGGGGAGAGAGGCTGGGAAAAAAAGAAAAATCAGTGGATTCATCTACTTACCATTTGTTGGATTCTATGAAAAGTTTTCCCATGAAAACTAAAGGCTTGCTCAAACAAGACTTTATCTTCCACAGTCCACTCATCTGGGAAGGGGGTAAAGTTGGGCAAATCAGCCAATGACTTTTCAATATTATGCTTATGCCAAAAGAGCATCCCAAGAGCCTAGAAAAATAGTATCAGTGAAATTTTAGACCAAAGACGTGAGTGAAACGTTAAAATGGAAATGAGGTTGGCAAAAGAAGAGCACGCACGCCCCTGCAGCCCGGGAAACA
Source organism: Lynx canadensis (assembly GCF_007474595.2). Lineage (NCBI taxonomy): Eukaryota > Metazoa > Chordata > Mammalia > Carnivora > Felidae > Lynx > Lynx canadensis. The sequence goes on along the minus strand of NC_044308.2, from coordinate 143,653,264 downwards.
CTGCTACGCGGCTGATGCGCGCGCACTCCTGCGAGACACGCCCCGCTGTGCTCACTTCTCAGATGAGAACACGGTGGCCCTGAGAATTAAGTCCTTGCCAACGGTCCAGGGCTGGTAGGTGGCAGAAGCAGTGTGGCCCTAGAATTTGTGCTCTTTATTTATTTATTTTTGAGAGCGAGCATGCGTACAAGTGGGGAAGGGGCAGGAAGAGAGAGAGGGGGAGAGAGAGAGAATTCCAAGTGGGCCCCGCATTGTCGGCGCAGAGCCCGATGTGGGGCTCGAACCCACGAACCACGAGATCATGACCTGAGCCAACACCAAGAGTCGGCTGCTTAACCGACTGAGCCACCCAGGTGCCTTTGGAATCTGTGCTCTTAAAAGCCACACTTGAATGCCTCTGTATACGAAAGGACAAAGTAATTTATAAATGCACTTAATTGTTTTGTTACTCTTTTCCTGAAAAAACTCAAATATAAAGAGGGTTTTCTTTGTTGTTTTGTTTTTTTGTTTTTTGGTAACCCAGAAGGGAGAAAATATTCAAATGGGTGACAAATTGGAAATGAGAGATAATTCAGCAATTTTTTTCCTGGTAACTCCCAAGTGAGACCAATCAGAATTTCGAAGACCAGAATCCTTAAAAATTCATCTAGGTATATTTAGCAATCACCTAATGACTTTTACACTTTCTAAACAGAATTAAAAACTGGTGATGTCAGGCTGGCTCAGTTGGTGGAGTATGCGACTCTTGGATCTCGAGGTCGTGAGTTCGAGCCCCATGATGAATGCAGACATTACTTAAAATCTTCAGGGGCTCCTCGGTGGCTCAATCGGTTAAGCATCTGACTCTGATTTCTGCACTGATGGTGCACAGCCTGCTTGGGATTTTCTCTCATTCTCTCTCTGCCCCTCCCCTGCTTGTGCTCGTGCTCTCTCTCAAAATAAATAAACTTTACAAATAAATAAATAATAATAAAATCTTAAAAAGTTGGTGATATTCTGAGCAACTTTGTGAAATTCACGAGTAGGGTTTAGAAAAAGAAAAGGGATATACCTCTTGCTTTTAAAGATTCTGGTACTATCCTACTATAACCAGCTTTTCTAACAAATTCTACCAAGCTGAAATAATTAAAAGCATGGCCAAGGCTAAAACAAAGAGTTTAATTCTATATAACGTAACTCAGTGGTGCCCTCAATCATGAGCATAAAAGCTTGCAACTTACAGGCTGTAAAATCTAGATCAATGCCAAGGAAAGCACTAATCCAAATTAATATGCTGATTTTTAAAACAGGAGTTAGAGGGGCGCCTGGGTGGCTCAGTTGGTTGAGGGTCTGACTTCGGCTCAGGTCACGATCTCGCAGTCCGTGAGTTCGAGCCCCGCGTCGGGCTCTGTGCTGACTGCTTGGAGCCTGGAGCCTGTTTCAGATTCTGTGTCTCCCTCTCTCTCTGCCCCCCCCCCCCCCCCCCCGTTCATGCTCTCTGTCTCAAAAATAAATAAACGTTAAAAAAAATAATAAAATAAAATAGGAGTTAGAAATAAGCTGAAATAAGGTTATCATCAAGGGGCGCCTGGGTGGCTCAGTCAGCTGAGCATCCGACTTCGGCTCAGGTCACGATCTCACAGTTTGTGGGTTCGAGCCCCATGTCGGGCTCTGTGCTGACGGCTCGGAGCCTGGATCCTGCTTCAGATTCTGTGTCTCCCTCTCTCTCTGCCCCTCCCCTGCCTGTGCTCTCTCTCAAAAATGAATAAACGTTAAAAAAAAAAAAATTATCATCATACTTTTGGGGAAAAATTAATCTCGTAGATTTCTAATAGCTTCCAAACAATTTTTAAAAGAAAACCTTAGTCAAATATTACAACTTGGAACTGATTCAAAACAGTTAATATGAAAAGAAAACACTGTGGGTCTGAGTGAAACATGTCACTCAGAGTCAGGATAAAACCCATCACACAAATGACAAACCACATATTCAAATAGGGAAGTATTAAGCCCTAAATACTACCAACCTGCAGAAAAACAGGTGCCTTTCAAATCAAAGGGCCCTCTAATACTCATCTCAAGCAATAAAAAGGGGACCAGGCCCTTGTTTAATTTGCTAGTGACCACCAAAAAATTGCATGGCTACTTAACACACAGAACACAATTTAACAGGTCGGCTATAAAAACCATTAAAAAAAACACATTTTTTATTAATTTTTTTTAATTTAATTTTTTAAATTTACATCCAAATTAGTTAGCATATAGTGCAACAATGATTTCAGGAGTAGATTCCTTAGTGCCCCTTACCCGTTTAGCCCATCCCCCCTCCCACAACCCCTCCAGCAACCCTCTGTTTGTTCTCCATATTTATGAGTCTCTTTTGCTTTGTCAACCCCCCCCCCACTCCGGTTTTATATTATTTTTGTTTCCCATCCCTTATGTTCATCTGTTTTGTCTCTTGAAGTCCTCATACAAGTGAAGTCATATATTTATCTTTCTCTAATTTCGCTTAGCATAATACCTTCTAGTTCCATCCACGTAGTTGCAAATGGCAAGATTTCACTCTTTTTGATTGCTGAGTAATACTAACACACACACACACACACACACACACACACACACCACATCTTCTTTATCCATTCATCTGCTGGTGAACATTTTGGCTCTTTCTATACTTTGGCTATTGTCGATAGGGCTGCTATAAACATGGGGGTGCGTGTGCCCCTTCGAAACAGCACACCTGTATCCCATGGATAAATGTCGAGTAGTGCAATTGCTGGGTCTTAGGGTAGTTCTATTTTTAGTTTTTTGAGGAACCTCCATACTGTTTTCCAGAGTGGCTACGCCAGCTTAGCTCGCATTCCCAATTAAAAACCCATTTTAACAACAAAAGAAAACCATGACATTACCTGTTCCATGTTGTACCCATGCTTCTCTTTAGCAATGGCAATGTATTCATCTACTGAAAAACAAGACAAGAGGCCAGTAAACACACTGAGGGACAGGAAACCACAGTACATGAGCACTAGAATTATATATATATATTTCAGGCCTGCCATGTGCAAGAAAAAAATAAAGAACAGACAGTAACAAAACAGAATCATATATAATATGATCCCATCATGGATCTTACACATAGAAATCCTACAAAGGAATGGCTAAAAATATACTCTAATATTAACGGTACTTAACATATCCCATCTATGGATGGGAGAGATCATGATTCTTCTTTTTAAACTTAGTTCTACTTAAATTTTCTATGATAAACAAATATCACATTGGTACCCTGAAAGATAATCAAAAGAAATAAAAAGAAATATTAAATGGGGGTTTGTTTTTAGTCTCTGCTGAGTTTGAAAAACAAACAACTTATCTCTATACTAAAAAATCTAAGAGATGAATTACATGAACCAGTGCCTGCTATCTGCTCTCAAACTCCAACACAAGGTGACAAGTGCCAGTTTTTCAAGCACTAAGGTAACGCCAAGGAAAACTGACTCGATATCCAGGGGAAGTTGCCATCCCCAAAGTTATTTCCTCTCTACATTTTCTAGCCTTCCTTCCAGGAAAAAAAAAAGAGAGAGACTACTAACCAATAACACTTCGTTACATTCCTATATAAGTTTTTTGCTTTGTTTTGTTTTTGGTAAAGTACAAAAATAACACAAGCTCCAAAAAAAAAAAAAAAAAAAAAAAATCAAATAGCACAGAACTGTCTGAAACAAACAGAATTCTGTCCCCAGGCCATCTCCCCACCCCAGTCTCTCTCTCCAGGTGCAATGACCACACTTCAGAGCTGAGGAAACAGGCTGGCGCAGTTGGTTCACTTGCCCACTGTAACACAGCGAGTTAACAGAAGCCTGATCGAAGTCAGAGCCTCCCAGGCTCAGAATGCTAGTCAATGACCCCACAACCATCTTACCTGATTGTGGCACAACTGGTAGCCAATTTACAAAAAAGAAATCGATTCCGAAAGAGATTTCAAACTCTTTTATGAACAGGTATTCTAACACTAGAGGAAAAGCTTTTCCACTGACAGAAGAAAAAGTCGATGTCGTTCAAATAGTGACTACACATAGTCCCACTCAGTATTAGTTTCAACACCAAGCACTAGTTTTCCATTTCCTTTTTAAATATTGAAAGTCCATACAAACAGACAGTGATTTCACTCAGAACATATAGAGCGAACCCTTGAACTCGGGTGTGAACTACACGGGTCCACTTTTACGAGACTCTTCTGCAGTCCAGTGCTGTCAAAGTATTTTCTCAATAACACCGGCTTTTCTCTGGCTTCCTTCACTGGAAGAATGCAGTACGTGTCACATATAACACACACAACAATGTGTGTTGGCTACTTATGTCATCAGCAAGGCTTCTGGTCAACAGCAGGCTATCAGCAATTAAGTTTCTGGGGAGTCAAAACTTGTACGTGGATTTTTTTTTTACCTCACAGGGTGTTGGGCGCCCCAAGGTGTTCAAGGGTCAACCGTAGTGAGATTCCTATTTACCCGTGAGTCGGCGAATGACAAACTAAATGACCCTGGTTTGTCACAAAAGTCGGAACCGGTGGTCTGAAAAATGGGGAGGAATTATTCCAAAGTGTTTTCCCTTGCTTATTATGTCACAATAGGGTGGATTATGCCAAATAAGAGGAAAATGCCCTAAGATTCTTTAAAATAATGCTGATGCACGGTGAGGCTGCACGGCTCACACGGGACCCCGGCGGAAAGACTGCAGGTCGGGTGATAAAACTAAGTAATGAGACGTGTTCAAGCCAAGGCTGTGTACAGGGAAGAGGGAAAAACAATCTGCAGTGAACTGAGGGTCAACCCCAGAGAGGGTCTGCTGGAAGGGCGGTTCCTTTTCATAGACATCCGGCAAATGAACCCAAAACTTGCGCTCTACAAGCTCAACTCCGCAAGCGTACAAACGTCCAGACACTATCATTACCTTTGCTGGATGAGGGACGCGTGGTGCGTGCACAGCCACCGCCCAGGCATGTGATCTTCGAGCAAATCCGCGCACCAGGTGTCTGGGCAGGGCAGGGGGCAGGCCCCGCGGGGCTGTGCGCTGTCCCAGTAGCCTGCCCTGCCCACCGTTCTCGGGGGCAGATGCTATCTGCTCCAGTCTTTTCTGCTCCGTCAGTAACAGGGCCAGTAAACCTGTCTCCCCAGGTCTCCAACGGGATTTAGCTCAAAAATTACAAGGAAAACAAAGCATTCTTTGGATACTACTTTGGTATTTTCATCTGCTTTGTTTTTTAACAGAAAAATTAGCTGGTGGCAGGAACAGTAAAATTGACCAGTGGATTGTGAGCGTTGCAGGCAAGTTTGGACAGAACATTTTCTGTGCTGCAAACAGTAAAGTGTTGTTAATAAGTAACCTTTAAGATCACACCTCTTTTAGATTTCCTTGTAGACTCCTCTGAGGACTCAAATCTAAAACAAAGGAAGAAAGGACTTAATCAGAGCCACTTAGGGGGAAGTCACTTGGTATCTCTACTAGGTGAGGTGAAGGCGTGACAAAACAAGTCAATAGATGGGGAGCCTTGCAACTTGCAAAAGAATTACCATCTGATACCCACCAGCAAAAATACAACCATTCACTCTTTTCACGTCCCCAAAGTCCAACAAAGACTGGATGAACAATTTGCCAAAAGAATGCTGGGGGTGCTGTCATGTGAATGATGTCACGGGAGAGAAAGGTTCTTTCCCAGCAAGTGAAAAGGCAGCACAGGTCAGGTGTGTGGTGAGAGAGACGCAGGTCCAGTCTTGGCTGTCTCTGGACAAAAGGAGTTCACAGGCGGTGGTGCCTGACGCACGGTGAGCACTACGGTTTCGACCGCGGTACCTCTAGCCACTCTCCTGACCTTCCCAGGAAGTAGCTCTCACCAGGAAAGCTGCGTCAGCACCGAACTGAAAACCACAGCAGAGCAGGAAGTCCTCCCAGAATGCTGAAGACCGGACTTAATCCAGAACAGGGCCGTGTGCGCGCACAACGGATGCTGCCGACGGCCTTGTCTCTCACTGCCTCCCTACTGTACGCACAGGGTCCTCAGCTCTTGCTCCCTTTCACAGTCAGGGGGACAAGGGCTACCCACCAGTTTCTAGAGTCCCCAATATCTTCTCTACCACCTACCCTGCTCCTTTCCAGAACATGCCAGTAGCTGCTGGTAGGGCATGATGAAAATGTAAAGTGTGCATTTTCAAAACCTCCCACATGCTTTCCTTAAAAGCAAAAATAAGCTTGCAACCTAAGACGATAAAATCCACTCCCAAATGCCTTCATGAAAACAAAGGATGACCGGATACGTTAGGTGGTGGATGAAGGATGAATCAGGAAGGGAGGCAAAAAGCTCTAAAACAACAAACACGGGGTTCCCGGGGACTTTTCCAGTACTTTCTCATCTCTGGCAACAGTAATCTTGATTTCATCTCTAGTAAATTAAAGGTTAACCAGAGTCCGTCCCAATCTGGGGGTGAGGAGCCACTGCGGGCAGGCGAGGGTCATTAAGTATGCTGTGATGAGGACGATGCCCAAAGTCCATGTGGCTTAAGGAAATGCCAGGATGTTGGCAAGGGCCCGGTCATTCGCACCCACCAGCCTTCCCCACTGCACGGGGGACAGAACCGGGCAGTCATCTGGGTGCAAGAAGAAGCTGACCGGACATTCTAAGCAGAAAGATCGGTTACTTGGCGTACTCTCCTTTAAAAACCATTCTATCGTTGTGTAAGTGCAATATTTTAAAAACTTGAATATTCCCACAGAAACAACCAAGGAGAAATGTCTAATCTTAAATTATGATGGATAAAGACACGTATCACTTCGATTCTTTAACAAGTGCACATACGGGAGGGCAACTGGGTGGCTCGGTCGGTTAAGCGTCCGACTTCAGCTCAGGTCACGATCTCACGGTTCGTGGGTTCGAGCCCCGCGTCGGGCTCTGTGCTGACAGCTCGGAGCCTGGAGCCTGCTTCGGATTCTGTGTCTTCCTCTCTCTCTGCCCCTCCCCTGCTTACACTGTCTCTCTCTCTCTCTCTCTCAAAAATAAATAAACATTAGAAAAAATTTAAAAAAAAAAAGTGCACAGACTGTACAAACCATTGGCTTCTCTGACAAGAATTTAGCATTACAGAAAGCACAGGTAAAGGCGTTATGTTCTGGGGCAACATCACTTAAAGGCAGAATGTGTGTGAGATTCATCAGGAAAATTTACAAAATTCCTAAAGCCTACTCAAACATTTCTTGAACTACCCTTACTGTGTACAGAAAAGCAGGCCAAAATACAGAAGAAAAATGAACTGATTTCCTGAGGTAGCTTGAAACAACACAAGTAACAGAGAACAGAAATACATAAATAACAGTACAGATGTAGACTAGCATGGGATCCAAAATAATCAGTAAATAATGATGATAATGATGTTAAATCAAGACAAGCTTCCTAAAGATTCAATAGCTATACTGATTAATAACAGTAGCTAATATTTGAGACTTTACTATGTGCCAGCCACTGTTCTAAAATTCTTTAAGGGATTCTTTTTTTTAATTTTTTTTTAATGTTTACTTATTTTTGAGACAGAAAAGAGACAGAGCACGAGTGGGGGGAGAGCCAGAGAGAGAGGGAGACACAGAATCCGAAGCAGGCTCCAGGCTCCAGGCTCTGAGCTGTCAGCACCGAGCCCGATGCGGGGCTCGAGCTCACGGACCACAAGACCATGACCTGAGCCGAAGTCGGACGCCCAACCGACTGAGCCACCCAGGCGCCCCCCCTAAAGGATTCTTTTTAATCCTCTCCAATAATTCCATTATCAGTCCCATTCCTAAAGAAAGAAACTGAAGCTCAGAGAAGTCATTTGGCCAAGGTCACACGGCTGGTAAACAGCAGAAACAAGACGTACATACACACAGAGTGTGTGACCACAGCACCTGTGATGTTAAACCTCTATAGGCTATCCCATCTCCTGAGTAAAGGACACAGAGAGAGAAGGGCACTCCACGGTACAGAGAACTGAGCCAGGCAAGCCAACCTAGTCCATGTCGCTTGAGTGGAGTTAAGAAAATCAAACTGTGGCTGATGAAGGAACTGATGGAAAGTGAGGGTAATGGGCAAATGGCTGCCTTGTCGGAGGCCTCACTTGTTTTCTATATTCAGGTTTCAAGCCGACGAACTAAATGTCCTTAGTACCATTAGCGGGAGTCTCGAACTCAGCTGCAAAAAAGGGAAGAATGCAGATGAAAGTTGCCACGGTCACCTGAGCTCACCCACTCCTCCCTCCTCTGGACACGGCAGACTCAGGACACCTTGTGATCTTGCATATGCTATTTGGAGCGAGAGGCTGACACCATAAGGTGGGTTGAGGACAAAGCTATAACCTTAAATACAGTTCGAAAAAAATGTTATCATCGTAACATTTGCAGCAGCATTCGTACTACAAAGGAAACGTGGCACCAGTTTCTCTCGCATAACTCAAACTGAGCATGCCACAATTTTTTTCATATCGTGGCATCTCCTTTTATTATTAAAATAAGAAGTGAGTTATCACTAACAGAGAATCAAAAAGAGCTTAAATCATTTAAGTAAAGCAATTATGCCACCTGGTGGGCACAGATATTACTACAGTTAACATCCCAACGATTCCCCGGGGCATGGCGGGGGTGAGGGTGGGTGCACACAGTAGTAAAATGCACTTTTGTTAAAATCCCACTTTACAGAAGAAGCGCCATCCCCCAACACTCTAGTAAATACTACAAAATCCAACTCAGTCTCACAGACAATCTGATCAAGTGGAAAGGAGAATATAAACACTGGGGCGCCTGGGTAGCTCCGCTGGTAGAGCATCCAACTTCGTTCCGGTCACGATCTCACAGTTCATGAGTTCGAGCCCCACATGGGGCTCTCTACTGTCAGCGTAGAGCCCACTTCAGAGCCTCTGTCCCTTTCTGTCTGCTCCTCCCCCACTCGTTCTCTCCCCAAAGTAAACATTAATATATATATATCATCATCATCATCATCATCATAACATATAAATATATATATAAATACCCCACCAAACCACACTTACTTAAATTCAGTTTCTGGCACCTATTCCTACCTAATCTCTACCTCTATATTCCCCCTCCAACCAGTATCAACTTTGTATGACTGCAGATAAATTCTACTCCTTTTTTCCTCATCAGCAGAAGAGTGGATTGACTATTATGGTCTTAAAAGTGGCTCCAGGGCAAACATTTTATGAGTAATTAAAAAAAGCTTTTTTTCATGTTAAATTTAACATTTTGTGTGCTGCATTAAAAAAATAACTTAGCCAATAAGAGCCACCTGGGTGGCTCAGTCGAGTGAGCGTCCAACTCTGGATTTCGGCTCAGGTCGTGACCCCAGGGTCACCGGATCAAGCTCCGTGTCAGACCTCATGCTGAGCATGGAGCCTGCTTAAGGGTTCTCCCTCTCTTCCTTGGCCCTTCTCCCCTCCTGGAGCATGTGCTCACTCTCTCTAAACAAAACAAAACGAACAAAAACTTGCAATAGGAAAAGGGAAGTACATGCCTCCACCTTTACTCCAGTTCTCATACACTTGTGTGTCTTCCAGAACCACACAGATAGGATCTCTTGTGTTTTCAAAATGGATCGTCACTAGAATGACGTCTGGCTGCAATTACAACAATAACCACCTTTCCCTTAAAAATGCCCAAAGCCTACGGTGAAGAATAAATCAGTCCAGCGACCCACTATTCTCATGCATCTCTCCCAGCAAGTCAACCTGCCTGACGACCATGTCCCTAAGCAGGCACCTGTGCACTCAAAATAACTTCACTTGCTCTCTTAGGTGTTTGCCTTTGTACAGCATGAGCAGAAGGAACAATGCCCAAGACGAGGTCTGCCTCTGTCTTAACTGAAGGCAACATTCCCGGACAGAAGAGGGGACAAAGAGACACTACGGATTCACTCACAAGCTCGTAGCTGGCAACAGTGGAGCCCTCTGTCCCTGCTTTCCGTTAGGAGCTTACAAGCTAAACCCATTTCCTCATCTGTCGGACAAAAGTATAAGAGATGACGTCCGGTTCTAACCCTTCACAAGGCAGCAGAGGAGCCAAAATACACAAAAGCAAAATCTTACTGAAATGAATTCCTTCATAAGCACCTGTGAGTTTCCATTCGAGGCAGACTGCACTCTAGAGCCACAGAAGCAGTTTATGGAGAGAAACCCAGTCCTCCAGCCCCATTAGAGCCGTACGTCCACCAGGCCAGTGGTTCCTAGCCCTGACCCAGGAGAACCAGCCAAGAAACTTGTCTGAAGTACTAACTCTCGCGCTCCACCCTCTTTTGTACACATACATGTGTTTGCACGTATGTGTGTTTATGTGTGTATACATATGTGTGTGGATGTATACATCGGTTTTAGGAAGCATGATGGGCGTAGAGGAAAGGCACACGTATAAGGCACAGCTCGGTGAGTTCTGAGGAAGTGAACACACCTGATCAAGGAAAGAACCGACTATACTCTAGATGTTCTGGTTTGCTTTTACAATGCCCCCAGATGACTTTGAGAATTGGTGAGTTAGAGCATTACATTAAGGTAAAGAACACGAGTGTGGTAACATTCTTCATTTTAATGTGATAAAAAGCACTTCAACAAGCACAAAATCTTTAAGTTTGGGTATTAAAAAGATCAGACAATATCAGGACCACAGACATAGGAAGGAATGTGTTTCTTTATATTATTACTATATAAAAGGAGGTTTGCGAATTTGTGAGTTGTGAATTTCAATCATGCAAAAATATTTCCTTTCAGTGACTATACAAAGTGATTCTCTTCTAAATTACTGATTTCAGGCCCACCTCCTGCAGAGGAGTTATGGGCAGGGAAAGGCGGAGGTGGTCAGAAGAAGGGTTTACGAGCCCGCAAATCCTAGTGACTCCTTACAGCTTGTCTACAAGCCTTGAGTTACAGGGGCCTATGTTTAACCCTGCCTCCGCCGCCCTGTGCTTACAATGGTCCCTCCCTCAGTACAACCCATTGTGTACAAGGGCACACAAAAGAGGGATCTCTAAGTGAGACGAACAGGCCAAGGGAAACACAGAGGGAGGCTGGGTTCTAGGAAGTGCGCAGGAGCACGACCTGATGCAAGGTCACTTCCCCTCTGTGGGCCCAGGTTTCCCGAGCCCTGAAAACGGAGGCTAAACTGCACAGTGCTGTAGTGAGAATGGGGGGCGGGGGAGAATGGCGTGTTTGTTGGGAGTGGGCAGGTTTTTCCGCCAAAGCTGTAAATCCTACCACGTCCAATGCCTGAATCTTGGGGGGTGAGGGTAGGGGTGGGGGAACTTTCATCCAGTTAAAGAAACTGGAGTTTTCAAAGCAGGTGTGCAGAAAGGTGGTATTTTATATTTAATTATTCTATTTTACATTTAACCCTTCTCCACTGAGTCAATGCATCTTTCAGGCCGACTGTGTGCCCAGTGCTGCTTATACAGTTAAGATTAAAACAGTCGGCCTTCAGAGAGCTCAGTCTGGAGGGCTGAGAAATAATGACACAAATAATTAACTCCAATTGTCATAGGCGTTAGAGAAAAAGAACTCTGAACACACTTAACTGGGAAACCTGATCTGCAAAATCAAGGAAGGCTTTCTTTTCTACTGGAAAAGGACATTATAAATTCCTGCTTACTCATTTGTTATTTATAGTAGGGGAAAATTGAAAAAATAGAAACATTCAAGAATGAAGACATGGTGAAATAAATTGAGCTATATGATGGGATATTATTCAGGGATCAAAACTCAGTCTAATGTTTAATTATCAGAAAATTAAAGTTGAAAAACCATTATTTACAATATGACCTATTTGTGCTTAAAACCAGAGTGCACAGAAGCATAGAAAAAGGACATGAAAGCAAAATTTTAATACTTGTTATACCCACGTGATGGGTATAGGAATTACAGGCTATTTTTAACGATAAAAACAAACTTGTATGTATATATGTAATTTCTTTTCTGAACCATTGGAGAGTGTCATAATTATGCCTCCGTACTCTTAAATCCTTGGCCTGTATCTTCAAAGAGTAGGTGTATTATTCTCTTACATAACCACAGAACAGTAAATTCAACATTTAAACAATAATCCATGTCTGTATTCCAATCTGGCCAGTTGATCCCAAAATGTGCTTTACATTGTACTCAAGAATTTAAGTAAATCCCAGTTATCTCATCCCCACATATATATAATATGCATCTTTTAAATGTTTTATATAAGCAACCTCTGCACCCAACATGGGGCTTGAACTCACGACCCTGAGAGATCAAGTCGCATGCTCTTCCAGCTGAGCCAGATATACGCCCCAATACACAACTTTTTAAAAATATGGACATGTTTTTTATAGAACCACAATACCACTATCACACTTAACAAAAATAGCAAAATTCCTTGGTATGAGAACAGTGCTGAACTCGCTGGACGGTCTGAAATGTAGAAGTCCCACGAAAGCAATTACTGGCAAGGACATGAAGCAGATAAAGTTTGCACTTTCTTGGTAGCAGTATGAACCAGTTTGACCACTTTGGGAAATACTCTGGCACTGACCTCACAGCTGAGGATCTACATGTCGAATGGATATCAAGAACTAAGTCAAAGAGGGGCGCCTGGGTGGCGCAGTCGGTTAAGCGTCCGACTTCAGCCAGGTCACGATCTCGCGGTCCGGGAGTTCGAGCCCCGCGTCAGGCTCTGGGCGGATGGCTCGGAGCCTGGAGCCTGTTTCCGATTCTGTGTCTCCCTCCCTCTCTGCCCCTCCCCTGTTCATGCTCTGTCTCTCTCTGTCCCAAAAATAAATAAAAACGTTGAAAAAAAAAATTTTAAGAACTAAGTCAAAGAAAGTTCCCAGCAGTAGCAGTTGTAACAATAAAGAACTGGAAGCAAATGTCCATCGTGAACAGAAAGAATAAATAAATTATAATGTAACAAGAGGAAATTCTTGAAGTCTAAAAGAAAAGGATGATGATAAGACACACGGATATGATGAAAGGGTACAGTAACCCTTAATTTTTAACTGCAGGCTTCAACCATAGTCTGTAAACCCAGCTGTGTCTTTTCTAGTAAGTTCTTACCACTTTACCTAACTCTAAATAAATAAGAATAAAAATGATAAAAATAATGTCCATACATTAAAAAAACATTCACATCCCAATTATCAAGCTCTCTGAAAGCCATTTCTTTATAAAAAACTGAGAACTAAGACCAGTAGTGCTGATCCGACCCCTACCCCTGCACACATTCCAGTCAAAGAACTAGCAGGCACGAATTTTAAGTACACTTTTCCCTCCTGTCGATGACCTTGTAATTTACCAGGGCAGGTCCCCATCAGACTGTGAGTTACACTTGCACAGGGGTTTGTCAGACTGTTCACTCTCGTATTCCCCCAGTGCCTGGCGCATACACATCTCTCAAATATGCACCGAGCCAACGAACGGTCATTAGGCGGGTGGCAAAGAAGATGCTGGAGGATTCCAGATGACCAAGATGCAGAACACACAGCTGGAAAGCCTGCGTTTGCAAATCTTCACACAGGGCAGTGTCCACAACCCCAACATTTCGTCATTCACTGGACGAGTATTTATCGCGCTCCCACCACGTGACAAGAGGACTGCCGGAGAACGGAGCACACACACCAGGTTCCTCATCAGTTTTCAGTAGAGAGACGAAGCAAAAAATACCATGTCGGACGACGATAAATAAAACGAAGGAAATGAAGCAAGGTAAGGCAGTTCTCTCATTTCATAGTGTGGTCAAGGAAAGCCTCTCTGTCAGTGGACGCGTAAGCAGCGAGGAGGAACTGAGGGAGAGGGCCATGTGGACATTGGGAAAAGAGTATTCCAGACAAAGGAATGGAAAAGGCTCAGGAGTGGGCTCAGACTACGTAGGGCCTTGTGGCCAACTGTCCAGTCCTCTGACACTGTAGTGAACTGGAAAGCCACTGGAATGTTTTGAACAGTGATTCTTGACATGTACTATGTATTTATTTGGAAGTTAAAAAATGTACTCTGTATCTATGAAACTTTCACACACAATATAATCTTGACAATGTGGACTGAACTCAAATGCCCTAAGAGAAGCGCCTGCGTGTGCTGCAGCTCCAAAGAAGGTTCTCATTCCAAGAAAGCTACAACTTGTTTTAAAATCTCTAATTTGGGGCGCCTGGGTGGCTCAGTCGGTTAAGCGTCGGACATTGGCTCAGGTCATGATCTCACGGTTCGTGGGTTTGAGCCCCACATCGGGCTCTGTGCTGACAGCCTGGAGCCTGCTTCAGATTGTGTGTCTGTCTCCCTCTGTCTCTCTGCCCTTTCCCCACTCCTGCCCTGTCTCTCTCTCTCAAAAATAAACATTAAAAAGAAATTTTAAAAAATCTCTAATTTGACTTTGCTTTTCGACACATCTTTAAATTCTGTATGTCTAGCACGTTGTAGGTGTTAATTTTTTTCTTTATAGTCAATAGTCAACTAGCTTCAAAAATCACATCCAGCTTGATGGTCTCTGGCATTAGCTAATGATTTGCATCTATGTCAATTTTAACATGGAGATTTGTGCTTACCACGGTACCAGTTTCTCCTCATTTTTATAAAATAAAAGCTAAATGCAATCAAACACTTAAATAACTGCAAAAGCACTGATTATACGTAACCTATAAAGTAGGCGATGCATAAATGAGCGGGACCATCTGTTTTCCTGATTCCCGATAGCCAGCGTTACCCTGCAAATTTCTACACCCAAGGCAAGTGCCGCTGAGTCTAGGAAGTCTGCTTCCTCGGGAAGCGACCCACAGTGGGCACAGTTGTCCGCTGGCTTGCCCTCTGGCTCCAATCACCTCCTACAGCCAAGCCCTACCTTAAAGAGAGTCAAACAACAAAAGTCATGCTCTGATTATCCCCTTTCCTGGCCTATCCTCTCTCCTAAAACTGCCTTCTAAACTGTGCTCTCAGGCCACCGTTTTGTCTTACATTTGACTGCACTTGCCTTGGCAAACTTCTGTTTGTTTGTTTTTCATTAACACAGTAAAGTGAACCAGACTGGGAATAAGGTCTGGCCTAACTGTATACATTTCAAAGACAACAAGACTATCTAGTAAAAAAAAAAAAAAAAAAAGAAGTTTTGAGATTTCTCGTTACCAACATGTCCACTTGGTTTTGCTAACTTTCAGTTGCCCTGCCACACAAAGTCCAGGCCCTGGCTGGGTGTACGTGTCAGGGCAGGGACAAGAGGGCAATACGAAGGTACCGTGTACTGCACCCACAGCGGCGGCCCCAGACAGAAGGCTGCCCTAAAGCCATTAGGTTGGGGCAAGCAGGGCGGGCATCTAGGGTGCAGACCAAGGGAGGGCAGCCTGAAATGGTGTGGGGAGGGTGCTCACACATGGGAGCAGAGGGGGGCAACCATGTACCTCACAATGGTGACCAGGGAGCAAGGCCGATAGGGAGATGATGTCCTATCACAGAAACAAGAGTGACTCATAGGCATCTTCATGCACACGCGTGGAATAACTGACGGCAGGGTGCAGGCGTGCCCAGATATGACAGCGCCCTGCTTACTTAAAGGCCTATTAAAGCCCCCCGGCCCCCCCCCCCCCCTTACCCCATGTTCCCATGATCTCCATCTCCTTTGAGCAAGTTCAAACACTTCCGACACTGCCAATTTGACTTCCCACTTTTTTTTTTTTTTAATGTTTACTTATTTTTTGAGAGAGACAGACAGAGCACGAGCAGGGGAGGGGCACAGAAAGAGGGAGACACAGAATCCAAAGCAGGCTCCAGGCTCTGAGCTGTCAGCACAGAGCCCCATGCGGAGCTTGAACCCACGAACCATGAGATCACGACCTGAGCTGAAGTCGGATGACAGCCACCCAGGCACCCCTGACTTTCCACATTTCGATCAAGCCTCCCTCTAACAGCCACAGCCTTGAGGGCATCAACTTCTCTCACCCGGAATGGATCGACACTCACTGCCTCTAGCCCTGGCTCTCCACTAAACCACAAGGCTGTCAAGAGACTTGGCACAGTTTCAAGGCTTCTCACCTCCCCAAGGACCACAGGTGTCGCAGCCAGGCAGGTCTCCAAAACAGAGCACTGCATTTTCTCCCCACATCTTCGTACACGGACAAATACAGGCGCACAAGCGTCCTTCCCCCGGTCTGCAGCACACTTATGCACCTTGCCCACAAGCCAACTCTTACCCTCCTCAACATTCTACCCAGAATGTCAACTGTTTCCAATACTTCCCCTGTTTCTATCCAGGAAAATGTAGCGCTTTCTGCTGGGTCCCACGGCGGGGGTGGGGTGGGGTGGGGGAGGGATGCTAACAGCCCATAGGAGGTGCTGGAAGCTAAAATGAGACTCCACTGTCCTCATCTCCAATTAGTGACCATTTTTCCATTTCTCTCACCATCTGCCAACCTCCAGATTCTACCACTTTTCAACCTTCATTCATTCCTGTGTCCCCTAAATCTCATGCCATTGTTTCATCAAGTAATTTTCCAGAATTATTTAATATATATACTATTTACTTATTACATACTATATATTATTTAGTACATATACTATATATATATAATAATAATAATAAAAGCATACTGTTCTCCTCTACGCTACCTGGAATTATTTATATTTCCTCCATATGCAATGTGTCTCTACAAGGCACATTTTCTAGGCATACCCCAAAGGTCGTAGCTCTCGCTGAAGTTTCACTCAGACACAGCCCAAAGCAGCTAGTCTAGTATCAGTAATGCTTTAAGAATGCAATTATAGTTTATTAAGAAAAGCAGCATATGAAGGCAGATGTGTATAATAAATGCCATCTGGAGACCAGAGATCTAGCCCAAACTTTGCTACTAAGAAGCTGTGGTTCCTTAAGCATTTGACCTCACTTTTCTAGACCTCAAGTTTTTTGCATCCAAAAAAGAAGAGCCGGAGTAGAGGAAATACACATAAATTACAGTTTACAGGTTCATCTTCCCTTCTTTCTCCGTTAGAACATAAGCTTCCTGACTCCCTCACTCCTGCCACACACTACCAAGCACACAAAGCGCTCAATAAAAATGTGAATGAAACCAATGCTCACTAAACAAACTCAAATTCCAGATAACCCCAATCAAGATACTTTTGGAGAGAGCTTGAAACTATGAGCCTAAACTTCACCCAGAAAAATAAATACATCAACCAGGAACACTGAAAAGAATAAAAATGGTACAAATCAGGAAACAACAGATCAGTCAATGAAACAGAGTCAAGAATTCAGATAAAGACCAAAGTACACACACGAGTTTAACCTAAGTGAAGATTTGAGAAAGAATTAAATAGTTCCAGATAGAACAATGATGTAACGAGGAGAGAGGCGGGAGGAGGGGAGGGCAGAAGAAACAGAGGTGTGCGCAGTATATAATATGTGGGGGAAGGGCTTTTTTCAGCATGACAGTATGCGAGCAGCCACAAGTAAGATTAATCAATTTAACTACATGTAATTCTAAAAAACAAACCAAACAACACATAAGGTAAGGCCTGACTGCTATGTACAGAAGAATTAACAAGTCAAGATACAGAGGTGCCTGGGAGGCTCAGGCAGTTAAGTGACTCTATCTTGGTGCAGGACACGATCTCACAGTTAGTGAGATCGAGCCCTGTGTCGGGCTCTGCGCTGACAGTGTGGAGCCTACTTAGGATTCTCTCTCCCTCTGTCTTTGCCCCTCCCCCACTCACATGTGTGCGCGCGCGCTCTCTCTCTCTCTCTCTCTCTCTCTCTCTCCCAAAATAAATAAACTTTCTTAAAAGTTCAAAATACAAAGATGCTCAACCTTAGTAATAATTAATGAAATCCTTTTCTGTCAGTTGGGCCAACTTTAAAAAGCAATTAATATTCCCATACAATCAGGTATCACCCCACACCCATTAGGATAGCTACTATTAAAAACACAAGCAGAAAATGGTAATTCTGACAAGGATGTGGAGATACTGGACCCCATGCACTGTCGGTGGGAATATAAAATGACAGCAGCCCCTGTGGAAAACAGGATGGCAGGTCCTTAAAAAATTCAAAACTAGAATTACCAAATCCAGCAATCCCGCTTCTGAGCATACACCCAAAAGAAATGAAGGCAGGGTCTCGAAGAGATATTTGCACACCCATGATCACAGCAGCAGCGTTCACAACAGCCAGAATGTGGAAACAACCCAAGTGTCCATCACTGGTAAATGAGAGACAAACGTGGCCTTTCCTTACAAGGAAGAACTACTCAGTCATAAAAATGAAGGAAATTGTACCACAGGCGACAATGTGGATGACACCTGAGGACATTTCTGCCGCGTGAAATAAGCCAGTCACCAAAACAGTATAATTCCACCAAACGAAGTACCCAGAGGAGTCAAATTCATTAAGTCAGAAAGCAGAATGGTGGTTGCCAGGTGCTGGGGGAGGGGGAAATGTAGGCTTGGGTTTTGTTTTGTTTTTTTTTTTAATTTTTTTTTTCAACGTTTATTTATTTTTGGGACAGAGAGAAACAGAGTATGAACGGGCGAGGGGCAGAGAGAGAGGGAGACACAGAATCGGAAACAGGCTCCAGGCTCTGAGCCACCAGCCCAGAGCCCGACGCGGGGCTCGAACTCACGCACCGCGAGATCGTGACCTGAGCTGAAGTCGGACGCTTAACCGACTGAGCCACCCAGGCGCCCCTCGGGTTTTTTTTTTAATGAGTTCAGAGTTTCAGTTCTGCAAGATGAGAAGCGTTCTGGAGGCTGGGTACACAACAATGTGAATGTACTTAAGACCACTATCCCCTTAAAAATGGTTAAGATGGAAATACAAACCAACATATTTCATTTGCTTGTTATAATTTCACAATCAAATTTACTTGGAAGCAAAGAAATGGTTAAGATGGTAAATTTCACATCATGTGTATTTTACTACAATTAAAAATAATTATTGAAGGGGCGCCCGGGTGGCTCAGCCTGTTAAGCACCTGACTTCAGCTCAGGTCATGATCTCGTGGTTCAGGAGTTCCAGCCCCGCGTCGGGCTCTGGGCTGACAGTTCAGATTCAGATTCTGTCTCCCTCTCTCTCTGCCTCTCCCCCAACCACAATCTGTCTCTCTTTCAAAAATAAACAAACATTAAAAAAAATTTTTTTTAACAATAATTATTAATAAATTTTTTTAAAGAAAAAAATTAAGAGGAGCCTACATGGCTCAGTTGGTTAAATGTCTGGCTCTTGATTTTGGCCCAGGTCATGGTCTCAAGGTTCGTGAGTTTGAGCCCCACCTCTTCCAACGAAGAGCCTGCTCAGGATTCTCTCTCTCTCTCCCCCCACCCTCTGCCCCTCCCCTGCTTGTGCGCTCTCTGTCTCTCAAAATAAGTAAAACATTAAAAAGAATGAAAGAAAAAATTAATATACCCAGTACTAGAGATGTCTTAGAAAACAGGAACACTCCTATAATGTAGAAAAAAATCTATAAATTTAAAAAGTACATACCATCTGACCTACCAACCCCACTTCAATGATGTTCACTACAACACTGTTTAGAAATGCTTAACTATGAAACACCTGTATTATATGACCATTAAAAAAAAAAGTGTGTCAGGACTAACAGACACCCAGAACGTAGAAGATTTTATCTTGTACGTACCTATTGCTTTTTAGTTTAAAAGAACATGAACTATACGCGTATTATTTAGAGTGGCTAAAATCCAAAACACCGACACCACCAAATACTTACAAGGAACTCTCATTCACGGCTGGCAAAAATGCAAAACGGCACAGCCACTCCAGAAGACAGTCTTGCAATTTCTTACAAAATTAAACGTAGTCTTTAACAAACAATCCAGCGATCCTGCTCCTTCGTGCTTAGCCCAAGGAGCCGAAAACTTACGTCCACGCCAACACCTGCACATACATGTTTACAGCAGCTTCCTTCATAACTGCCCGAACTCGGAAGCCACCAAGACGTCCTTCAGCAGGTGAACGCGTAAACACACCACGGGCCGTCCAGACAGGGGAATGCTGTTCAGCGCTACGAAGAAATGAGCTACGAGCCAGGAAAAGACATGGAGGAAACTTAAATGCGTACTACTAAGTCAAAACAGCCACTCTGAAAAGACTCCACATTATAGGACCCCAACTCTCTGACACTCTGAGAGAGGCAAAGTTATGGAGACGGTAAAAAGGTCAGTAGTTGCCAAGAGTTAGGGAGTTGGGAGGGGACGCATAGGCAGAGCACAGAGAATTTTCAGGGCAGGGAAAGGATTTAGTACGATATTACAATAGTGAATACATGTCACGATAACGTGTGCCGAAACCTACAGAACGCACAACACCAAGAGTGGATCCTGACGTAAACTATGAACTTTGGGTGACAACGATGTTATGAGCGTAGGTTCACCGATTACGACAAGTGCACCGCTCTGGTAGGGGATGGTGGGGGTGGTGTGCACTGTGGGGGCAGAAGAAGTATTTGGGAAAGCTTGGTGCTTTCTTCTTTTTTCAAAGTTTATTTACTTATTTTGAGAGAGAGAGAGAGAGAGAGAGAGAGAGAGAGAGAAAGAGAGAATATACATGGGGGTGGGGCAGAGAGCGAGGGAGAGGGAGAATCCCAAGTAAGCTCTGGGCTGTCAGCACAGGGCCCGACATGGGGCTCAATCCCACGAACCGTGAGATCACGACTTGAGCCAAAATCAAGAGTCGGACACTTAACCGACTAAGCCACCCAGGCACCCCAAATCTCTGTACTTTCTGATCAATTTGGATGTGAACCTAAAACTGCTCTAAACATTACATATATTTTTGAAAATGAAAAGAATATAAAGAAATAACAAGAAATAATGCATTTGCCCCTTAGCCTAGGAACTCTACTTCTAGGGATTTATCCTAAAGAAATGAGAACATTCCCTACAGCTTTTTTAAAAAGCTTAAAAACCAAGCAACAGACTCTTTACTCTAGAGAACAAACTGACAGTTACCAGAGGGCAGGAGTGGGGGCACGGGTCAACTAGGTGATGGGGATCAAGCAGTGCACTTGTGGTGATGAGCGCCAAAAACTTAAAAAGATAAGTAAGTTTTAAAAAGAAAGAAGAACTGAAATACTACAAACATCCACTTATGGAATGAGGAAGTCACAGGAATGAAAGGGACAGTGCAAGTGTGGCACTGTAACACTGCCACATGGTGACAGGTGGCAGCTACACTCGTGAGCATAGCGTACAGGGTTGTCGCATCACCGTGTTGTCCACCCGAAAACTAGTACAACGCTGTGTATCAACCACACTTCAGTTTTTTAGGAAGATCAAATTATGGGACACCCATACCTGTTATTTAAAAACTAGGCAATAGTAAATGTGTTGAGATAGAACAGAGTCCCAGATATACCGTCAAGAACAAATTGTTGAACTCATACTTTGTGATAAAAAATTTATATATTAATTAATATGTATAAAAATATTAGGAAAAGCATATATATTATACACAGTGACTATGAGAGGGCGTTAAGTGTCTACATTATACATTCTGTATTGTGTGAAATTTTGACAACAGAATTTATTTTAATAACCACAAAATACTTTTGTAAACTTGCGGTACCCCTAAGAGGCACAGCTCTATCTAAACAGACACTTGAAAAGAAAGAAAACACAAGAAAAACCAGGGATCTGCAGACATCCTTAGACGAGGGACACCTGCTAGCCATCTATACATGTTCCAAATCTCCTATCTACACAGAGTCAGAATCAATGTTGGACAGCCAAGACTTTCACAGTCTTTGAAAATAAAGAAGAGGGGCGCCTGGGTGGCTCAATTAAGCGTCCCACTTCGGCTCAGGTCACAATCTCACGGTCCGTGAGTTCAAGCCCCGCGTCGGGCTCTGGGCGGATGGCTCAGAGCCTGGAGCCTGCTTCTGATTTTGTGTCTCCCTCTCTCTCTGCCCCTCCCCCGTTCATGCTCTGTCTCTCTCTGTCTCAAAAAAAAAAAAAAAAAGTTAAAAAAAATAAAAAAATTAAAAAAAAAGAAAATAAAGAAGAAAGGAAAGTAGAAAAAACTTCTATTGTGACACTATACTGTGGAGAAGGGAGTTGCGGGGGAATGATAGGTGTGCAAACGGAAAAAATTATGTATACGTGTCTGCAATCACACTTCAATCACATTTTAAGGCCTATGATTAGATGACTAGCCAAGAACTAGATGATTCCCAAAGCTCCACAAGTGGGAGCCTACTAAGAGGAACCTAACTCACATCAAGATGCCACGTCATGTTCACATCCTCACACTTGAGCAGTCTGGCAAGTTCCCATTAACCCACATTCCATTCCTAGAGCTCTATCTTAAGAAAATACTAGAAACGCAATAAAAACAAACAAAAAACAAAAGAGGACAAAGCTCTAGGATTCAGAATTTTACTACAGCTTTCTTTTACAACAGGCAACAAATCTGAAACAATACACTTTCAATAGAAGGGTAGATACACTTCCATATCCATGTGATGACAGAATAGCACATGGTTATCTCACAGTGTGGGAAAAGCTCCGGTCAATATTCGGGAAAATACAGAGACACAGACAAACCCACACATGGAGAAACACCATCATATCCCTTATAGGACAGAAGAGGAAACAAAGAGGACTGGAAAAAATCCCAGAGCATTTAACAACACTTATCTCTGGGTAATGAAATACTGTGTGAGCAGTTCCTTCTTTGTAAGTTTCTGTGTCTTCTGAACTTTCAACAATACGTGAATGTTAACTTGTATACTGGTTTTAAAAGTCATTTTAAAGGCTTACATTAAAACCACAAATTTATTTTAGGCAACAGCATTGTTTAAAAATCTACTAACTTTGGGGCAACTGGGTGGCTCAGTCGGTTATGCATCTGACTGGCTCAGGTCGTGATCTCGTGGTTTGTGAGTTCGTGCTCTGCGTCGGGCTCTGTGCTGACAGCTCAGAGCCTGGAGCCTGCTTTGGATTCTGTGTCTTCCTCTCTCTCTGCCCCTCTCCCAGTCACACTCTGTGTCTCTCTCTCTCTCTCTCAAAAATAAACATTAAAAAATTTTTAAAAAAACCAAAAAAATAAAAATCTACTAACTTCATATTCTTATCTTTTCTTCTAGGTCTAGAAAGAATGAGAAAATATAAAAATTAAATTCTGACTCCACAGATGTCAACAGGTAATACATGAGCAAAAGGCACTGATCAATGGTGAACTGAAGTAACAAAAGGACAGTGGCCGAAATACAGAACACCGAGACTTAATGAGCTCTCCCTGAGAGAGGCACTCAGAGCATGAACCAGGGTTCACGACCTCAGCAAACCTAGATAATGCTCAACCTCTTACTGTGTCAGTTTCCCAAACCTCTTTGACTTGTGGAACGCCAACTGTAAAACGGGGACAAAAACGTCCTTGAGTTATTGTGAAGTGTGAATGCATTTAATGCAGTGCTTGGCACAAAGACTCAACAAATGCTCATGATTCTGGATATTCAGTTCTGGGCACCAACATTTTCAAATGGACACTGTGACCAACTGTAATGTCTGGGAGTGCAAGAGACAGAGACACCCAAAGAGCCAATCGTCTAGAAAAAACCCAAAGCAACGAGGCAGGTTGAACTTGGACTAGGACGGTAAAGGAGGTGGGATGGCCGGAACATCCAAAAGACTCATCTGGAAGGTTTCTGTAGCAGAGTTCAAGAAAACAAAGCTCTAAAAATTACAGGGAGGAAGATTTCAGCTTTCTGTTAAAAAGAACATGTTCAGGGGCGCCTGGGTGGCGCAGTCGGTTAAGCGTCCGACTTCAGCCAGGTCACGATCTCGCGGTCCGGGAGTTCGAGCCCCGCGTCGGGCTCTGGGCTGATGGCTCAGAGCCTGGAGCCTGTTTCCGATTCTGTGTCTCCCTCTCTCTCTGCCCCTCCCCCGTTCATGCTCTGTCTCTCTCTGTCCCAAAGATAAAATAAACGTTGAAAAAAAAAAAAATTTTTTTAAAAAAAAAAAAAGAACATGTTCAAAAATGGAACTGATTGCTTTTTAAGTTAATGCAAGGGCTCAAAGGGGAAATAAACAAACAGGAAATACTTAAAACGTCCTCCCCAGCACAGCAAAGACATCAGAAATGCCAATACCCTTCCTTCTGCTATTCTGTTCTTCATTATAAACTCATTAAGCAGCAGCCTGATAGAGGCAAAATTAAGATACTCTTAAAATCAGATCAGACTGAGATTATTTTATTACTGCTAAATTCACCATTACTAAGAGTACTTGAACTTCCCGTGTTCCATGGAGGGTACTATACAAAAGAAAAGAAAAAGAAAAAGAAAGGGAAGAAAAAAAAAAAAAAAAAGATCCTTCCTGGTCAAAATTAAACATGTTTCTCTACCATATGAGCTCTCTGCACCCTGACTATGCTGACACGGATACCGAATACACAAGAAGAGATTATTTAACATGTATCATCTCTCACACTCATTTGGCAGTGGAAACCTATCAACACTTATTTTAATACCGGAAAACACACTTCGGGAAATCCTGATCAAAGCCTAAGAATTTGAGCCTTCACTCACAACTTAACAGTTTCCTGATAACATTTAGCACTGGTGACTTTCCAAGTCCAACCCCATTTCAGAGCACTGACTCTTGTCAAAGACCCCTTTGAAAATCCAATGTCCTTTTTCTCCAGAAAAATGAACACATACCAAAAAACTTTGCATGTGATTTCTAAGTTTACAAATCCCCATAAATTCTACCTATGAACCCCCATTGAAAAATTCTCCAAAAGGGGATTTAGTTTTTCTTCACCCTGAAGTTATGAAGAAAATAAAAACTTTGGGGTCGCCTGGGTGGCTCAGTCGGGTGAGTGTCCGACTTCAGCTCAGGTCATGACCTCACAGTTCGGTTCATGACTTTCCGCCCTGTGTCAGGCTTTCTGCCGCCAGCACAGAGCCCGCTTCGGATCCTTTGTCCCCGTCTCTCTCTGCCTCTCTCCAGCTTGTGCTCTCCCTTGCTCTCTCAAAAACAAATAAACATTAAAAAAAATTTTTTTTTAAAAAGGAAAGAAAAAATTTGAAACTGCCAGAGACTTATGGCAATGTCTGATACAAAATTATTTTTGCTGATATTATTTGAGCAGAGGCAACAGAAAAGCTGAAAAAGCAAACTTTGAATATACACTTAATATTACTAGTAACTATAGGACCCCAACGCTCCCCAATAAAATCCAAAGTAGCTCAGTGTATTCATCCCAATACAACTTTAAACTCATAAAACAAAGAGGCAATTCACAAGTTCATCTAGTTAAGTTGAAGTCTTACAGTATAAAGCCTGTTTCCAATGACATATTTTTGCCCTTTGTAACCCCTCCAATTAGAAATGTACGGATCTGTAAATTCCCAGCTGGGGGAGTTATACACCACGTTATAATTTCCTTTCCACTCTGAGCCTTTCCTCCTAGTTACTCCAGTATTAGCCTGTACAGCATTTTGGATAAAGTAAATTATGAAGCCACTGGTTAAGAATTTTAAGCCCTGGGGCTCCTGGGTGACTCAGTCTGTTAAGCGTCCGACTCTTGATTTCAACTCAGGTCATGATCTCACAGTTTGTAAGATTGAGCCCCACATCGGGACTGACAGCTCTGTGCTGACCGGAGCCTGCTTGGGATTCTCTCTCACCATCTCTCTCTCTCTCTCTCTCTCTCTCTCTCTCTCTCTCTCTCTCTCTCAGTCTGCCTCTCCCCTGCTCACACTCTCTCTCAAAATAAATAAACATTAAGAAGAAAAAAAAATATTTAAGTCCTTATGACAGGCCACAGTAAAGAAATGCACACTGTCCGGGGCGCCTGAGTGGCTCAGTCAGTTGAGCATCCGACTTCAGCTCAGGTCCTAATCTCACGGTTCTGCGAGTTCAGGCCCCACACTGGGCTGGCTGGTGTCATTGCAGAGCCCGATTTGGCTCCTCTGTCCCCCTCTCTCTGCCCCTCCCCCGCTTGTGTGCTCTCAAAAATAAACATTTAAAAACAACAAAGAACAAAAAAACAACTTTGCTTTAAAGAAGAAAGGTGAAAAATGAAAGTGTTCTAAAACTTACGTTTTGCTTCTGATAGATTCTGATTAGGTGACCAGACCAGCATGCCAAGATTGTCTCGTTCTTGACTGCGTCTCGCTAGTTTGGCTTGGTAGAAATAAAAAAGAAAATTATTATAATTTAACAGACATAACAAGCGATGACTAACGGCACCATTCTGATCTTTTAATCCTCGGAACATCGTGACATCGCCCACCCTTTACTGAGACCTGCCCCAAGGAAACCTGCACCCTTACCGTCACAGGGTGAGGGGGGCTCTGAGTCTGCCCAAACACGTCTACTTTTAAGTCTTTTACTGATTTAACAAACAGGTTTACTACTCTCACTTGCTCGGTGAGGAAACTCAACAGGTCGTTTGGTAGAAGGAGGCGGAGACAGGACTGCATGGCTACAGTGCCCAGTGGTTAAACTGCTACACACTAGGATGCCCGGCCGTCAGACACGGGACACCCAGGATATCCGTATTCTTCCCGTGTGCTTTGAATACCCTTATCCTTCTCTGCCACAGTAACTTTTTAGGGACTTGACAACAGGAATCCAAAGATTCTTTTAACTACTTTATTAAAAAATAAGCATTAAAAATACTTAATCTGAAAGCAAACTAAAGTGCATTCAAATTCCTAAAACTCTATGATACAAAATAGAAGACCAAAGGTTTACAAGCGCCAGGTGCTGAGCTGACATGTATAAATGGATTAACCACAAACAACAGTCATACACTACAACAGAGACATTTAAAATGTTATCTTCAAAAAAAGTAGAATAAAATAAAATGTTATCTTCCAAAGGTACAGAGGACTCAAGACACAAGAGGCTTACTAATCTCACTAACCCTTGCACTGGGTAGGCCCAAACTTATTCATTCTAACGGTATTATTCTTACCTTTTTGTTTGTTTGCTTAAATAAATTCCTCTAAGGATATGAAAGTTATGGACTCTGCTCTCTAGAAAAAAATCCCAATGAAATAGAAACACACACAAATATAAACACACTTTTAGAAAATTCATAAAGCCTGGTTTAAGAATTCTTGTCTTTATGACACTGCCAGGTATCTAATCTTTTACTTAATTTTATCTGTCAATGTGTTCTAGGTTTTATAAAGAAAGAATTCCTATACTTTCAGTAAAACCTATGGGGCAGTTACTTGAAAGAAAAATGACAGGGTGGTGGGAGGGAAAGAACCAGAGTGGACACTGGAAATCAGGCAAAGTGGGAACAGCGTGTGAAGGATACAGAGACAGGAAAAGGAGAAAAGAGATGCTCCCGTTGGCCCCTGAGGACACCTTTTTATATGTATATAGCTCAGTGTTACTGCTACACATAATCTAAAAATGAAATACAATCAACAAAGATGAGGACCCCACATGGAATACAGTCTTGCTGTATTTTATTTTTTTTATTTTTATTTTTTTAATTTTTTTTAACGTTTATTTATTTTTGAGACAGAGCGAGACAGAGCATGAACGGGGGAGGGTCAGAGAGAGAGGGAGACACAGAATCGGAAACAGGCTCCAGGCTCTGAGCCATCAGCACAGAGCCTGACGCGGGGCTTGAACTCACGAACCGTGAGATCGTGACCTGAGCCGAAGTCGGACGCTTAACCGACTGAGCCACCCAGGCGCCCCAATCTTGCTGTATTTTAAATAAAAATCAGAAGTCAAAACAGAAATAAAAAGAATCCGCATTGGAAAAGCAGAATTAAAATGGTTTTATTCACAGATGATCATTTGTGTAGACAATCTACAGAATCTACAAAAAGTTACTCAAAAAATGAGTTTTAGCGAAGTTGTAGGAAATGAGATCGATAGTTTAAAAAAAAGGTAAAAATCAAAATAGTTAATAAAAATCAAAATTAAAGAATATCTCTTTCAGGGGTACTTGGGTGGCTCAATCAGTTAAGTGTCTGGCTCTTGACTTCAGCTCAGGTCACGATCTCACGGTTTGTGAGTTTGAGCCACATCAGGCTCTGTGCTGACAGCTCAGGGCCTGGAGCCTGCTTCGGATTCTGTGTCTCCCTCCCTCTCTGCCCCTTCCCCACTTGTGCTATCCTTCTCTCTCTCTCAAAATATAAACAAACATTAAAAAAAAAAAAAAAAAAAAGGAACAAACTGGAAAATCCACCTGAATCAAACTAATTATAAAGATTCAGTAATTAAGACGGTGTGTGGTCCTGGCACACAGGGAAATAAATTAACAAAACAGGAGTCCAAAAACAGAACCACACATATAGGACCAACTAATTTTCCTTCCACAAACGTGCAAAGGCAAAATTCAATGGAGAAAAAGAATCTGTTGAACAAACGATGCTGGAACAAGTGGATATTCATATTAAAAACAAAACAAAACAGAACAGGGGCGCCTGGGTGGCTCAGTTGGTCAAGCATCCATCCGACTCCTGATTTTAGCTCAGGTCATGATCTCACAGTTGGTGGGATCTTTGTCGGGCTCTGCATTGACAGCGCAGAGCCCGCTTGGGGTTCTTTCCCTCTCTCTCTCTCTTCTCCTCCCCTTTTCTTTCTCTCTCTCTCTCAAAATAAACATTTAAAAAAAATCAAATGGATCCATACCTTACATATACAAATATACAAAAATTAACTGAAAACTGATGACAGAACTAAACGTGAAGCCAGAAGTTATAAAACTACTAGAAGAAAACATGCAAAAATCTTTTGAACTTAGGTTGAAAAAGTTCTTAGATACAACGCCAAAAGCACAATCCATAAAGGAAAAGATTCATAAATTGGACTTTATCCAAAGTAAGAACTTCTACTCGTCAAATGACCCGTTTAAGGAAAAAAAAGCCAAGCCAAAGACTGAGAAAATAATTACAAATCACATATCTGATAAGGCCTTGTATCCAGAATCTATAAAGAACCCTCAGAACTCAACACAAAGAAATAATCATATTGTTAAAAAATGGGCAAAATAATACAGAGAAAGACAAATACCATATGTTTTCACTCTTATGTGGATCCTGAGAAACTTAACAGGAACCCATGGGGGAGGGGAAGGGGAAAAAAAAAAAAAAGAGAGGTTAGAGTGGGAGAGAGCCAAAGCATACAAATGAGAACAAACTGAGGGCTGATGGGGGGTGGGAGGGAGGGAAGGGTGGGTGATGGGTACTGAAGAGGGCATCTTTTGGATGAGCACTGGGCATTGTATGGAAACCAATTTGACAATAAATTTCATATATTTAAAAAAAAAATGGGCAAAAGATTTGAATAAACATGCCTCCAAAGAAAGTATAAGGATAGCAAATAAGCACATGGAATGTAAAGCTATTAAAAATCAATAGTCATTAGAGAAAGGCAAATTATTTTTTTTTCAAAATTTTATTTAAATTTGTTAATTAACATACAGGGCAATATTGGTTTCAGGAGTAGAATTCGGTGATTCATCACTTACATACAACCCCCAGTGCTCATAACAGGTACCCTCCTTAATACCCATCACCCATCTAACTAACCCATCCCCCACCCACGTCCCTCCATCAATCCTCAGTTTGTTCTCTAAGAGTCTCTTATGGTTTATTTAGCTCTCTCTTTTTTCTTTTCCCCTTCTCATATGTTCATCTGTTTTGTTTCTTAAATTCCAGGTGAGTGAAATCATATGGTTATTTCTCTGATTTATTTTGCTTATTAGCATAGTACAGTCTAGCTCCACCCACATCATTGCAAATGGCAAGACTTCATTATTTTTGATGGCTGAGCAATATTCCATTACACACACACACACAACCTTCTTTATCCATTCATCAGTGGATGGACATCTGGGCTTTTTCCATAGTTTGGCTATTGTTGGTAACGAAGAAAGGCTAATTAAAATGATTCAAGATACCAAAACATACCTATAAAAAGTAGAAAATTAAAAAGACTAATAATACAAAGGTTTGGCAATAATGTGGAGAAACTAGAACTTTCATGTACTGTTGGTCAGAATGTAAAATGGTGCCATCACTTTGTGGGGGAGGGGATCTGGTAATTTCATAACTAAAATTGTGGTATAGCCACTCAATGGAATAATTTTTCTCAGCAGTTTTTCTTTTAAAAAAAAAAAGAACTATTTAAATATACATAAATGAATCTCAATTATGCTGAGTGAAAGAGTTAAAGGAAGGGCTAGAAAGAATTCTGTAGTGCTGGACAGGTTTGATGTGTAATAGTACAAGCTCATAGTTTTCAATGTCCCCTGAGAGAGCATTGATGCAATGACAGTCCAGCAATAATGAGGACATGAGCACACCTAGCTCCCAGATCTCGATTCTAAACACCATTCTCCAATAAAAGAAACCAGGTCTCCTTGGAGAAATGGTTGATTCCAGGACTATGACAGGAAATCTCCAAGAGGACCATGAAATATCTTGTTATGCCAGGAGGTAAAAAAGTGTTCAAAGAATGATGGGATCTGCCTCCTCCCTGGCCAAATCTAAAAACAATGTAAGCAAAAATAAATAAATGACAGCAATAAAATAACAACCTGTGAGTCCATATTAATAGAAAACAAAAGGACAGATTAAAAAGGGAAGTCAAATGAGGCCAGAACAACCAGGTCAAAGTTGGAAGATTCACACCACTCACTATTAAGTCTTAATGTATAAAGGAATAGTAAAGAAGACAGTGTGGTATTGGCAAAACACAGGTACACAGATCAATGAATAGAAGGCAGACCAGAAATAGACTCATATAAATATGGTCAACTGATTTGTAACAGAGGTGCAAAAAAGCAATTCGATGGAGAAAGGATTCAATTTAATACCCTTTCAACAAAGAGGATTTTTCACAACTGGATCTCCATATGCAAAAAAAAAAAAGTGAATCTGGGGATGCCTGGGTGGCTCAGTTGGTTGGTTAAGTGTCCAACTTTTGGCTGAGGTCATGATCTCATGGTTCCTGAGATGGAGCCCCGCATAGAGCTCTGTGCTGACAGCGCAGAGCCTGCTTAGGATTCTCTCTTGCCCTCTCTCTGCACCTCCCCTGCTTGTACTGTCTCTATCTCTCTCAAAATAAACAAACATTAGAGGAAAAAAAAAAAAGTGAACCTCAACCTATTCCTCACACCTTAGAAGAATTTTATTCAAAATGGATCTCGTATATAAAAGTAAAACCTAACATGATAAATTTTTTAGGAAAAAAAATGAGAAAATCTTCATGAACTTGGTTCAGGAAAAGAGGTCTTAGATATGACACCAGAAGTGCAATCTATAAAAGTTTAAAAAATGGTAAATTGAGCTTAATCAAAACCTTGAAACTTCTGCTCTACAAAAGAAACTGTAAGAGACACTGTAGACTGTGAGAAAACATTTACAAATCATATATCTGACAAAGAACTTGTATCCAAAATGTATAAAGAACTTCAAAAATGCAGTGAGAAAATAACCCACTTTCTAAACAATGGGCAAAAAATCTGAACAACTACTTCACCAGTGGAAAATATACAGATGGTATGTAAGCACGTGAAAAAATGCTCGAGATCATCAGCCATTAGGAAAATGCAAATTAAAGCCACAATGAGAAATTAACACATACTCTATTAGAATATCTAAAATAAAAGAAATGGACAATACCAAGCACTGACTAGAATGGAATATCTGAAACTCTCATACAGTGCTAGTGTAAATGCAAAATAAAATGACAAAGCCAGTCAGGAAAAGTTTTGCAGTTCTTATAAAGATGCAATGATATTTAAAACATTACTGACCCAACAATCAATCACATTCTTAGGTACATACCCTACAGAATTGACGTATGTTCACAACAAAACTTGTATACAGTATTTACAGCAGCTTTATTCACAACTGGTAAAAAGTAGCAAGGTGGGGGAGGGGACCCAAATGTCCTTCAAAAAGTAAATGGATAAACTGTGGAGCATCCACACGTGGAATACTGAACAGCAATAAAAAATACACTACTGATATACGGCCTTATCTCCAATTCATCATATTCAGTGAAAGAATCAGGTCTCCAAAGGTTACATATAATATGATTCCATTTATATAACATTCTGGAAAGGCAAAACTATGGAAAAAGATCATCGTTCCAGGGGTTAGAAGTACGAGGAAGGCTAAGAACTGTCCAAGGTAATTTTCTCAAGAGATTAAACTGTTTTGTATCCCAACTATGGTGGTGGTGATGTGAAACTATGCTCGTCTTAACACTCACAAATATGTACACCAAAAACTAATCCATTTTGCTGAGTGTAAACTAAAGAAATAAATATGATGAAAACAAAGCAATGTCATTAATTTCTGGATAGATACTGATGTCTGCTAACGGTGCTAACTCTGAAGCTGCTCTCTTTGTTTAAAATTGATTGCCAAGTTTTATAAACCTTACAAAATAAACCCAGACTTGGACATGTGGGTGGCTCAATCAGTTAAGGCTCTGACTCTTGATTCTGGCTCAGGTCATGATCTCAGGGTTGTGGGCTTGAGTCCTGTGTTGGGCTCCACAATGGGCATGGAGCCTGCTTAAGATATATATGCATATATTCATTCACTCACTCATTCATTCATTCATTCTCTCTCTCTCCCCCACCCCACCCCCAACCTCCACTCACACACTCTCTCTAAAAAAGAAAAAATAATAAGCCCAGACCTGACTGAAAGTAGAAGGTAACTGAAATTACAAATGCCCGTGAAGGGGAAGAAAAAAGAGAATTCACACTAGTAGTGAAAATGTCCATTTGTACAACCCCTTTAGAGAGAAAACTGGCAGTGTGTGATAAAATAGAAGTGTGGATACCCTGCAACACAGCAATCCATATCTAGGTATAATATATATAGTAACAATGTTTTTCAAAACTGCAGGTCAGACCTATTGAAGTTAACCTATTGGGTCCTAATCAGAATTTGTTTTCAAAGAATTAAGAATAGAAAGCATCAGCATGTTGCTTCATTATGTCCATAAACTTTGGTGAAGATTTCTTACACATACACACACATACCCCTACTGGTTTGGTTCTCTGGAGAACTCTGATATGGACTGTCACCACAGGCTTGATTATGGTTCTGAAATATAGGAAAATTTTAAAGGTCTATCAACAGGAATTGGCTAAGTCATAGTTAGATGCAGTCAAAGGAACTAAATACAGAATATAAAATTCATCAGATATACAGATACCAATAATTTTGATTATAAAAAGTGATTATAAAAAGTTACATATATAATACCACAATGTAAATATTAAAAATATAAACACGACGCTACATGTTATGAGGGGTATATACATTTAAAGTATAAAATCTGCATGATAAAAATATTTAAAAATCAGGTATCGGCCACTCTAAGAGTGTGATCTTGCTTTGACTAGTTATATGTAATGCTTCATTGCTTTCCGTAAATCTGGGTGGTCGGGAGGCAAATATTTTCTGAGTTTTTATGTCGAAAATTGTGCAACATTTTGTGAAATGGCTTTTTAAAAAGTCTTCACTGTGTGATATGATGTTACCTAACACAGTGCTGATGTTCCAACTGGAAATCATCTTGTCCCGCACTAAGGGGAAAATACTCTTGGCATATTTTCTGTTCTGCCCCGAAACTGAATTAGTTCTCATTCCCTAAGGCTTACTGCATTTGTTAACTGCTTGAGACCAGAGCATCAATTTACATTTATATTTTACATTCTCCCAGGAGTACTAGGGTTCCAATTCCTGCTCATCTTCTCTAACACTTGTTATTATTGGACTTTCTGATTCTAGCCAGGGAGTATGAAGTAGGGTCTCACTGTAGTTTTGATCTGCATTTCTCTGATGACTAATGATATGGAGTATGCTTGATATGCTTATTGGTCACGTGTGTATAATCCTTGGAGAAATATCCATCCAAGTCTTTCACCCATTTGTAAAATGGATTATTTGTCTAGAATGATGGGAATATAAAACTGCATGGTACAGCCACTTTGAGAGACAGTCTAGCAGTGCTTCTAAGGGTTAAATACAGTTAGCATATAACCTAGCAATTCCATTCCTAGGTATACAACCCAGAGAAATGAAAACATATACCCACATGAAAACTCATATAATGGGGCGCCTGGGTGGCTCAGTCGGTTGAGCATCCGACTTCAGCTCAGGTCACGATCTCACACTCCGTGAGTTCGAGCCCCGCGTCGGGCTCTGTGCTGACAGCTCAGCCTGGAGCCCACTTCAGATTCTGTGTCTCCCCCTCTCTCTGTCCCTCCCCTGTTCATGCTCTGTCTCTCTCTGTCTCAAACAAAACAAAACAAAACTAAACTAAACTAAACTCATATACCAATGTTCACAGCACCATTGTTCACAACAGCCAAAAGGTGATAATGATCCAAATGTCCATCGACCAATGAATGGGCACATATTTGACTCTTGAAAAACAAGGGGGGTTAGGGGTGCTAATCTCCCATGCAAAAATTTGGGTATAACTTTTGACTCCCTCCAAACCTAACTACTTGTAGCCCCCTATTGACTGGAAGTCTTACTGATAATCTAAACAGTCAACACATAGTTTGCATGTTGTGTGTAATACACACACACACACACACACACACACTATATTCTGACAATAATGTAAGCTAGAGAAAGAAATTATCAATAAGAAAATCCTAAGGAGAAATATTTACAGTACTGTAAAAAAAAAAAAAATCCTCATATAAGTGGGTGTGTGCAGTTCAAACCCATGCTGTTCAAGGGTCAACTGCATAGTATATCTATATGATGGAATATTATGCTGCCATAAAAAAGAATGTAGTACTAATCCATGCTCAGTATGGAGAAAACCTGAAAACATTATGCTAGGTGAGAGCAGCTAGTCACAAAAACCCCACATACCGTATAATCCCACTCATAGGAAATGTCCCAAATAGGCAACTCTACAGATCAATGACTGCCAGAAGGTGTACGACACTTGGGAGAAATGGGGAATGACGGGGTTTCTTTGTGGGATGAGAATGGTCTAAAATGGACTGCAGTGATGTTGCACAATTCTGTGAAAATACTGAAAACCACTGAATTGTATATATTTTTTTTAATTTTTTTTAAATTTTTTTTAACGTTTTATTTATTTTTGAGACAGAGAGAGACAGAGCATGAACGGGGGAGGGGCAGAGAGAGAGGGAGACACAGAATCGGAAGCAGGCTCCAGGCTCTGAGCCACCAGCCCAGAGCCCGATGCGGGGCTCGAACTCACGGACCGCGAGATCGTGACCTGAGCTGAAGTCGGACGCTTAACCGACTGTGCCACCCAGGCGCCCCTATATTTTAAACAAGTGAACTGTATGTACATTTTTTTGTGAATTAGATCTCAATAAAGCTACTATAAAAAAACAAGTGAGAATTCTTGTTTAGTTGCTTTTAGCATATGTATTTCTTTGCCAATAAATGAATTAAAAAGTAAAAATACAAACTGTAGGTACAACAAACCACCTTGCAAATTTAAAGAGTGGCTAACTCAAGGGAAGAGGTGAGGCACTGGACTGGGAGGAAAATGGGATTTGTGTTTGGCTCCATGTATTTCCTTTACTGTTTGGATTTTTTATCATAAAAATGCATCCCAGTACTGCGTCTGCAATCACGTTTTCTTTTAAAGAAAAACATGAAGGAAATTCATGTAAATTCTGTGAAGAATCATTTCATAATGACAATTTTAGCTCTTATGTTTCTCTTTTCCTAAAAATGGGAAAACCTGCACAGATTAGTTACAAAAACTAAACTAAATGTATCTTCAGAATTCAAGAACTCTGGACTCAACAGGGACATCCGTTACAATGGAAATAAAGTAAAGAAAGCAGTATCACACTCAGTTTCAGTTAAAAAATAAGTGGGCAATAAAGAAACAACGTTAAAAACCTGTAACTAGGAGCGCCTGGGTGGCTCAGTCAGTTAAGTGTCCAACTCTTGATTCTGGCTCAGGTCATGATCTCACTGTCCTGAGATCGAGCCCCACATCAGCCTCCACACTGAGCATGAAGCCCGCTTGGGTTTCTCTCTCACTCTGCCCCTTCCTGCTTGCACATGTGCTCTCTCGCTCTCTCTCTCTCTCTCTCTCTCTCTCTCTCTAACAAAACAAAACAAAACAGAACAAAACAAAACAAAAAACAGAACAGAACAGAACAAAACAAAACAAAACCCCTATAACTATAAACCAAGATTATCCCCTTTTTACACTCCTTGGCCTAGCAGAAGTGGGAGGAAAGCGAACTTTCCTGGAGGATTAAGCTCTCAGATTGCCACAATAAGATCAACCAAGATGATCTCACATTCAAAGATGACAAATACTCAAAAAAAAAAAAAAAAGTACTATCAGTGAGAGTTTGTAGATACTGTAATTAACAAATACAGAATTATAAATACATGTGAAATGTTTAAGGAAACAGAAGTTGGAATGAGTAAGCAACAAAACACCATCAAAAGGGGCACCTGGGTGGCTCAGCTGGTTAAGCGTCTGATACTTGCTTTTGGCTCAGGTCACGACCTCAAGTTTTCATGAGTTCGAGCCCCCACATCGGGCTCTGCGCCGGCAGCGGGGAGCCTACGTGGAATCCTCTCTGCCCTTCTCTCTCTGCCCCTCCCCCACTCATGCTGTCTCTGTCTCTCTCAAAATAAATGAGTAAACTTAAAAAATAAAAAAGCATTAAAAAATTACAAGATTTTAAAAAGAACCAGCTAGTACTTTAAAAAAAGAAAAATCATCCAAACAAAAAACTCAATGAATTAATAAAGTAGCAGGGAAGATGAAGTTGAAGAGCTATAAAATCTAAAATATTATTCATAATACAACACAGAGATAAAAACATAAGTATGAAAGACAGGTTAAGAGTTGTGGAGGATGGAAAAAGATTAGCCTATGTCTAATCAAGGTCCCCAAAAAAGGAACAGATATCAGGGGGTAATATTTGAAGCAATAAAACCTAATAATGTTATAGATATGATGAAAGACACGAATCCACAGACATAGGAAGCATGTCTACCGAGCAGGATGAATAAGAAGAAAACCAGACCTGAGTCCCATTATGGTAAAATTAAAGTATTCCAGAGACAAAAAGGGAAATTTTAAAAATTTTCTGAAACAATTTCTCATAAAATTGGGCTTTAAACTACCTTATTAGCTAGCAATTCAATTCCTATATATTTACTCAAGAGAAATATTTACCCACAAAAAGAATGTTATTTCATAACAGCCAAAAACTAGCAACAACCCAGGTGTCCATCAACAGGTGCCGAATAGAGGCACAATCGCACAAAGGAATGCTACACACAGAAATAAAACGGGACAAACTGCTGATACAAGCAACCACATGAATTAGAAACAAAATGAAGAGCAAAAAAAAATACAAAACAAAATAAAACAAAAATAACCCAGACACTAAAGAATGTATGCTGTGTAAGTGTATTCATATGAAATCCATATTAATATGAAGAGTAGAATCTGTTACGCGGTGGCAGAAATGAGAGTAGATGGTAGAGAAGGGTGGTAACTGGCAAAGGGTCCAGGAGAACTAGGTGTGCCAATGGAAATGTTCTTCCCTTTGCCTGACGTGTTAGATACGTAGGAACATACAACAGTCAAATCTCACTTAACACTTAAGATCTATGCATTTCATTGTGTGTCAATTACACCTAAAAAAAAAAAAATCTTTAGTAAAGGTTGTTATGAATTTTAAAAGTCTGAGAGAAAAAGATCACCTACAAATAAAATGACAGACTGACAGTAAATTCCCCAAAACACCAAAAGCCAGATAGAGTGGAATATCTTTCAAGTGCTAAGAGGCAATCTTAAGAACATATCTTGCAAAACTCTCAGAAATATGGGCAAACTACAAATGTTCTCACATACACAACAACTTTGGGACATTTTTACCTTTTGCTCAGGGGGAAAAAAAAAATCCTGAAAGGAAGGTTGATATTCAAAGAAGAAATGGTAAGTAAACAAGATTTTTGTAAACAATGCCTATAAAAAATAAAAATAATGTCCAATTTAGGGGGTTTTGCAAAAGAACAGAACTATAATTCTGGAGATTAACACCACATAACTGAGGGGTAGTGAATCAAAGCTGAACCATTCTAAAGATGAAAGATTAACTTTAGATTTTTAACTTTATTCATTTTGAGAGAGAAAGAGAGTGTGTGTAAGCAGGAGAGGGGCAAAGGGAGAGGGAGAATCCCAAACTGGCTCCACGCTAATGAACCCCGTTAAGACTGTGACCTGAGGGGCACCTGGGTGGCTCAGTCAGTTAAGCATCCGACTTCAGTTCAGATCATGATCTCGTGGTTCGTAAGTTTGAGCCCTGCATCAGGCTCTGTGCTGACCACTCAGAGCCTGGAGCCACCTTCTCTCTCTGCCTCTCCCATGCTCACGCTCTTTCTCTCTCTCTCAAAGAAATAAACATTTTTAAAAATTGGAAAAAAAAAAAAAAGACTGTGACCCGAGCCGAAATCGAGAGTCGGACGTTTAAGTGACTTAGCCACCCAGGCACCCCAACTTTAGATGTTAAATTAAGTGTGTACAGTAAAACTTCAAGAATAATTACTAAAAGTTAGTGTATATAAACTTCTAAACCAGTACAAAAAAGAAAAATGAAAGACACCTTAACAAAATAAAACTTAAGAGTAGGACAAAGGAAAGTTAAATGGCACAATTGTAATTTTATATGGTCCTAATGAAGAAGCATCAAAATAAACATGGTAAAAATTGATGGACAAATGGGAAGTTGACAAATACATCATCATACTGGGAGATTAATACATCTGTTGACAGTCCAAACAAAAATTAAAAGATACCTAAGACCTAAACAAGTGAACAATTTTTATTTATTGGACATACTTTGAAGCTGCATCTAAAAATTAAATAAAGTCTTCTCAAGCAAATTTTACAAAAATGACCATGTACAAGGCCATAAAGCTACTCTAAACACATTTCAAAGAATAGGTAGAATATAGACTACACCGTGTAAACCACAATGCAATTAAAAGTCAATAATTATGGGAATGCAAGCTGGTGCAGCCACTCTGGAAAACAGCATGGAGGTTCCTCAAAAAACTAAAAATAGAACTACCCTACGACCCAGCAATGGCACTACTAGGCATTTATCCAAGGGATACAGGTGTGCTGTTTCGAAGGGGCACAGGCACCCCCATGTTTATAGCAACCCTATCGACAATAGCCAAAGTCTGGAAAGAGCCCAAATGTCCACCTATGGATGAATGGATAAAGAAGATGTGGTATATATATATATATACCATGGAGTATTACTCGGCAATCAAAAACAATGAAATCTTGCCATCTGCAACTATGTGGATGGAACTGGAGGGTATTATGCTAAGTGAAATTAGTCAGAGAAAGACAAAAATCATAGGACTTCACTCATGAGGACTTTAAGAGACAAAACAGCTGAACATAAGGGAAGGGAAACAAAAATAATATAACAACAGGGAGAAGGACAAAACAGAAGAGACTCATAAATATGGAGAACAAACTGAGGGTTACAGGAGGAGTTGTGGGAGGGGGGAGGGGCTAAGTGGGTAAGGGGAAGTAAGGAATCTACTCCTGAAATCATTGTTTCATTATATGCTAACTAATTTGGATGTAAATTTTTAAAACTAAAAAATTAAATTAAAAAAAGTCAGTAATTAAAAGATAAACCAAAAATCTTCATATATTCAGAAAAGATAAAATACTCTTAACATAATCCTGGGTCAAGGAAGAAATCTTGACAAAAAAAAATTAAAGTGACTTAAAACTGAATAACAGACACTATAAACTTATGGGAACCAATGGAAGAGGTTAACTTACCAAAAAAGTTTATAGCGTGAAATGCTTATAATAAATTATAGAGGCTAAGAATTACTTTGCTAAGCATCCAACTTAAGAACATGAAAAGAACAATAAAATAAATCCAAGGAAAGGAAGACAGCAGAGAGCAGAAATTAATGAAATAGAAAACCAGGCTATCAAGAGAGGATTAACAAAAACCGAGGCTGGTGTCTAGAAAAAGCGGATATAATAGACTAATATCAGCAGAATTAGAGAAGGTACAAATAATTTTAGCAATCACAAAAGTGGATATAATTCTAAACCCATTAGAAATTAAGGATAAAAACATTATAAATAATATTCTGCCCAAATCTGTGAATTAAGGCAAAAGGACTGTTTTTGTAGGACACAATATATGCATTATCCTCTTGGTACTAGGAGCAACTGTTAAAAGGCAATGCTCTAGGGGCACCCAGCTGGCTCAGCCCAAGGAGCATGTGACTCTTGATCCTTGGGGTTTGAACCCCATGCTGGGTATAGAGACTACAAATAAATAAACAAACAAAAACGAACAAACCCAGAATAGGATAGATTATTATTCATCAGTAGGAATCAATAAAGTAATAAAGGAATACAAGGGGTGCCTGGGTGGCTCAGTTGCTTGAGCATCTGACTTTGACTCAGGTCATGATCTCACGGTTCGTGGGTTCGAGCCCCACATCAGACTCTGTGCTGACAGCTCAGAGCCTGGAGCCCGCTTTGGATTCTGTGTCTTCCTCTCTCTCTCTGCCCCTCCCCTGCTCATTCTCTCATTCTCTCTCTCTCTCTCTCAAAAACAAACATTACAAAAAAATTTTTTAATTATTTAATTTTTAATTATTTAATTAAATAAACATTTAATTATTTATTAAATAAATAAAAATAACATTAAAAAATGTTCTTGATTGGTAAATTCAGGGTGCCTGGGCAGCTCAGTTGGTTAAGCATCCAACTCTTGATTTCAACTCAGGGCATAATCTCATGGTTCATGAGATTCATGAGTTTGAGCCCCGTTTTGGGCTCTGCATGGACAGTGAGGAACCTGCTTGGGATTCTCTCTCCCTCTCTCCGCCCCTCTCCCTGCTCGCTCGCGTGTTCGCTCTCTCTCTCTCTCTCTCTCTCTCACAAAATAAACACTTTAAAAATAAAATAAAATTTGGTAAATGCTTATTCTTAAATGTACCAACTGGCCATCATACTTTCACTATATCCCGAGAAACTATACATCCTTAGGTTTAACCTGTGTTAAATTTAGGTTAGGAACCAAAAATCATTT
This sequence comes from Lynx canadensis, assembly GCF_007474595.2. Classification (NCBI taxonomy): domain Eukaryota; kingdom Metazoa; phylum Chordata; class Mammalia; order Carnivora; family Felidae; genus Lynx; species Lynx canadensis. The sequence continues at coordinate 143,612,179 of NC_044308.2, read as the reverse complement.
TGTGATCCAAACTTTTGGTTTCTCATTTTGGGCATCCAGAAAGAAATGCAAAGCAATCTATACAGCGATACGAGTTTACCATTACTACGACCGCTATAACTAACATATATACTGACTTATGTACCAGGTGCTATGTACTTTTACATGTATTAGCTCATTTAATCTTCTTAACAACCCTATGAGGCAGGTACTATCACTATCCCCATTTTACATAGTAGAAAATTAAGGCATAGAGAGTTGAAGTAACTTGTCCAAGATCTCACCCACAAGGAGGAGATTCCAGGGCCCATTGTGTTAACCATTATATACATATACTGCCTAGATTTTAGAGACACCATAAATTATCAGAAGTATAAAGACAGATCAAAAGCTAAAGTACATTTTCTTCACCTCACAGTATTATCCTATTAATTACCTTAACATTTAAAAACTGACAACAGTTTGTCCTCTATACAACAAAGAAGTCAGAAACAATTTTGGTATCTAAATACTTGTATCTTCCTACAATCAAATTATATACTTCCTTGGCTCTCTCCTCCAGGCTCTTTTTTTTAATGTTTTATTTATTTAAAAAAAAATTTTTTTTAAGATTTTTTGAGAGACAGAGCACGAGCAGGGGAGAGGCAGAGAGAGAGAATCCGAAGCAGGCTCCAGGCTCTGAGCTGTCAACACAGAGCCCGATGCGGGGCTCAAACTCACGAACCGTGAGATCATGACCTGAGCCGAAGTCGGTCGCTTAACCCGACTGAGCCACCCAGGCGTCCCCAGGCTCTTCTTTTTTAAATGCTAAAAGTTTAAGCTGGGATAAATAAATGCAAAATTCTTTTGTCACCAGCTCTCTGGAATTAAAATCTACAGCAAACACAGAAACATTACAAATCCCTTAAAAACTCAAACTTCATCCAAGTGCCCCTACATGTGATGAGAAGCCTGACAAGCCCCACCTCCGCCAGGTGATGAAAATCAACATCACCAGTTGACAAACCATGATGACAGTGTGTGCCCCTGACGACCTTACCAACCCCAGCTGGGTCCCCGCAAGTCCTATCAGACCCCTCCTCCCCCATCGCCTGCCAGTCCCCTCTCCCCAGCCCACTGGGCCCCTCAATTACACCTCCTCAAACTTTCTCAACTCACTCTCTCCAGCCCCACTGCTACTGCCGGAAGTTGAGGTCGTCCCCTTTTCTCACCTTGTCTTCGGAGCTGCAGACTAAGACCCTCAAATTCAGACTCTCCATTCTGGCTAGAGCAATGTTTCTGAATCACAGTTCCCATCCAATCACTTCTGATGCTTAAAATCCTTCCACAGAGGGGCCCCTGGGTGGCTCGGCTGGTTGAGCACGCAGACATCGGCTCAGGTCACGATCTCACAGTCTGTGGGTTCAAGCCCCTCAAAAGGGTTTGCTGCTGTCGGCACAGAGCCCGCTTCTGATCTTCTGCTCCCCTCTCTCTGTCCCTCCCCAGCTCCCGCTTGTGTTCTCTCGCTCTCAAAAATAAATACAACATAAAAAAAATAAAATAACGTAAAACCCTTCCACACAGACAGATCTTAAGTCTCCATTCCGTAAGTACGGAATACACCGTGTCTTCCTCAAAAGAGGACATTACGGAAGGGGGTGGGAGAGTGATTAACTTTACAGTGGAGACACCTGACAAATACTACCTCAGCCCCGTGATTAAAGTCAACATCAAAAGAGACTAAGTTATGGGGCGCCCGGGTGGCTCAGTCAGTGAAGCGCCCGATTTTGGCTCAGGTCATGATCTCGCGGTTCCTGAGTTCAAACCCTGCTTGGGGCTCTGTGCTGACAGCTCAGAGCCTGGAGCCTGCTTCGGATTCTGTGTCTCCCTCTCTCTCTCTGTCCCTCCCCTGCTCATGCTCTTCCTCTCAAAAATAAACAGTAAAAAAAAAAAAAAAAAAAGTTTACTTTGAAAACAAATCCTCCTACAGCTTCTTTATTGTCTTTAGGATAAACCATGGAGTTTCAAGGCCCTATACATCTGGCCAGCCCTTCCAACCTTTTTTTTTTTTTTTAAGTTTACTTATTTTGAGAGAGAGCACGTGCACACAAACGACCAGGGAGGGTCAGAGAGAGGGGGAGAGAGACAGGCTCCAGGCTGTTAGCCCAGAGGCCAACACAGGGCTCAATCCCACAAACCACGAGAGATCATGTACCTGTGCCGAAACTAAGAGCCAGACGCATAACTGGCTGAGCATTTTTACTTGCCCACGTCTTTCCTCTTACCATTTCCTTCTCATTGCAGGTCCCTCACTATCCTTTCCCGCCAGCTAACTCCCATTAGTCCTTCAAGACAGCCCAAGGATTACCACCTTTGGGAAGTCTGCTCTAACTCTCCCAGCCCAGGTGAATGGTCCCCTCTTGCTCCCGAAACAGTGGGGGTGTACTGGATCTCAGCTCAGACTCTTATTCATGGTCTGCATAAAGCCCCACTGCAGGGCACCTGACTGACTCAGCCAGGGGAGCCTGCAACTCTTGATCTCGGGGTTTGTGAGTTGAAGCCCCATGCTGAGTGTCGCTATTACTTAAAAGTAAAAAAATCTTAGAAGGAAGGAAGGAGTGAATGAATGAATGAGAAAGGAAGGAAGGAAGGAAGGAAGGAAGGAGGAAGGACGCAGTGAAGTTGAGGATTAAGCCCTCACCTCCTCAAAATAAAGAACGACAGAACTCCAAACTAAGCACCTACTAAGAATAACAAAATACAAACGGGGGTTCTTATGTAAGGAGAAACAGACCACGTGCTGTTGGGCAAAGAAAAATGGCTTTGTAAATTATTATTGGTAGTAATTATTATTAGTGACTTTCGGGTCAGTAAGATCTTATTATTAACTCTTGCTATATGCCAATATCTGAGCTAAAGCACTTTACAATACGTGTGTCCTAAAATACACAAAACAACCTTATCAGAAGTTCTACTCTCTGTTTGAAAAGAGGGGTTCAGGGACACCTGGGTGGCTCAGATGGCTGAGGTCACGATCTCGCGGTTCGGGAGTTTGAGCCCCGTGTCAGGCTCTGTGCTGGCAGTGCAGAATCTGTTTCCGATCCTCTGTCCCCTTCTCTCTCTGCTCCTTCCCCACTTGCATTCTTTCTCAAAAATACATAAACATTTAAAAAAAAAAAAGGAGTGGTTAAGTGACTTGCATTCAAGCACGACACTGGTCAGGATCTGAGCTCACACCTGAGACTAAATCCCATGCTGGGTCTGAATCCCATCTTAGCCACCTTGCTCCCGAGTGACGAACACAGTGTCACCGACCCCCGCTGAAAAATGGAGAGTAATGCCTTCCTTGTGTCCAGGTTTCTACGAGCATTAGAAAGGGCACATCTTACATAGCTGGTGTCCACTGGAGCAGCTGTCCTCTTCTGTGTCCCCTGTGAGACCGAGGCCCTCATTGAGACCTCTGTGTGTCTTCACTGTCTGGCACACAAAAGCTAAGCTAAAATGCATACAGTAACAAGTCAGGTGGCCAAGTCACGGAAAGCTCTAGAAAGGGAGCAGCGCGCGCTCCATTCCCCATCACCCAGCAGTCCACACTGACGAGGAGGGCAGCCAACAGGCTGGAAAGCTACTCTTGCAGCTCGGGCCTCTGGAAGGCATCCCTCCCGCTCCCCTCTTGCTCCTCTCTCCCCAGCGGCACAAACTGTCCCTGAGGACAGGCCAGTCCACACATACCACGATTCACGTATTTCAAGCTGACCTCAGAACTGGCTGCATCAGTGTGCAGTAACCTGAGACCACCCAACGCCTGTTCTATGTCCCTTTCCTGATTCCCAAGAAGGAAGTTCGAGCCTAACCAAATGCTACTGAAGTAAACACTGTCCACACTAGCAACTGAATTTGTGCGGTTTATTTTTCTTCTCATGCCCCTGATCTACAGGTATCCTGGATTCAGAATCAGTCTTCTCTAGAAAAATACAAATCCTTTTCTTCAATGCTATCGATTTAACTAACTCGTCATTTAACACCAATGTAGTATCACCACACAGAAGCCTTAAAACAAAGAGAGACAAAACAGTTCAGAGACCAATTAATTTCATAGTGAAAATGTTTTATGCTCAGGGACCCCTATTCCTCTTTTAACCTTATTCCACCAATAACGTCACAGAAGCAAGACGGCACTAATGTGTCACCGCCAGGTACTCCAAGAAGGAAACGCCCTTCAGCCACAGTCTAACAGTGATGTACCACCATTTAAAAAAATCCAGGGTCGTGGTGGGCTGATCCCATGACAGAACATTCCCAGCATCCTCACCGCGTCTCCATGGACCACGGAAATGTCAACTACCGAACTGCCGGCTGAAGACACATCTCTGAAAGTACACACGTTACAAGAACTTCCTTAGGAAGAGCAGAGTTAGGAAAAATAGAACGAATGCAGGATTCTTTCCAAAAGTCTAGCAGAGCAGAATGTAAGAAATGGGTACAGAAGGGCCGCCTGGGGTGGCTCAGTCGGTTGGGCATCTGACTTCGGCTCAGGTCATGATCTCACGGTCCGTGAGCTCGAGCCCCGCGTCGGGCTCTGTGCTGACAGCTCCGGGCCTGGAGCTGCTTCGGATTCTGTGTCTCGCTCTCTCTCTCTGCCCCTCCCCTGCTCACACCCTGTCTGTCTGTCTCTCTCTCTCTCAAAAATAAATTTTAAAAAAAGTGGGTGCAGAAAAAGTAGCCACCAAAAATGTTGACAAACGTGTACTGTCAATGAGTTTAGGCTTTCTGAAGAGCCGTTTGGCAAAGTTTACCACAGCCTCTAGCAATCTATCCTGAGACAAAAGACTCGTCTACAAAGTTGTTCATCAAGTGCCGCTAAAATCGGCAATAAATTGGCAACAGCTCACACGTCCAACAACAAGAGACTCACGGGGAAGTCTGGGACGGCCACACGGCGGAAACCAGGCGCGGTCAGAGCTGCAGAAGCGCACCGAGTAACGTGGGGAAACGGTGGAAGAGCGGACCGTGAAGAAGACGGCACATGACAGAAGCACCCGCCAGGGCGGCTCACGGCCAACTGCAATCAACCGCAACTACCCGGCGCAGCTCAGTCCCGAGAGCGCCGGGCAGAGGGGCTGGGGGCCGGCCCTCCCCGGGGGCTCCGGTAACCCCCGTGCTCACCTCTACCGAGGCAGCTACCGCCCGCGGGGCTGCGCTCTCCCGGGGCCGGTCCCCAAGGTCAACAATTAAGAAGTATAAAGGATACTGGTGACTGCATTATCCTCAAACCAGAAAACTGCCTTCTTCCCTCTTGAGTCTCACGGGGCCGGGGATCCTGACAGTACAAAGCTACCGGGGTAGCTTAACGGAAGAAGGAATGAAGAGCCGATCTTTTCACGGAGTGAAAAACAGCACTATGGGTCAGATTTTTTTTAACTGACAGAATTATTACTGACTCCTCTACAACTAATCCAGATTGGTGAGGATTTTATTAGATTCCGGCCTCCACGATCTCTTTACAGTGCTTCATCCCCCTGAAAAACCGTTGGGCGTTTCTGGTCCCACACACACTTTAAAGGGCGCACTGCTGGCACTATGACAGGAGTAGAGGACGCGTAACTTCGGGCCTCAATGCCGTCAGGCTAATCAGACCCAAGAGCGGAGTCAAAAGGGGCCAGGTTCCAGAAAGCACAGAACCAAACCGAAACGAAGACTTGTCGCTGCGTTTTTAAATAGGAAGCAGGGAATTCCTCTCTTTCCGACATATAACGATATGCAAACAACTTCCTAATAGGCTTTTTTGGGGAGGATACCGTCTCCTTCCTGTCAGCAATGATCTCATATTGTATATGTAGTCTGAAGCTTCAACTATTGCTGTTCTAACTCAAATAGTAACCCTTATATAAAAATAAACCACGTTATATCCCAGAAGAACTTGGCAATGTCACAATATACAATTTTACTGGTTGTTTTCTTTTGAAAACAAACCCGCGCCAATTCATAGGATTATAATTTACACAAGTGAAACCATATTAAGGAAACTTCTATCCTTAATATTACACTTGAAGATGAAAATTACCATACAATTTCTTCATTAGCATACCAATCTGGTAATAACACACTTTCACAATGGCAAAAACCCAGATGCTGTCAGTTTCTTAACACTAGTCACCGAAAAGGTACATCTCTTTTCTTCTTAATTTAGAACAGGTTGAAAAGTCAATTTTATTATACAACACAAGAAAAGAACTTAATTTCTGCCCCAAAAGTAACGTAGGCAAAAGTTCAAATTTCCATATTTGTTAAGAAAATCACTTACAAATCACAACAAATACCACCTTGTACATCAAGCTCTTAGTTACTGTATCAAAAAGCGGCACCATGTGAACATTCAGCAGAACATATAAACACACCTACAGAGAACCTACTAAGGGAACTCGTTAATCACATGGGCTCGGAGCTCAAACTACCATCAGTTAGATAACAATCCTGAGTTAGAATTCCAGTTCTGCCACTTACAAAGTTTAAGACACTGGAAAAGTTTCTTGGAAGGAAGGCTTTATTTATTTTTTCTCATCTGGAAAAAAAGCATTTAAAAAGCATTTCTACCTGGAAGTGAAAGAATTAAATGAGACAATAATATGTAAGGTGCTCGGCTAAATGTCTTGGCTCACCCTGAGGACTCTATTTACCAAATAACTGATTACTCTTATCATTAAAGTCAAGTGTTGGAAGTCAGACCAGAAAAAACAGAACAAAACAACAAACCTAAAAATAACTGAACACAATTTCCCTTCATGCTTCTTGGCTATGGCTTTTACACTTCCGAACACTGGCCTAGGCCCGAAGTGGCTTGTTCAGATGGCAGTAACTTCCTCACCAAACTTTCAGCTTCTTTCCTTTGCTTCCAAATCCAAATCTGTCCCATAAAAACAACAGCAAGAATGATCTCTCCTATACTGTCCACGTGCTACTACCCCGCATTAGCTTGCGAGAATTTCTCCAAAATTAGACTTAGACTATTAAAGCTACAAAGAACTTCACAGATGGAGCTTGCTTAATTTGAGGAAACCACACTCTAGAGACATGAAGCGCCTTGCCCGTGGTGATCCAGTGTCAAAGCTGTCTTCAAGGCGAGCTCCCACCCCTACTTCAGCCTGGTGTTTTCTCAGCCACACTTGATTACACTCAGTCCAGACCTTTCTTGTTTAAGTAGTAAGCATAATTCCTTGTCCGGGTATTCTGCGGAAATTCCCAGGAGTTCCTGGTAAAACAAAGCGAGCTTCTCTGTTGTTGTTAATATTGTCTGACATTAGAAGAGCCAATATAAAAATGGAAGACTTAGGGCTCCTAACGACCCTGGTGCCCAGCTATTTATGGACACTGATGGGATGAAGATCTACTGATCTACTTGTCTGACAGTAGAGACCTCATAACTTTCTATCAACAAAATATACGTGTTCATACACAAGTAGCTGGTTCGGTAATTTATCCAAATATTTATGAAGATCCTAGGTAAAACACTTTTTTAAACCAAATGAAAAGCCCAATAAGCCAACAGAAAAGTGGGCAAAGAAGATATTTCCTAGAGAAAGCAGCTTCCTTGCAGAAGAATTTCAAACAATCTATATAAATACTCCCTTCCTCCAGGAGGTGGAGATTAATTCCCTCCACTTGAGTGTGGACTGTACTTAGTTAACTTAATTTCAAAGAACAGAGCATGCAAGTTGACTGGGGTAACGACAGCACAGAACCCGCTAAACATCACTTGGGTCCAGTAATCAAAGTTAACACCACCAGTGAGAGGTCAGGATTATAGCACATATACTGCCCTCCAACTCCAATATGATGAAATTCAAAGGACACTTTATCTCTGTAGATTCTGCCATAATCCCAGTCTAATCATAAGAAAAAGGTCAGATAAATTGAGGGATATTCTACAAAATACCTGGACCCAACTAGAACCCCTCAAAACTCTCAAGATCATGAACCGGGAAACACTGAAAACCTGTCACAGACCAGAGGAGACTGAGAAGGCAGGACATGCAATGTGGTAGCCTGGATTGGATTCCAGAGCAGAAAAAGCACATTAATGGGAAAACTAGTAAAATGTGGACAAAGTCTGAAGCTTGGTTAGTAATAGTAATGTCCCAATGTTGGCTTCTTAGTTTGCATAGTGTAATGTAACAGTTATGTAAGATGTTAACACTCGGGGAAACTGGGTGAGGGGGTCTCACAACGTACAGTATTCAGCAAGGCAGGGGGACTGGTGGCTTCTCCCTTGCTGAGAAAGTAACACTCTAAAAACTCCCAGAATTAGGGCTCTTGGGTGACTTGGTCAGTTGAGCATCCCACCCTTGACTTCAGTTCATGTCAAGATCCCAGGGTTGTGGGATCGAGCCCCGCATCGGGGCTGTGCACTAAGTGTGGAGGCTGCTTAGGACTCTCTCACTCTCTCTCTCCCCCCCCCCCCCCCACTTGCATGCACTCTCTCTCGTTCTAAAATTTAAAAATTAGGGGCACCTGGGTGGCTCAGTCAGCTAAGCGTCTGATTCAGCTCAGGTCATGATCTCCCCGTCCATGAGTTGGGAGTCCCACATCAGGCTCTATGCTGCAGCCTGGAGTCTGGAGCCTGCTTCAGATTCTGTGTCTCCCTCTCTCTGCCCCTCCCCAACTTGTGCTCTGTCTCTCAAAAAATGAATAAATGTTAAAAACATTTTTTTAATAAAAATAAATAAAATTCCCAGAATTAGAGCCATAAACATGAAAAACATCAAAACTACAGCTTGCAACTCTTTTTTTCTTTTTTTTTTCTTTTTTTTTTTTAAATTTTTTTTTTTTCAACGTTTATTTATTTTGGGGACAGAGAGAGACAGAGCATGAACGGGGGAGGGGCAGAGAGAGGGAGACACAGAATCGGAAACAGGCTCCAGGCTCCGAGCCATCAGCCCAGAGCCCGACGCGGGGCTCGAACTCCCGGACCGCGAGATCGTGACCTGGCTGAAGTCGGACGCTTAACCGACTGCGCCACCCAGGCGCCCCAAAACGCAACTCTTTTTTTAAATTTGAGAGCACGCACACGTGCGTGCCAGCCACGCAGAGAGAGAGGGAGACCTACCATAAACAACACAAGAGGAAAACATAAATCCAGAGACTAGACACACATCAGCGTCCATCACTACGATAAGGACCGTTTTTGCAAACATATCTTCAAAAATCTTTTTCACAGGTCTCTACTCTGTGTATGTTTGGGTCTAGAATCAACGTAAAGAAATTATAAGGGAAGAAAAACAAGACAAGACTTGAGTAATCTTTTGTTATTTTTCTTAATAATCTGAGCAAAGTGAATTCAACGAATGAAAATAATGTATTTCCACTCAGATGAATGAGTTCACCAAGAAACAACTCACACAAGCTTAACCTTAATTTTAGAATCCACAAATATTTTTTCGTCATGTTTTCTTTTATACACACCACCAATGGGAGGGAAAGAAGAGACAAAACAAAAGGAAATACCTATTGATTAACTATTATGTGCCAGGAGTGTTCACAAACCTTAGCTTGAATTCATCGCAACCTTCTGAAAGAGATACCAAAGCCAGTTCTTAAAAAGTGGAAAATCATAAAAACATAGGAAAGTGTCATCATAAAGTGAAAAACACAAACTACAAACTTGCCACAGGAAAGGCACCGAGAGGAAGGAATACCAATGAGCTTCACGAAAGGAAAATAATGTCTGAATGTGAACCATCCAAGCTTCCTGACATTCTGAAGTACAACAGCTAAGATACTCCTTTGGAAGCCAGTGTCAACACATCCAGAAGAAACGAGTAAAAATGGTTGTCTCCAGGGAGGGAAAATGAAGGCTAAGAATGCGGGAGAAGTCTCCTTTCACTGTATGTAGGCTTCTGCATGTTTGAATTTTTGTGCCACGTACCTGTATTACCTATTCAAATATACATGTTTTTTAAGTCCACCACTGCCACTCCCGCCGCTGCCACCTAGCCCCCGACACTTCCCCCTTTTCTCCCTGGAGACCCCTCTTGACCCTAGTTCTGAAGCCCAAAAAGGCATAGGAGGGGGTGAGACAGGGGAGAGACATTATGGAGAGACAGGAGTGGAGTTGGGTGGGCACGGGGGGCGGGGGGGAACACCCTCTGTGCTGGTTCTTGACCCAAGAGTACACAAGCAGCTTCCAAAATGTATTTATACCACCCCCGAGCGGGGGCAGGGAAGGAAAAGTCAACCACAGGCCAAGAGGTGGTGAGATCAAGACCAACCATTACAAATCGCACAGATCAGTCTTGATCACCTCCCTCTGCCGGGGAGCACACCCCTCTCTCTAGGCCCCCCACACCACAGAAGGCGTGTGCTGTCTGCACCCGAGACATTATAAGGCACGACTCAATGACTACATGACTAGCTCAAATGAGAACCAAATCTTTACTTACTCTTTACCCAAGTGCCCGACTCAAAACGGAATCCATATTGTACGTGACGGTCACAAACATCACAAGTCTTTTAAGAGTTAAGGAATAACGCTATAACATTCAGCAGCGATTTCCTAATAGCTTTGTGATCCACGCTTCCTTGAAATCTTGCAGACATGCACCCTTCCCATTTTACGGGCACAGTTATGCATTCTCAGTACATTTATTATTTATCAATAATAACATTTTCGCCAACCCTGGAAGACAGAAAATGTTAAAGAAGGTGCCTCTTGATGTATCTATCAAAAAAATCTCAGCTGGGAGTTCTAGGTAATAAAAACAGAATATTCTGGGAACAGCTGGCTGGCTCAGTCAGAGGAGTGTGGCTCTTGATCTCAGGGTCGTGAGTTCCAGTCCCACGTTGCGGGTGGAGACTGCTTATATACATAACATTTTAAAAATAAGTAATAAAAAAGGAATGTGCTAGAAAGAAATGCAGTTTGAAGAAGTGTCATCCAAATCAGGGTCTCAATGAAAGGACACAAGATACTTAAACACAAATATTTAAATACAGATGCAGGACAGTACAACAACACTTGAAGGGAACCGTTCAGAAGGACACACAGATGCGCGAGCTTACTGTGTGCAAGAAACGGACACAGTACTATCACGTAAAACACTCAGGCAAAGGTCTGAGAAATCTGGTCGCTGCCACAAGACGGCAGAGTAGGGGAGAGGGAGGCTGTAATTCCCTTCTCTGAACTCCTCCTTCCGTCCAGGAAAAGGGACAAGGGAGGCCCCAGGTATTCCCGGCCTGCCGTTCTTTAATAATGCAGCGAACATTCACCTGGGTTAGGAGAGCAGTCTGGTGTAACAGGATGAAGTCCCAGCTCTGCCCAGACCAAAGGAGACTCCTCTAATGTCCCCAGGCCTCAGTTTTCTCCCTCTCTCTCTCTCTCCCTCTCTCTCTCTCTCTCCCTCTCTCTCTCTCTCTCTCCCTCCCTCTCTCTCTCTCTCCTGTAAAAATGGAGGACACAAGCCCTTCCTTATAGCGATTAAATAAAACAGCATTTTAAAACAGTAGCAAAGGTCCTAGTACATACGAGGAGCTTAAAATAATCGATCCAGACATGAAACTAGATTTAATCACAAGGATGTTTTTAAGAGTCTAGTTACAACGCTTTCATCTAAAGCGGACCCAGCCATTCCTACGTATTCCAGCCAACTCAGCGTAAAGATCTCCAGGGTAAGCTTCTCAAAAGGTCTACTGATAGAACTCAGGCAACAGCCACAAGAAGTCAGATGCGTGCAGCTTTCTAAATAATTAGGGAACCCATTTTTTCACAAGTATGCTTACTCATATCAACCATATCTATCCACTCCAGTCTCCCCCATTAACGGCAATATTCAAATTTACCATCGAATTATTCTAACCAACCACGTCAATTTATTGTGCAAAAACGATAGTTCCATCAACTGCTAGCAAGTTAGGAGTTAACTAACTGTATCTATCTATCTATCTATCTATCTATCTATCTATCTATCTATGAGAAAGAGAGAGAGAGGAGGGCCTGGGTGGCTCAGCCGACTTTGGCTCAGGTCATGATCTCGCAGTTTGTGAGTTCGAGCCCCGGGTCAGGCTCTGTGCTGACAGCTCGGAGCCTGGAGCCTGCTTCAGATTCTGTGTCTACCTCTCTCTCTGCCCCTCCCCCACTCATTCTCTCTCCCTGTCTCTGTCTCTTTCTCTAAAATAAACATTAAAAAAAAATAACACCAAAGAACAGACTATTTAAGAACTACATTTAAAAGAGAAAAAACAGGGGCACCTAGGTGGCTCAGTCAGTTAAGCGTCTGACTTCAGCTTAGGTCATGATCTCACGGTTCGTGGGTTCGAGCCCCGTGTCGGGCTCTGTGCTGACAGCTCAGAGCCTGTAGCCTGCTTCAGATTCTGGGTCTCCCCCTCTCTCTACCCCTCCCCCGCTCACACTCTGGGTCTGTCTCTCAATAATAAATACACGTTAAATTAAAAAAGAGAGAGAGAGAGGGAGAAACAAGTGGGGGAGAGTGCCAGAAGGGAGGAGAGAGAGAGAGAGACAATCCTAAGCAGGCTCCACACTCAGTGCAGAGCCCAATACAAGGCTCGATCCCATGACCATGGGATCATGACCCAAGCTGAAATTAAGAGTTGGATGATTCACCTCAAGAGCTGGACAATTCACTGACTGAGCCACCCAGGAGCCCCAGGAATTAACTTCAAAAAATAAAAACGAGCACATTCTCATTAAGATATCTGGGTGTCTCCAGGGCGCATGGGTGGCTCAGTTGGTTAAGCGTCTGACTTCAGCTCAGGTCATGATCTCATGGTTCATGGGTTCTGTGCTGACAGCTCAGAGCCTGGAGCCTGCTTAGGATTCTGTGTCTCCCTCTCTCTCTGCCCCTCCCCTACTCACGATCTCTCTCTCTCAAAAATTAATACACATTAAAAATTTTTTTTAAAAGATATCTGGAAATCTCCAAGCTGAGCATGGAGACAGCTTAAGATTCTCTCTCTCTCCTCCCCTCCCTCCCTCCCTCCCTCTGCCCCTCGTCTGTGTGCACACACTCTCTAAAGAAAAGAAAAGAAAAGAAAAGAAAAGAAAAGAAAAGAAAAGAAAAGAAAAGAAAAGAAAAGAAAAGAAAAGAAAATATCTGGATTCTATTATGAGTCCAAGTGTCAATGCCTCATACAGCAATTACTATTGAGAAGATAACTAAACTATTCAGTGCAAGGGCAAACCATCGAACATTCGATGACTAGGACTGACAACTCTGAAATGAGTCCCACACTGTTGAAACATCTCAGGAAAGCTGTTCCTAACTTGGCTGTAAGGAACCCACAACTCCAATGAGGACAAATGGAGCCCAGTCACCTCCAGGACTATTTCTTCCTATACAACAGCTACCGAATAACCAATCACTTGCAAAAATATAGAAATATCAAAAAGTACCCAGGACTCAGTTTCCCCATCTGTAAAATTAGAGACGTAGACGTGTACTCTAGAGTTCATGTGACAGACAAATGAAAGGGCATAATCCTGTCCACCATGTTTTGAAGTCTGACCTCCCTTTCCCACTATCCAAAGAAATGCTGTTTTGTTTTGTTACAAGCGTGTGTGGTAAGGTTTGTAAAATTTGTGGGTTTTTTACCCACTTCCCCCTGAAACTTAATACACTGACTGAATAATAGACTAATCTTAGTCGTTAAACATTGCTGATTACTGTGATTGTTCAAACTCTCTCTTCTTTCTTTCTTCACTGTCTTCATATACAACTAGGCTACCCAGGGATACCTGGGTGGCTCAGTTGGTTAAGTGTCCAACTCTTGGTTTCAGCTCAGGTCATGATTTCACAGTTTATGACATTGAGCCCCACGTCGGGCTCTGCACTAACAACACAGAGCCTGCTTGGGATTTCCCCCACTCACGCACTCTCTCCCTCTCTCTCAAAATAAATACACAAACTTTAAAAAAAAAGGAGAAACCACACAAATGTCTATCAACTGATGAGCAGACAAATAAGGCAAATATGGTATATCCATACAACAGAACTATCCACCAATAAAGAGGAATGAAGGACTGAAATATGCTGTAACACGGATGAACCTAAAAAGTACTACGTAAAACAAAGCCAGTAACAAAGGGTCACCTGTGATATGATCCTGTTATATGTAATGTGAATAAGCCAATCCAGACACAGAAAACAGACCAGCAGTTGCCTATGGCTGGGTGTTGGGGAAAAAAGGGGAGTGACTACTAGGAGGTTTGGAGTCTCTTTCTGGATGCAAACATTCTAAAAGAGATACAATAATGGATGCACAACTCCGTAAATATATTAAAATCACTTAATTGTACACTTCAAATTGGTATGTATGATTTATATTTCAATAAAGCTGTTATTAAAAAAAAATAAATAAAAAACCCTTGGGGCACCTGGCTGGCTCAGTCAGTACGGCATGTGGCTCTTAAACTCAGGCTTGTGAGTTCGAGCCCCACATTAGGTACTGAGATTACTTAAAGACAAAAGCTTTGGGGTACCTGGCTGGCTCAGTCTCAGAGTGTGTGACTCCTGATCTCACCGTCATGAGTTTGAGCCCATGATGGCCAAAGAGCCTACTTTAAAAAAAAAAGAACAAAAACCAAACGAAAAACCCCAGAGAACAAAAATAAAGTATCATGTCTGCACTTATTCTCAAGGAGTCCCCAAAAAGGTAGTACATATAGAGAGGGGGAGGGTTAAGACCTTACCCCTCTTTAGGGGGAAAAAAAATAGACTTACTTGTCTAAAAAATGTCTTTGTCTCCACACTTCACATACACAGTCTGGCAGAATCCTAGACTGGAAGAAACACTCCCTGCATCTGAAGGCACTGTTCCACTGTCACCTGCATTACGGTGTCATGGTGATTCACATTCCATCGTCATAACCTGATTTGTTCCCTCTGGAAGATTTTGGGATCCACTCTATTCTCACTGTTCTGAAACCTCATGGTGATGTACCGGTTTATATTTTCTTTTATTCCCTGTCCTGGGCACTCAGTGTATCTGTTCAATCCAGAGATTTATGACCTTCGGTCGGAGAAAATGTTTAAATGTTAATTTAATCACTGTTCCTTCTCCATTTTCTTTTTCGCTTCTCTCTGGAACACCTAGTAATTCAGAGGTTGGATCTCGTGAACCCATCCATTAACTCTGATATACTCCTTTCTGTTTTGTTTTGTATTCATCATTAATTATTAACATTATGCCATAATAGCTTTAATTATCTCTCTCTTGTGCCTGCCCTCTCTATACACACACACACACACACACACACACACACACACACACACAACCATTTGAAAAATGCAGACGTCGTAACACTGAACTCCTTCAGTGTGTATCTCCCAGGAATAAGGACATTCGGCTACATAAACACAGTGCCATTATCATACTTTGGAAAAACTGATATTAATCATCACTTAAAACACAGTCCATATTCACATTTCCACACTTCCTCCTCCCACTTTAAATGATATTTGTCAATCAAAGCTCCAATCAAGGCCCTGGCATTGTCCAGTCTCCTTTTCATCTGTCTTTGCCTACTACTTTCTAGATTTCCTCAGTTTCCTATTGAAAAATTTCCCTACTATTCTAATTTTCCAAGAGTTTCTTCTTGTCTTCTGAATGGTTGCTTATTTTACCCCATCCTATTTTTGTATCATGAATGTAACACCCTCTTTCAGTTCTTTAAGCCTCTTGCTTTGAATTTTTTTAAATTACTTTCCAAGTATTTTTTAAATGTTTTAATTTATTTATTTTTGAGACAGAGGCAGAGACAGAGAGAGACAGAGCATGAGGGGAGGAGGGGCAGAGAGAGGGAGACACAGAATCTGAAGCAGGCTCCAGGCTCTGAGCCGTAAGCACAGAGCCTGACGTGGGGTTCGAACTCACGAGCCGCAAGATCACGGCCTAAGCCGAAGTGGGATTGTTAACCGAGTGAGCCACCCAGGCACCCCAAGTCTATCGTAAGGAAAGCTTGAACTTTCCTTCTGCAACTTGCATTTCCTGTTTATTTAGTTTCTTTTTATCTATTTGTGTTAGATTGCTAGAGGCTTCCTTCATGTGTATGATGATCCCTGAAAGAAGGAGTACTAACCAAAAAGTAGGCTTTACGTTCCTGTGCACAGATGGAGCTTATTAAGTAGCAAGACTTGCCCACGGTGCGATCACACGGGGATCTAACTGTTTCACTAAGGGCCGTGGTAGATTGTGTTCTCTACAGTTGACCTCATTATGCCCACCTCATATGATCTTCTCACAGTGCAGCCAACCGAACCACTTACTTTCAAGAGGTGAGGTCCAAGTTCTCTTCCCCTCGAACCTGGGCAAATTTGTGACTGCAGCAGAAATGACACGATCCGACTTCCAAGACTAAGTCAAGGAGATGAAACATTCTGCCTGCCTGGTTCCCGTGAGACACGTATCACTGGACAGTCCAGGTAAGCAAGCAGAGTGCCCTGAAGCGGCGGCACAAACGAGTCCCCACGCAGAAACCTCCTGCAGAGGCCCTGACACCACGTGGAGAGAGAGGAGCCCAGCCACCCCCCCCCCCCACACCTGCGCTGTGCCCACCGCTCCCGAGGCTCACCACCTGACTGACTGCAACCGCAGAAATGACCTGGGCCAGAACCACCGAGTCCAGCCACCCTCAACTTCTTGCCCCAGAGAAACCATGCACTTATTCTAAGTCAGTTACTTGGGGGGGTGGGGGGGGGGTGGTCATTTTCAGGCAGCAAGAATAGGGAGACAGATTTTGGCACCTGGAAGTGAGATGTTGCTATTACAAAAACCTAAAGCACATGGTACTACTACCGGCTTCCTGGTGGCAAGGACAAACTGGAAGGCCTTGAGGAGGTCGTCAGAGAAGGCCTCAAATGAGGAGACTAGCAGTAAAGGTTTGGTGAAAAGGAAGAAAAATATGACCGTACATGGAGAAGAGGAGACCCTTGTTAATGGAGTGGTGGAAAACAGGAAGTGCGCCCAACAAACTCGGTGATCCACTTGAGATTTCCAGGGAAAATACTGTGGGTGCCACCCAGCTTCTTCACACCGCCTAAGACAAAGTGAGAGGAGAGAAGGAGGGGCTGGGGAACAAATTGTTAAAAATAAAGGCGTCAGGATTTGCTGGGATCAAAAATACGACCATTTCTTATCCCCAGCCTTCCTGAAGGCAAAACAATTCTCAAAAGAAGAAATGGCTATAGGTTGAAAGATCAAATCCAGTTTATGCTGGAAAAAGTTTTTTAAAGCAATCCCCATCAAACTAACACCAGCATTCTTCACAGAGCTAAAACAAACAATCCTAAAATTTGTATGGAACCAGAAAAGACGCCGAATAGCCAAAGCAATCCTGAAAAAGAACACCAAAGCTGGAAACATCACGATCCTGACTTCAAGACGTACTACAAAGCTGTAATCATCAAGACAGTATGGTACTGGCACAAAAACAGACACTCAGATCTATGGAACAGAACAGAGAACCCAGAAATGGACCCACAAACGTATGGCCAACTAATCTTTGACAAAGCAGGAAAGAATAGCCAATGGAATCAAGACAGTCTCTTCAGCAAATGGTGCTGAGAAAACTGGACAGCAACATGTGGAAAAATGAAACCTGGACCACTTTCTTACACCATACCCAAAAATAAACTCAAAATGGATGAAAGACCTAAACGTAAGACAGGAAGCCACCAAAATCATAGAGAAGAAAGCAGGCAAAAACCCCTTTGACCTCAGCCACAGCAACTTCTTACTCGACACGTCTCCGGAGGCAGGGGAAACAAAAGCAAAAATGAACTACTGGGACCTCATCAAAATAAAAAGCTTCTGCACAGCAAAGGAAACAATCAGCAAAACTAAAAGGCAACAAACAGAATGGGAGAAGATATTTGCAAATGACGCATCAGATAAAGGGTTAGTATCCAAAATCTATAAAGAACTTATCAAACTCAACACCCAAAAAACAAATAATCCAGTGAAGAAATGGGCAGAAGACATGAATAGACACTTCTCCAAAGAAGACATCCAGATGGCCAACCAGCACGTGAAACACTGCTCAACATCACTCATCATCAGGGAAATACCAATCCAAATCACAAGGAGATACCACCTCACACCTGTCAGGATGGCTAACATGAACAGCTCAGGCAACAACAGATGTTGGCGAGGACGCAGAGAAAGAGGATCTCTTTTGCATCGCTGGTGGGAATGCAAACTGGTGCAGCCACTCTGGAAAACAGTACGGAGGTTCCTCAAAAAATTAAAAATAGAACTACCCTATGACCCAGCAATTGCACTACTAGGTATTTATCCAAGGGATACAGGTGTGCTGTTTCAAAGGGGCACATGCACCCCCATGTTTATAGCAGCCCTATCGACAATAGTCAAAGTACGGAAAGAGCCCAAATGTCCATCAATGGATGAATGGATAAAGAAGATGTGGGATATACATACAGTGGAGTATTACTTGGCAATCAGAAAGAATGAAATCTTGCCATTTGCAACTACGTGGATGGAACTAGAGGGTATTAAGCTAAGTGAAATTAGTCAGAGAAAGACAAATATCATAGGACTTCATTCATATGAGGAATTTAAGATACAAAACAGATGAACATAAGGGAAGGGAGCAAAAACAATATACAAACAGGGAGGGGGACAAAACATAAGAAACTCTTAGATACAGAGAACAAACTGAGGATTGCTGGAGGGGTCGTGGGTGGGGGGATGGGCTAAATGGGTAAGGAGCATTAAGGAAGACGCTTGTTGGGATGAGCACTGGGTGTTACACATAGGGGTTGGATTACTGGAATCTACTCCTGAAATCATTATTGCGCTATAAGCTAACTAACTTGGATGTAAGTTAAAGAATTAAAAAATAAAAAATAAAAAAAGAGAGGAAAACTTTTCTAAAACCTCAAAAAGATGCAAGAAGGTTTCAACTCGTATTTCAAACAGACCGGGGGCTGCCTCCACACCCAACGTGGGATCAAACTCACGACCCCGTGATCAACTGACAGATGCTCCACCAACTGAGCCAGACAGGCACCCCTACAATCTGACTTGGATTCACCTTCTATCAAGAGATGGAATCTACATTACCCTCCCCACCTTGAAATGTGAAAAAAGATGTGTGCCCAGTCCATTCTGCTTCAGCCACCATGTGACAATGATCTGAAAAGAAACCCAAGCCAGAACTGTCCAGCTGAACCTTTCCTAAATCCTGACCACCAGAAACTGTGACAACTAATAAAATGTTGTTTTATTTTTTTTTAATTTTTTTTTAACGTTTTATTTATTTTTGAGACAGGGAGAGACAGAGCATGAACAGGGGAGGGTCAAAGCGAGGGAGACACAGAGTCTGAAACAGGCTCCAGGCTCTGAGCTGTCAGCACAGAGCCCGACGTGGGCCCCGAACTCACGGACCGCGAGATCATGACCTGAGCTGAAGTCGGCCGCTTAACCGACTGAGCCACCCAGGCGCCCCTAAAATGTTGTTTTAAAGCAACAGTAATGGCAACATTAACTTGAATACAGGGTGACAACTGGCAAGACTTGACATTTATATCTGGACCACTTTCCTTCCAAAGAATCTTCTAACCTGCTGCCTCTAGGATATAAGCTAGGCTGTGAAAACTGGCTTCTCACCATTGGACACGCAAGCTTTCACTTAAATCTGTGCACCTCCCCACACTCCCACCTCCGGTCTCATCCATCCTTCCCTCTTCAAATGTAGTGCCCCTCTACTCCAAACTCTGCCAAGAATAAATCTGTCCTCTGCTGGGACAGGAGAGGGGCAGGTGCCGGGCTCTGGGAGTGAAGCCCGAATCCGAGGATTTAAGAACTTCCCACAGACGTTCAGTCCGCCCTCTGGTTCATCCCATCCACGCCACCCACACCATCCGCGCCCAGTTCACCCCACCCGCGTCGGTTCACCCCCTCCATGCCATTGGCGCGGGTTCACGCCACCCATGCCGGTTCACCCCATCCGCGCCGGCCCCGGGCCTTGGGAGACGCCTGGCGCTTGTAGTTTGCAGGTTTCCCCGAGCTTCTGCAGCAGCAAGTCTGCTTACTGCTCACCGGTATCACCACCTCTCCTTCTGGGCCCGGCTTCCCCACTTCTGCCAAGGTACGTACTCTGCATTGACCTAGTTTTTCAGTTTCCAAACATTAGTGACCTCTCCAGACAGCTCCACTGTTTATAGAACCCCATTACACTCAGAGCATCAAAGCTCAATCTAGTTGCCTCCCTCCCTCTCCACCAGCCCGGTGCGTTTTGTTCACATCCTCTCAAATCCGTCCCATTTCTACTGCTTAGCTGAGCCTTCACTCTCAAGCTTATAATACTATAAACTGTTTCAAATGGCCTTCCTGACTCCACTCTCCCCTACTCCAATCCTTGCTATGAGGTCTCAGAATACTTTCCCCCCCATACCATGCATGCTAGCACATACTAAGTGCCCAGCAAGTTTAACTATTAGTATTACCATTAAATCATCAGCCCAAGACTTTCTTTTTTAAATTTTTTTAATGTTTATTTTTGAGAGAGAGAGAAAGAGAGAGAGAGAACCGGGGGAGGGGCAGAGAGAAAGGGAGCCACAGAATCCGAAGCAGGGTCCAGGCTCTGAGCTGTCAGCACAGAACTCCATGTGGGATCAAACCCACAGACGGTGAGCTCATGACCTGAGGTGAAGTCGGACACTTAACCGACTGAGCCACCCAGGCGTCCCAGCCCAAGACTTTTATAAAGATGCCTCTAAAGATCTTCTCCAGTAAACATTAGAGTTTCTAAGACTGTTATGTGTGGTTGTCTCACAGCACACTCACAAAGGAGTCCAAGGAAGTGAAGAACTTATCACACAAAGATGCATAAATGTGGCTTTTATAATCCTCAGGATCAACCCTGTGAGATCATTAAGCCCACTTAACAAATGAAGAAAATAATTCCACAATTATCTATGGAACTGAACTGTCCCTGGCTTTCCTCTTGCTAAATAATCTCAGTAATCCTATCCAGCTCTAAACTTTTGTTTTCTTCTATTCAAAGGTAAGAAGGTAGAGGCACTACATACAACTAATACCAAACACAGATTTTCAAGGTCACAGACACTCATTAATACTGACTTTTAACAAAAGAATTTGTTCCTTCGATTTGATCCCTTCAATTCCTACTTATTCCTTCACTGAGATCAAGAAACTGAAAAGACACGGCACCAAGATATAGTTGGAGCAGGAGTGGAGGGAAAGGAGTAAGAACCAAACAGACCCGCAAGGAACAGAGTCACAATGCTCTCAATCCCTGTGCGCATCACCCTTAACTCCAAACGCTGGACCTTCTCAGATCAGGAGGGGTTCTCTCAAATGTTCCCAGCATGAAAGCCAAAAATGTAAGGTTCCCTTAATAAATATGCAGATTCAATGCTGCTCCTATACTCAATGTGACTTCTCTACAAAAAGAAGTTTGAGTCACAGCTAAACAAGTCCATGGCTAAGAAATGAAGACACAACCATCCCTCTTGTAAAACTGGCCTTCATATTACACTTGACACACTACCAACCCCCATCGTGACTATGCTGCACACAGGGAATAAAGCAGAAATAAAGTATGGAGCCTCCTTTCTTGAGAGCATACAATCTAGTGAGCAAGAGATATTAAATCCTGTGCAAGTTATTTAACTTCTCTAAGCCTCAGTTTCCTTATCAGTGAAATTGAGTTACTTGAGTTTTGTTTTGTTTTTTTTTAATGACAGATGGTAACTAGATTATGGGAGAATTAAGTGAGTTTAACTGAGTTACAATGGACTGCTTCCTAAGACTGTCCTGTAATACACCTATCACAGTGGCTGGCCCACAGAAATGCATAAATATTACCTATTACTATTGTTTTTAATGTTTACTTACTTTTGACAGAGAATGTGAGCACATGAGTGGGGGAGGGGTAGAGAGAGAGAATCCCAAGCAGGCTGCGTGCTGTCGGTGCAGAGCCCAACACGGGGTTCAATCTCAGGACTGTGAGATCCTGACATGAGCCGAAATCAAGAGTTGGACGCTCAACCAACTGAGCCATCCAGACGTCCCTGTTATCTATTATTACGAAATAACTACTCAAATAATTCTTTAAATTATAATGACACAAGGAGTTAATAAGCGTGGCAGCCTCTGGGGAACTGTATGCCTTGGAAGATGTAGGCAAAAGACCAATTGTGTTTTACTGTGTATCTCTTTGAAATTTAGCTGTTTTATACCAATGACACACAACCTATGAAATTTTTTAAATTAAAATGTCAACCAAAATAAGAGACCAGTATCTCAATCTCCATGAGACTTCCACGATTAGACCCCCAAGTCTTTCGGGGTCAGAAGGACCACCTACAATATGTTGTCATTCTGGGATTTTATGTACACTCTTAGGGGGAATCAGGTGTTCACATGCAGTCCACACACACCTGAAGACTGACCTTTTAAGCTTAAGAGGCCACACTTACAGAACACAGTGAGTTATTTCAACGAACTCTCTTCCATTTCAAATATTGAATTAATTAAAAACACAACCGGTCCTTTCTACTAAAAGGGTTTATACAGTTTCACAGTTGTAATTCCAAACTGCCCTGTTTGGTTACCTTCCCCCACAGAAGGTAAAACATGCAAACACCTTTTAATGAGAAAATTTTAATACATTCCAGGCTAGGTCTGCTTAGCAACAAGTTAAAAACTCATGTCATCCTACTTGTGTTCCCATGGATACAGTCATGAACACTACGGTGGCAGCTGTACAAATCAAGGAAAGAATCCCAGGAGAACTGTATTTAAAACACGGACAAAAAACAATACTATGAAGGTAGGAATAACGCTGAGTACCTTTCCCATTAAAACACACCTCTCCAGGGACGCATGGCTGGCTCAGTCGGGGGCACATGCGACTCTCGATCTTGGGGTCATGAGTTCAGTAGAGATTTAAAAACAAACAAACAAGCAAACACCTCTCCATTCCCTACAGGTTCCAAACAGCCTTCCACTACAATCTCCCTCTTTGGGGCGCCCAGGTGGCTCAGTCAGTTAAGTGTCCGACTTTGGCTCAGGGAGTAATCTCATGGTTTATGAGTTGGCGCCCCACATGGGGCTTGCTGGTGTCAGCTCAAAGCCTGCTTTGGATCCTCTGCCCCTTCTCTCTGCCCCCTCCCCCTCTTGCACTCTCTCTCTCAAACATAAAAATGAAAACGTTAAAAAAAAAAAAAAAAAAAAAAAAGAATCTCCCTCCTTAAGCCTGCCCTTACCCAGTGTTCCCGAACACAACTGTAAATAAGGCTTCGGCAACAGCGTCTGCAGCAGTTGATAATGACTTTGGGCTATTTGTTTGTGTACTATTTCCAGGACTGGTACATAGCTCTTTCTGATGTAGCAGATTTATGACACTGGCTTGAACACAAGGTAGAAACCAATTCTACATTTTAAACTTGTGATCTGGGGAAAGTTAAACATTTTCAATGGTTTTCTAAACCAACATTTTTTTAAGTACTGACATTTGAAGTAAAAGAAGGACATAATCCAAATTGTGGAGAAGACAGTTATTTTATATTATAACTAATATAGGGGCACCTGGGTGGCTCAGTCGGTTAAGCATCTGACTTTGGCTCAGGTCATGATCTTACAGTCCATGGGTTCGAACCCCACATCAGGCTCTGTGCTGACAGCTCAGAGCCTGGAGCCTGCTTCGGATTCTGTGTCTCCCTCTCTCTCTGTCCCTTTCTCAGCTTGCATGCTCTCTCAAAAAAATAAACATTAAAAAAAATGATAAAAAAAGAAATTACTTTAAAAAAAAGGCAAGCATTCTCAGAATACATAGTTGTAACAGGTGACTAAGAGTATCTCAAACTAATAAGAAAACTATAAAAACCCTATTCAATGGGAAAAAGACATAAAGACAATTCACAAAACAGTACACAGAAAACGTTTCACCTGTCTAGAAACTGGAAAAATACTTATGAAACAAGGCAATCTTCTGCTTATTAAACTTATCTATTTGTTTACTGCAAGCTAGAGCATATAGCAATGCAGAGTGCAATGTATTGCCAGTACACATTAGTATAAGTCTTCTGGAAAGCAATCTGGCAATATCTAAAATCTTCAAAATGTTCATACATTTTGACCCAGTAATTTCACTCTGGGGAGTCTTCAGAAATAATCCAAAATATAGGGAACTGCTATAAATATGTGAAGATTCATCTCAAATAGCTTGTAAAAGGAAAACAAAAACTTTTTTGTAATGATCTGGTAAAGAGGACTTTTTATTCAAAGTATAGTTGACACGCAGTGTCATTAGTTTCAGATGTACGACACGGTGACTCCACAGCTACACTCTGTATGTTATGCTGTGCTCACTACAAACACAGCTACCATTTGTCCCCACACGGCACTCTTAGAATACCACGATATTCCTTGGGGCGCCTGGGTGGCGCAGTCGGTTAAGCGTCCGACTTCAGCCAGGTCACGATCTCGCGGTCCGTGAGTTCGAGCCCCGCGTCGGGCTCGTCGGGCTCTGGGCTGATGGCTCGGAGCCTGGAGCCTGTTTCCAATTCTGTGTCTCCCTCTCTCTCTGCCCCTCCCCCGTTCATGCTCTGTCTCTCTCTGTCCCAAAAAAATAAATAAAAACCGTTGAAAAAAAAAACTAAAAAAAAAAAAAAGAATACCACGATATTCCCCATGCCATACCTTTCTTCCTCATTACTTATCCATTCCCTAACTGGAAGCCTGTATCTCCCACTCCTCCCTTCACCTATTTTGACCACATCCCTAAGAAAAGTACATTTTGGGGGTGACTGGGTGGCTCAGTCAGTTAAGCGTCCAACTCTTGGTTTTGACACGGGTCCCGATCCCCCAGTTTGTGAGATTGAGCCCCACTGCACACTCTGCAACTGACGGCGCAGAGCCGGCTTGAGATCCTCTTTCCCTCTCTCTCTGCCTCTCCCCCTACACGTGCACATGCTAACTTTTTAATTTTTTTTTAATTTTTTTTGAGAAAGACAGAATATGAGCAGGGGAGCGGGAGAGAGGTGGACAGAGGATCCGAAGCAGGTTCTGCACCGACAGCACAGAGCCTGATGTGGGGCTCAAACTCATGAATCGTGAGATCGTGACCTGAGATGAAGTCAGATGCTCGACTGAGCCACCCAGGCATCCCAAAATAAATAAACTAAAAAAAAAAAAAAAAAAAAAAAAAAAAAAAAAAAATCAATGAACTGCCTTCCTGGGATGCCTGGGTGACTCAATCAGTTAAGCAGCTGACTTCGGCTCAGGTCACGATCTCACGGTCCATGGGTTCAAGCCCCGCATCAGGCTCTGTGCTGACAGCTCAGAGCCTGGAGCCTGCTTCAGATTCTGGGTCTCCCTCTCTCTCTGTCCCTCCTTTGCTCGCACTCTGTGTCTCTCTCTCACAAATAAATATTTTTTAAAAATAATAAATAAATAAATTGCCGTCCAAAACCTAAAACAAGGAAAGAGAAAAGAAAAGAAAAGAAAAGAAAAGAAAAGAAAAGAAAAGAAAAGAAAAGAAAAGAAAAGAAAAGAAAAGAAAATTTTGAACCCAAATAGTGACAACAATAAGAAGCTGGTCTGTCTGGTAATATTCTATTCCACAGGTTATTATCCAATTATTAAAACGTTTTGAAGACCATGCACACAGAAAACTTGGTAACAATACTAATAGTGAATTTACTTCTTGTAAGGTCCTACTCTAAGCACTTTATGTATATTAATTCATTCAACAATAGTACTGGAAAATATTAATGGCATAAAGTGGTGGCTCCTGAGGCTGGCTATTTGAGTCAGAAAACATTGAGAATTTTATGAAAGCGATGGATCCTGATATTTTCACACACACACACACACACACACACACGCGCGCGCGCGCACATACAACATTTTGCACACAACTTCCAAGGGTTCACAGGTCCCAGGGTAAAAAAATCCATCCAGTGTGTTCAGTGTTTACAACAATGTAAGAAATAGGCATATGAGACAATCTAGCCAGATGTAACAGTTTTTCCAGGGAGGCTGGATCTATGTATTTCGTGGAGGTTAAAATACAGAGAGGGTAGTCAGGAAGGACCTGGGAAGAACCTTTGTATAAATCACCAACCTGGGGTGAGGGGATGGACCACAAGAACGTTGACGGCACACAAACCTGAGACCAAACGCAAGCTCTGACAACTACTAGCTTCATCACACACAGCCCTGGGCAAAGTCACTCTTCCTTCGTTCCCTCATGTAGAAAAGGTATGGTCTTCACAAGACAGCTAAAAAGGAGTACACATAAAAGGTGCTCTATAAATGATAATCCTTTCCCTATTTAGTTTTCGTGTAAACATCATCTGTGCCAAAGCCATCTTAAAAGTAGACATTCTCCCTAAACCTCAATGTGTAT
This sequence comes from Lynx canadensis, assembly GCF_007474595.2. Classification (NCBI taxonomy): domain Eukaryota; kingdom Metazoa; phylum Chordata; class Mammalia; order Carnivora; family Felidae; genus Lynx; species Lynx canadensis. The sequence goes on along the minus strand of NC_044308.2, from coordinate 143,585,814 downwards.
GAACCTGTCAAACAACTGCAAAGCAAAGTTGACTTGTCCTCCTGATTTACCAACCTACCTTCCTCCCCTACCCTGCAAGTAGAGACACAGCGACATCCGAGGTTAGGTCTCCCTATTACAAATGTCACCAGTGTGACGGCTGGTGCATCACTGAAAAATGTAATATAAGATATGCTGTGGGGGAAAGACAGCATAAATACAGAGAATATTTACTTGCTATATATCACCCAGAATCAGTGGGAACCCCCTGCTCCTAGATGACAGAAAGCACCGAGCTTCATCTGACGATAGTCACATTACTGACTTCTTTAGCCAGTAAGAGATCTCACAACTACTCAAATCTGCAGCAACTTGGTTTGGAGAGGTCTGCTTTGTTTCTTATATACTGTAGTCAGGATTAGTAATGAGACTGTTACACTGCATTCAAGTCAAGAATTTTCACTCACCCCTTCCCCCTCCCTCGACCAACCAGGGCAAAACACAAACTGCATCAGGTAAACACTCCCTAGGAATGACATCCTTTCCATAACCGCCGCCCCCCCCCCCCACGAACAACTTCAGGAAAGACAAAATGGACCCTCATACTACATTCCTGAAGCACGATCACATGTGTGTACACAAACACGTAAACGTGACACATTCTGGAGGCATCTCACATCAAAATGAGATCTTAAACGCATGCCTCACAAATCTATCATCTGTTGTACAGAAAAGTGGGATTTTGAACTTTAGAATAATTTTTTACGGTCAGCCTTTAAGACTTAACATTCTAGGGGCATTTAGGTGGCTCAGTCGGTTAAGCATCTGACTGACTCTTGATCTTGGCTCAGGTCCTGATCTCAGGGTTGTGAGTTCAAGCCCCGCGCGAGGCATGGAGCCTACTTAAAAGAAAAAAAAAAAAAAAAAAGACAACATTCTTCTGAGAACAAATTCCATTTTGGACTGCAAACTAACTTTTCTTCACAGTATAGAGTAAAGCAACTTTAGTGCATAAAGTTTTCTGGATCCCCACGTGGCCCCAGATCACATCCAAACTATGAAGGCCTTTTATCACGGCTCTCCAATAATCATTTGGGTAACAACTTTCTGTAAGATTAGAGCAGAATTTTAGAGCTGGAAGAGACCTCTGAGATCATCTGATTAACTGCAGAATGGAGCTATATCTTAGGAGAGGATTCCAAGTTCTATAGGGTGAAAATGACACATGGCCAAAATTAATCTTGAAAAATATTTCCGGAAAGCCACCCACTAGAGACCAACAAACAAAATCTTCTCAGTAAGTTCAAAGCCAGTTTCCCCCCTCTACTGTTAGACCAAGTAATTCATTCTATAGTCACTGAGCACCCAAAACAAAGTTGGTGGGTTGTGTTCAGAAGTCATGTTCAACTTGGGGCGCCTGGGTGCTGTCAGTTAAGCATCCGACTTCGGCTTGGGGTCATGATCTTGCGGTTCCTGAGTTCAAGCCCTGAGTCCCGCTCTGTGCAGACAGCTCAGAGCCTGAAGCCTGCTTCAATTTCTGTGACTCATTTTCTCTCTCTGTCCCTCCCGACTGTGCACGCCGTCTCTCTCAAAAATAAACAAACATTAAAAAAAAATTTTTTTTAAAGAAGTCATGTTCAACTTAACACATCAACAGCAGGGGCACCTGGGTGGTTCAGTCAGTTAAGCATGATTACGGCTCAGGTCACGATCTCACAGTCATGAGATTGAGCCCCCACGTCAGGCTCTGCACTGACAGGAGGGAGCCCACTTGAGATTCTCTCTCCTCTATCTCTGTCCCTCCCTGGCTCATGTACATGCACTCCCCCTATCTCAAAATACATAAATAAACATTTTTAAAAAGTAAAAACAGGGGCGCCTGGGTGGCTCGCGGTTCGCTGGGCGTCCGACTTTGGCTCAGGTCATGATCTCACGGTTCGTGGGTTCGAGCCCCACGTCGGAACGTCGGACCTGCTGCTGTCAGCACAGCACCTGCTTCAGATCCTCTGTCCCCCTCTCTCTGTCCCTTTCTCTCTGTCTCTCTCTCAAAAATAAACATTAAAATAAACAAACAAACAAATAAATAAAATAAAACCAAACATGAGAAGCATACTGAACACGGTCCTATTTTTACGCTAGGAGAATCACATGGAAAGATTCAGGGTAATACCTATCTCTTGCCTCCTCCAGGGCACAAGCAGGGCTATGATGACCATATGTCCAGATTAGTCCTGGACAATCCCAGTTTACACCTGTCAACCTGGCACAATTTTTAATAGGCTCTTGTTCACTCTCAAGAGTAGTCTGGGCCAGTCTACTCCCAGTAAACCTACCCCCACACCCTGCACAGTCAACTCTCCCAACGAATCTGAGCTGGTCCATGACTCATGTTAACCGAGGAAGTGTGGCAGAAATGATACTGTGCCACTTCCGGGCCTACACTTCCAGAGGACTAGCAGTTGCTGCTTCCTCCTTCTTGAAATGCTTGCTTTGGGAGCCCTGAGCCACTATGTAAGAAATGTGACTATCCCACTCGAGACCTCTCCCACTGGAAAACTGACAGGCCCTGAGACCATACGGAGACAAAAGAGGCCCAGGTGGCCCAGCATCTCAGTGAGGCCAGCAGACAACAGCAAGCCCACCGAGCAACCAAACGATACCGTCCACGTAAGCCCAGCAGAACAACTATTCAATGAAGCAAGAATCACGAAATAATAGTTATTTCGAACCACGAAATAGGAGTGGTTTCTTAACACTTTCCTGTGAAGGAGAAGGGGATTCCTGCAATTTCTCATGGAATACTCCAGAGGTGGATGGGACTGATTAATAATAACTTGAGCCAGAAAGGGCAAGATCCTTCGCGATGGCAGTCACCACTACCCTTCTAATCTTATAGAGGCAGTATTGTACCTCAGATCCAGAAACCTAGAATGAGGACTAAGCCTCAGAAGATCTGGGAAGGATAACGTCGAGAAAGGCTTGAGGTGCTTTAGTTATTTTTTTGCACTGATCTTAGAAAGGATTCCTAACTTTGAAAAATTTTTTTAAATTTGTTTAATGTTTATTTATTTTTGTTTTTTTTTTTAATTTTTTTTTTTTAATGTTTATTTATTCTTGACAGAGAGAGAGAGACAGAGCATGAGCAGGGCAGGGGCAGAAAGAGAGGGAGACACAGAATCAGAAGCAGGCTCCAGGCTCTGAGCTGTCAGCACAGAGCCCGATGCGGGGCTCGAACTCACAGACCACGAGATCATGACCTGAGCTGAAGTCGGACGCTCAGCCGACTGAGCCACCCAGGCGCCCCAACGTTTATTTATTTTTGGGAGAGACGGACAGAGCATGAGTGGGGGAGGGGCTGAGAGAGAGGGAGACACAGAATCCAAAGCAGGTTCCAGGCTCCCAGCTGTCAGCACAGAGTCCGACACGGGGCTCAAACCCATGAACCACGAGATCATGACCTGAGCCGAAGTCAGGAGCTTAACCAACTGAACCAACCAGGTGCCCCAAGGATTCCTAACTTTGAATGGGTGCTTTGTGCTGAGATTCGCTAAGCAGACACTTTGAATATTTAACACTATCATGGCGAAAGGGGTTAAACAGTCTGCCCAACATTCCTAAGTTCCTGCGTGACACAAAATATCTAAGGAGGAGGAGGCATCTAATGCAGTAACACTCAAGAACACAGGACTAGATCAAGTTGGATTCTCCCACATCCGAGCTGAGACCTCAGGCAAGTTGTTCAAGCTTTCTAAATCTGCCTCAGTGTCTGCACAATGGGGATGATACCACTGTGCAGTAGGGCTGTTCTGAGAATTAAGTAAGAGGTTATTTGTAAAGCTCTCCGGCACGGAGCTGGTACACACACACACACACACACACACACACACACACACACACACACACAAAACTAGAAGGAAGAGAGTCAGAAGCCTGGCACGGTGCCTTCAGAATTACGTCAGCTCATCCACAGTTAGGCTATAAAAGGCGTATCTATAAAAGACCTATGCAAAGGCGTCTGTGAGCCAATAAAGGTGCTCGCTGCTGGGAGCTCAGGCTAAAAACCTCTATTTTGTAAACTTACTGGAAAGAGGTTCTGTCCGTGTTTTTTAAAAAAACAGGAAGTTGTTACTGAGAGACACACCTGTACCAGGCGCTCTTCTAGAAGCTGGGCCCCCACCTCACAGAGCTGACCTTCGGGGTGGAGGAGTCAGACAAGAAAGAAGATAAATAGGGTAGTATGTTAGACAATGTAAGAGGGAATGAGAAAACCATAAAGCAAGGAAGGAGGACAGGAAGCACCAGGGAAACAGCCGAAATGTTTAGATGGACTGGCCAGGAAAAGCCTCAGTGAGAGTGTGACAGTTCAGTGCGGAGGGAAAGAAAGAAGAACATAAGCCATATGGATGAAGGGAAGGGGAGGGGTAGAGAAGCAAGGAAAAAGCACTGGAGGCAGAAGAAAAGTGAGTGCAGAGAGCCTACGGGCAGGAACACACCGGGCAACAGGCAAGAAAGAGAAGGGAGGCAGCGTGACTAGAGTGGAGAACAGAAACGAGCAGTTGGGAGCTGAGGTCAGGGGCGATGGGGACTGGAACTCCTACAGATTAAACTGGCATCTTGTTCTAGATGTCTTGGGGGAGGGAGGGTTTTTTGATGGTTAACTTTACGTGTCAACTCAACCAGGCCACAGGGTCCCAGATGTCAGTCAAACATTATTCTGGATGTGTCTGTGAGAGTATTTCTGGATGAGATTAACATCTGAATCGGTAAACTGAGTAAAGCAGACTGCCCTCCGTAATGTGGGCGGTGCCCATCCAAACAGTAGGCCTGAATTTAATAAAAAGGCTAAGAGGGAACTTCTCCAGCCTGACGGCTTGAGCTGGGACATGGGATGGGATCTCCTGGTCCTCTCTCAGGCCTTTGTACTCAGACTACAACTTAGACCATCTCTCCTAGCTTGCTGACTGGCAGATCTAAGAACTTCTTGGCCTCCACAGTCATGTGAGCCAACTCCTTATAACAAATGTCTTTTAATATATATATCCTACTAGTTCTGTTTCTCTGGAGAGCCCTAAACTAATCAGGTTTCAAACAGCAGTGAGGTACCTGGGACTCTTGGGGTAAACGGGGAAGACTGACAATTAGATCTTGCAACATGGAGGTCACCAGTGACATTATGAGCAATTCTGGAAGAGCAGTGGGGACAAAAACCTGAAAGAAGCGTGTTCGAGAAGAGAACAGAAGAAAAGAATGGAAAACAGAGTATAGACAATTATCAAGAAAAACCTTTTTACACAAGTGAGATCTAACAGGCTGCTTATATGCTGTTGAGAATGACAGCCTGCAGAAGTTCACGTGCAACTGCTTCAATGTTTTCCCAGTTAAATAAAGGAAAAAGGGGGAAGGAAAAATGGAACATTTTAAATGAGACATTTGAATACTCTACAGAAGAGTAACTAGATAGGAAAACAATATAACCTGTAATGGGCCTACGAGATTTTGGTGGTCATGATTTTAAAATGAGATTAGTCAGTATGGTCTCTGTAACCACATTCAGCTGAATTCACACGGATTCAAGCAAAAGAAGAATCAGAAGCTGCATTAAACAGGCCGTACGTAACGAGAGCACTTCAGGCACCCTCCCCCCCACACACTCGGACTTGCCTGCTGTCCCACTTCCCAGCTGGAACAGCCCCACCAGGCCTGGCAGAAACCTGCAAGCTTCAGATGATCCTAAGCCTCGGCCCACTACCCACGTCTTCTTTCCTAACGTCACCAACTGTCTCCACCTCCCCCAGGGCTTAGAAAGGCTAAGCCCCGGTAGCCTTCCCCGTGTGCACTGTGACAGAAGCCACAGCAGCTCCAACACCTAATTCAGCAGCTTCCCCAGGGGCTGCCTGTGGAGGCCAAGTAACAAACCTGAAAGCAGAGAATAACGAAGTCCCTATGGGGCAGGGGCGCCTGGGTGGCTCAGTCGGCTGAGCATCCAATTTGGGCTCAGGTCATGATCTCGCGGTTTGTGGGTCTGAGCCCACATTAGGCTCGCTGCTGTCATCACAGAGCCCATTTCGGATCCTCTGTCCCCCACTCCCTGCCCCTCCCCTGCTCGTACTTTCTCTCCCTCAAAAATAAACGTGAAAAAAAAATTTTAAGACCCTAATGGGGCAACTCTGACCATTAAGAGACAGGAGACGAGAAAGGGCCGTCAAACTTCTCAGCTTCCACCTCCACATACCTGCCTGCCGCCCGCCCCCATCCCCTGGGAGTGTTCTGAGAGGTGCCATGATTCCCTAGAGATTCCCAGGACGACCAAGCAACCAGCTAAGGCTCTCACGAAGCTGTGATGGCTTAGAAACATACCACTTTGTATTTGTTCTCCCTTCTTCTCTGCCTCATCCTCTTTTTTCCCTCCTCGCTCTAACTTCAAATAAAGCATCAGCACATACACTCTTGCCATCTTTTCCAGGGAATCCAGGCTAAGACACAGATTGTGGCTTAGACACGATTATTGATGAAACACGAGGAAAACAAGAGAGGATGAGTAGAGGACACGCTGTAATGACTATGGAATTTATGGTCAACAAAGACAAGAGAGTGACCAGGGGAAATGCGGCAGGAACAATGAACTGAAATTTACGATGGGGTTGAAGACTGCAGGAAATGGGATGGTTGAAGGTGGGAGCTATAAAGTCTGGAAGCGGTAGTCAGAGTACTAAGTTTGAAGTTGAAGTGACAAGAGTTTTTTCACATGATGGTGATCCAAGGGAATGGGTGGCCAAGGTAGGGTAGGGAACAGGATACATGGGAGAGAGGTCAAGGAACTAAGAAGCCCTGTCACTATTGTTGAATAGTTGTTCAGCCATTCACCGTTGCTCTGGGATGGATTACCCTCAAGGGCAAAAAAAATTACAAAAGACTACAGACACCGCGCTTAGCGAGTGACAAAAGAAGAAGCCACTTCCGTTCTAGTAATAAACTAGGTAACTCAGACCCACCAAGGACAATCAGAGAAGCTCAACAAAATGTCAAAAGCGTCTGCTTGACGGAATCGGTGAACTAACAAGATAGAGCTGGAACACAGCAGAGACTGAGACTTAGGAAGGGAACTACAGCTACCGGGGTCACTCTTCCCCCCAGAGGCATTTGCCAACGCTAGAGGACAGCACTGAGAGGCTGAGACGCTGAATAATGCATCTGACAGGCTCTTGGTGTTAGGGTAATGGCTCTGACTTCCAAGTATTGCCACTGGGGAGAGGGAGAGAGAACAGCAGCCTGCGAACGGCCATTTCATTGAACTGGGACTCCGAGAGGCCGTACTCTGGAAGAATAAAACTGAAGTAGCGGTGCCTGAGTGGCTCAGTCGGTTGGGCATCTGACTTCTGCTCAGGTCATGGTCTCACAGTCGGTGGGTTCGAGCCCCGCGTCGGGCTCTGTGCTGACAGCTCAGAGCCTGGAGCCGGTTTCAGATTCTGTGTCTCCCTCGCTCTTTGCCCCTCCCCGACTTGTGCTGTCTCTGTCTCTCTCAAAAATAAATAAACTTAAAAAAACAAACAAACAAAAACAAAAAAGAATAAAACTGAAGTAGACAGACCCTCAAAGGGACTGCAGGTCGGCCCTGAACAATTTCTACTGGGAGTAAGCTGATTCCACAGTGTGAGTATAAATAAAACCTCCCTAGAAGATACTTTCCTTAGGCCTCAGATTTTTTTATAATCAATTTTCCAAGTTGCAAGTTTGATATAAAATGCACAATCAAAAGAGATCAGGCATGTGAGTAAATAATACAACATTAACACAAGACAGAAGAAATAGACAAAAACAGACCACAAGCATTCCAGATATTAGTTACCAGATTTAAAAATAACTACAGTTGACTCTCGAACAGTGCAGCAGTGGGGAGCATACAGACCCTGAGGAGTCAAAAATCCGCATACAGATGGGGCGCCTGGGTGGCTCGGTTGAGCAGCCAACTCTTGATTTCGGCTCAGGTCATGATCTCGCAGTTGGTGGGATCGAACCCTGTGCTGGGCTTTGGGCTGACACCACAGAGCCTGCTTGAGATTCTCTCTCCCTCTCTCTCTGCCCCTCCCCCACTCACACACTCTTGCGCTCTCTCAAAATAAACATTTTTAAAAATCTACGTATAACTTTTGACTCGCCAAAACCTAATAGCCTACTGTTGACTAGAGCCTTATTGATAACATAATTAACACATATTTTCCAGGTTACAGGTATTATATACTGTATTCTCACAACTGAAACTTGAGAAAAGATGTTATTAAGAAAGTCGTAAGGAAAGGAAAATATATTTAGCGTACTGTAAAAAATCCGCATAGAAGTGGGCCGCACAGTTCACACCCATGTTGTTGACAAGTCAACTATCCACTTCCGATATTCCAGGACTTTAAAGACAAGATTTACAATTTTAGCAGAGAACTAGAAACTATAAAAAAAGAACCAAATGGAGGCTCTAAAACTAAAAAAAGGATATACAACTGAAACTAAGAACTCAATGGACAGATTTAAAAGAAGATAGACAGATAAAAGGAGAAAGACAAGTTAAAATAAAAGATCTCAAATGAAGCCCAGGAAATAAAAATTTGGAAAACACAGACTTAGAGGCTAGGAGACAGAGATGCAGAACACATATGAAACTGAAATTCCAGAAAGAAAGGAAAAAGAGCCTGGAACAGAAGCAATACACAAGAATGACTGAGAACTGTCTAAAAGTAACAAGACAGTAAGCCACAGGTTCAAGAAGCTCTAAGAATCCTAAGTAGACTAAACTTTAAGAAACAAAGATAAACTTCATACCTAGGAATATCACAATAAAATAGCTAAAAGAAAGAGCAAACAATTCATACAGCCTGGGAAACAGGAAGGTTACAGTGATACTGACAGTTAACCTACTACTGAAAAGGACGGGAAACCCAAACACAAAGAGTCTTCTAAAGCGCTTTTATAAAAGGAAGAGAGCACAACCTAGAATTCTATACCCAATACAAATAACCTACAAGAATAACTTGAAATAAAAACAGTTTCAGACAGACCCATCACTAGCAGACCTACGCTGAAAGAAGTATCCAAAGGTGCAAAAAACAAAACAAAACAAAACAAACCAGATAGAAACTCACCAGGTACACAAAGGAATGAAGAACGACAAAATGGTCAACGGTCAATATATGAATAAATCCAAATAAAATGACTGTGTAAGATAATAGTTTCTTACAGGAATCAACGTATGTAAGACTTAAAATATGAAACAACAAAGGCACAAAGGGGGCACAGGGGTAAGCGGAGTTAGGCATCCTATGGCTGTTGCGTTGCCCTTCAAGAAGGTAAAAGCACCCAGTTTACAACAGGATGATAAATCAAAGATATAAATTATAATCTCTAGGGGAGAGGATTCTGGGAAGATGGTAGAGGAGGAAGCCCCACAAATCTGTCTGCCGCCTCCCCCGCCTCCGCCCCAGGCAACTACAGTGGCAGAGGCTGTCTGATGTAACTGTGCTGGATCTCTGGCGTCTACTGAAAGCTTGCAATGTCCAAGAGAAAAACTCATGCAGTAAACCGCAGTCAGTTCTGGTCAATCTCAGCTCTCCGGACAGTAGCAGCTACTCATCCCTGCCCCTGGCCATGGGGCGGGAAGCAGTGCACATATTCAGTTCCTGGCACAGCCTGTACACAGCATGTAGGAGCCGGGGTGTGCAGAAAGGACCGTGTTTTCCAAATACTGACAATCTGTGCTCTGACCACCAAATGCTGCTTCTGAAAACAGAGGTGCAGACAAGCAGCAGATCGTCACTGTTGTTGCACCACCCCCACACCACAACAAGCCTCTCACCCTCTAGCGGAGTCACTCGCGGGGGACTTTAAGAAGCTTGTCCCTTGTATACGCTCACACACGCACACACACACACATTCTTCACTCTTCTCATTTTCACCTTCTGGGAGGCAGATATTGATGACTAGGCCATACAAAAGCAAATGCATAGGGGCACCTGGCTGGCTCAGTTGGTGGAGCATGTGATTCATGATCTTGGGGTTGTGAGTTCAAGCCCTACACTGTGTACAGAGATTACTTAAAAAGAAAAAAAAAAAAAAAAAAAGCAAATGCATGCACTATACAGGGAAAATGAGAAAGTGACCACACATGCCCAGAGAAAGGCATAGTCTCAGAAAAGATCTGAGAAACCCTGGTGCGCCTGTGTGGCTTAACTAGTTGACTATCCAACTCTTGATATTGGCTCAGGTCACAATCTCACAGGTTCATGAGTTCAAGCCCCACATCATGCTCCTCACACTGATAGTGTGGAGCCTGTTCAGGATTCTCTTTCTCCACAAGCTCTCTCTCTCTCTCTCTCTCAAAATAAGTAAATAAACTTAAAAAAAAAAAAAAAAAAACAGATCAGAGAAACCTTAAGTTTAACCTCAGGATGATCCTTGACATAGAGACAGTCTACAGTAAGGGGGAAGTCTACTGAAGAATAGATGAATTAGTGAATACATAACAAAAACGGCAAACCTGGGGAAGGGGATGTTAACCACATTATTAGACTCACATGTTCACTTTCCAACAACAACAACATCACAAGGCATACAAGAAACAGAAAAGTATGGCCAATTCAAAGGGGGAAAAAGTTTCAACAGAAACTATCCTTTAAAAGACCTGACAGCAAACCTACTAGACAAAGATTTAAAAATGGTCAAAGAACTAAAAAAAGATGTGGAGAAAGTCAAGAAAACAATGTATAAATAAAATGGAAAAATCAATTAAGAGATAGAAAACCTAAAAAGAAACCAAAAAAAATCGGTTGTTGAAAGTACAATTAATAATTTACTAGAGGTACTCAAAGGCAGACATGAGTAGGCAAAAGAATCAGTGAACCTGAAAATAAGAAAATAGAAATTATCAAGTCTGAGAAACAGAAAGAAAAGACTGAACAGAAAGAAAAGTGGACAGAGAGCATAAGGGACCTGTGGGACACCATCAAACAGACCAAATACAAGTTGTGGGCATCCCAGATGAAAGGGGCAAAGAGAAGATCTGAAAAACTAACTGGCTAAAAACGTCCCAAATTTGATGAAAGACATGAATATAAACATGTAAGAAACTCAACAAACTCCACAGAAATAAATCAGAGACCTACACCAAGGCACATTATAATCAAACTTTCCAAAGTCAAGGACAAAGACAAAATCTTGAAGGCAGCAAGAGAAATAACGCATCACATATAAAAGATCCTCAGTAAGTTAATGAGCAGATTTCTCATCAGAAACTTCAGAGGCCGGGAGCAGGGGGGCTCAGTTGATTAAGCGTCCAACTTTGGCTCAGATCATGATCTTATGGTTCATGAGTTCAAGCCCCACATGGGGCTCTGTGCTGACAGCTCAGGGCCTGCAGCCTGCTTCAGATTCTGTATCTCCCTCTCTCTCTCTCTGCCCCTCCCTCCCTCCCTCTCTCTCTCTCTCTCTCTCTCAAAAATAAATAAACATTAAAAGAACAAGAACAACATCAACTACTACTACTACTTCAGAGGCCGGAAAGCAGTGGACCAATATAATCAAAGTGCCAGAAGTTTTCAATTAGTAATAATCGCGCCTTGGATAAGCCTCATTGGCTACGATACTGCCACTGCACAAAGCTCAAAGTACTAAAAGAAAAAGCTTTCAAGCAAGAATCCTATATCCTGCAAAACTGTCCTTCGAACAGCCTTAAAAAGGAAAGAAATTCTGACATAAGCTACAACATGCATCAATCTTGATGGCGTTGTGCCAAATGAAATAAACCAGTCACAAAAACCAAACTCTGTATGACTCACTTACATAAGATACTTAAGAGTACTCAAAATCATAGAGACAAAGTAGAATGCCTTCTACTTTTAATGGGAATAGAGTTTCAATTTTATAAGATGAAAAGAGTTCTGGAAAAGGAAGATGATGATGAATAAATAGCCCATTATGACTATATTTCATACTTCTGAACTGTACACTTAAAAATGGTTAGGGGCACCTAGGTGGCTCAGTTGGTTAAGTGTCTGACTCTTGATTTCAGCTCAGGTCATGATCTCATAGTTGGTGGGATCAAACCCCACGTTGAGCTCTGAGATCACAGCACGGAACCTGCTTGGGATTCTCTCTCCCTCTCTCTCTGCCCTTCCCCCCTGCTCATGCACATACCCACTCTCCCTCTCTAAATAAATAAATACACTTCAAAAAAAAATGTTAATAGTTAAATATGACAAATTTTATATTATGTCTATTTTACCACAACTTAAAAACTTGGAAAACTAGGGGCACCTGGGTGGCTCAGTCGGTTAAGCATCAGACTTCAGCTCAGGTCATGATCTCACGGTTCGTGAGTTTGAGCCCCGCGTCGGGCTCTGTGCTGACAGCTCAGAGCCTGGAGTTGCTTTGGATTATGTGTCTTCCTCTCTCTGCCCCTCCCCTGCTTGCACTCTGTCTCTCTCTCTCTCTCTCAAAATAAACACTATAAATAAATAAATAAATAAATAAATAAATAAATAAATAAATAAAAGAAACTTGGAAAACTAAAAACAAACAAACCGTAACCTCTAGGACAACCACTAATGGCATTTTTAATAAAAGTACATAACTAGCAAGCTAAGGAGAGAGGGCAGAATAATAAACATTAAGTCAATGCAAAAGAAGGTTGAAGGAACAAAAAAGAAACACAGAACAAGTGGGTCAAATAAATAGAAAGCTCTAAGTCAATAAATCTAAATTCAAATATGTCAGTAAATACTTAAGTGAAACTGTACATGGAACTAAATGCCTTAGATAAAAGCAAAGATTTGCTTTTTATGCCTTGGATAAAAACCTGTTTAGACATACCTAAATCATCAGAATAAAGGATGAACGCACAAATGAAAACAGCCCGCAAACACGGGCGAAAAGGAGCCGGCATAGCCAAGTTGTTGGGCAAGGAGCATTACTAGAGATAAAGAGGGCCGCTCCGGAGTGATAACGGTTCGCTCCTCCAGCAGTCCGTGCAAAGGCAGGTTACATACAGCAAAAAGCAGTAATAAGTGGTATAATCTGATGACATACATTCACAGCCGTGTGTTTTCGGGAAAAGAGGAGAACGGCACAGAACTGGCAATAAAGGACAAGGAGGACATCCCACTTCCAGGCCCAGTGATGTGAGAAATGTAGGAGGAAGCCAGCACTACTTGAGAGCACTGCAGGGAAAAAACAGTTCCAGCAGGAGAAAACCACTTTTCTATTGGAACAAGAACGTAGGGGAAATTCACCGAAGAAATTAGGGATTTTCGGGGATTCTTGCTGAGGCACCTTGCTTTCAGAAGGCTCGCTGGAAAGACTTCAAGAGAAGGTCGGAGGTGGGAGATAGGATCAGAAGAAACAATGTGGGTAGAGTCTTGGAGATTAGAATCCACATAATGGGAGGATGACCCAATAATTCTGGCCTTGTGGGTGACTGATCACACATAAAAAAAGAAAAAAAGTGGTGGGGGCAGGAGGGGAGCACATGATGAGATTAATCCTGACGGTCCCAAGGCAGAGGGTGATGGAGGAGCTAGGTGTGCTGAGGGAAAGGAGGGGTGTGGGGATCCTGACAGGAATGGCTAAGTTCCTGGGCTTCCCCGGGCATCCGGCGACACGTATGGTCTGGCAGAGGGCAGCCTCACCCGAAGCGTTCACTGCTCTGCGTTTCTGCTTTTAAAAAAAAAATATATATATATACATGAAACAATGGTCTTCCAGACAATGGCCGTCAGGTGATGAAGAACCTGATGATCAGGTGATCCTTGAGGGTGGGAAACAAGAGAGATGAATGCTCCAACAGTCTCAACTTACAGGTCTGAAGAGTTTCCAGATCACGGGGCTGAATAGTATTTTACCAAAGAAGATAAGGGGATAGCAAATAAGCAGATAAAAAACCAAAACTCAGTATCGCTTGTCACTTGAGAAACAGAAGTTAAAACAAAATACCACTACACACATATTAGAATGTCAAATTAAAAAAAGACTGACCATACCAACTGTTAGGAAGGTTGCAGAGCAACTGAAATTCTTTTTATATAGTGTATGTGTATATACATACATATATATATATATATATATATATATGATTTTTAGGTTTTTTTTTAAGTTTATTTACTTTTGAGAAAGAGCACGCAAGTGGGGTAGGAGCAGAGAGAGAGAGAGAGAAAGAGACAGAGGGAAGGAGGGAGGGAGGGAGAGAGAATCCCAAGCAGGCTCCACACTGTCAGCACAGAGCCCGATGCAGGGCTTGAACTCACGAACCATGATATCATGACCTAAGCCGAAGTCAGACGCTTAACCGCCTGAGCCCCCGGGGCGTCCTGAGCAACTGCAACTCTTATACACTGTTGGTGGACATGTAAAATTGTAAAACCACTTGAAAAAGTTTGCAGTTTCTTAAAAAATTAAACATACAACTACTATATGATTCCATTGCTGAGTATTTTACCCAAGAGAAAAAGAAATATATTGTTCACACACAGACTTGTACCTGAATATTCATAGCAGTCCTGTCATAGCCAAACAACAGAAATAACCCCAACGTTCATCAAGAGGTGAGTGGAGACCAACTAATCTTTGACAAAGCAGGAAAGGGCATCAAATGGAAAAAAGACAGTCTCTTTAGCAAATGGTGCTGAGAACTGGATGGCAACATGTGGAAGAATGAAACTAGACCACTTTCTTACACCATACACAAAAATAAACTCAAAATGGATGAAAGACCTAAATGTGAGACAGGAAAGCATCAAAACCCTAGAGGAGAAAGCAGGCAACAACCTCTTTGACCTCAGCCGCAGCAATTTCTTGCTCGACACATCTCCAAAGGCAAGGGAATTAAAAGCAAAAATGAACGATTGGGACCTCATCAAGATAAAAAGCTTCTGCACTGCAAAGGAAACAATCAACAAAATCAACAGGAAGCCGGCCAAACGGGCAAAGACATCTGTAAATAGCATAACGAATAAAGGGTTAGTATTCAAAATCTATAAAGATCTTATCAAACTCAACCCCCGAAAAACAAAGAATCCAGTGAAGAAATGGGCAGAAGACATGAATAGACACATTTCCAAAGGAGACATCCAGATGACCAACAGACACATGAAAAAACATCACTCATCATCAGGGAAATACAAATCAAAGCCACACTGAGATAACATCTCACACAGGTCAGGATGGCTAAAATTAATTCACGCAACAACAGATGCTGGCGAGGATGTAGAGAAACGGGAACCCTCTTGCACTGTTGGTGGGAATGCAAACTGGTGCAGCCACTCTGGAAAACAGTGTGGAGGTTCCTCAAAAAATTAAAAATAGAACTACCCTACGACCCAGCAATAGCACTACTAGGAATTTACCCAAGGGATACAGCAGTGCTGATTCATAGGGGCACGTGTACCCCAACATTTATAGCAGCACTTTCAACAACATCCTAATTATGGAAAGAGCCTAAATGTCCACCAACTGATGAATGGATAAAGAAGATGTGGTTTGGGGCGCCTGGGTGGCTCAGTCGGTTGAGCGTCCGACTTCGGCTCAGGTCACGATCTCGCGGTCCGTGAGTTCGAGCCCCGCGTCGGGCTCTGGGCTGATGACTCAGAGCCTGGAGCCTGCTTCCGATTCTGTGTCTCCCTCTCTCTCTGCCCCTCCCCCATTCATGCTCTGTCTCTCTCTGTCCCAAAAATAAATAAACGTTGAAAAAAATAAAATAAAAAATATATATATTTAAAAAAATAAATAAATAAATAAACATTAAAAAAAATTTATTTAAACAACATTTAAAATAAATTCCAAATAGGGAATGACTGATACTAAGTACGGGGTTTCTTTCGGGATAATGAAAATGAAATTAAGATAGTGGTAATGGGGGGCGCCTGGGTGGCTCAGTCGGTTAAGCATCCAACTTCGGCTCAGGTCATGATCTCGTGGTTCGTGAGTTCGGGCCCCACGTCGGGCTCTGTGCTGACAGCTCGGAGCCTGGAGCCTGCTTTGGAATCTGTGACTCCCCCTCTCTCTGACCCTCCCCCACTCATGCTCTGTCTCTCTCTGTCTCTCAAAAATGAATAAATGTTTTAAAAAAAATTTTTTTTTAAAGATAGTGGTACTGGTTGCAAAACTCTGAATATACTAAAACCAAACTGTAACTTAAAAGAGTGAATTTTATGGTATGTGAATTACATCTTAATAAACTTATTGCAAAATGAAATAAATTCCTTAGCTTGGCACACAGGCCCTTGTGATTTGGCATACACCTACCTGTCCAGTCTCAACGTCCGCCACTTTCCCAATTACGTCTGTGAGTTTCATCTGTATCAAATTACTCATGACTCTCCGCAAAAGCCCTCTCTGCCCACAGGACTCCACGTTAAGTATGTGGCTCCCTCGTCCCTGCATCTGCCCTTCCAGACCTAGCTTAAGGGTCGGGAGAGCCTCTCATTCCACACCCCCATTTCAACCACATCACCTCATCCCACCGACCAAAGGCTTGCAGAGCACAGATGTGCCTCTATCACATGGCTTTATCATAGCAGACCAGGCATTTTGTGACCGTGAAAAATAGCAGACAGTCAATAAATAATTAAGTCTAATATACAACTTCATATTCTATAATATGCAAATACCACTTAAAAGCAAATTTATTCAACTTCAGCCATAAAAACTTTTTGATTAACAAAACAGGGCAGGGGCTCCTGGGTGGTTCAGTCAGTTAAGCGTCCGACTTTGGCTCAGATCATGATCTCGCAGTTCTGGGTTCAAGCCCCACGTCGGGCTCTGAGCTGACAGCTCAGGGCCTGAAGCCTGCTTCAGATTCTGTGTCTCCCTCTCTCTCTGCCCATCCCCCGCTCACTCTATCTCTCTCTCTCAAAAATAAATGAACATTAAAAAAATGCTTTTAATATGGCAAAAACCTTACAATTATTAAATCTGTTTGCTGAACATACAGGATTCATTAATACTTTTTTTTTTCATGTTTAAGTTTTTCATTAGCAAAAAAAGCAAAGTTACTAATATTTAGGAAAATTATGTGTAATATTCTCTGAGAGAAAACTTCAGTGTTCTCAGACCAGCAAAAGTGTAGCAGTCCATCACTTTCTCCCACGAGTCCCTAAAAGCAAGTACGAAAGTGGAATGTGTGAAAAACAAGGTAACAGACGTGTCCAAAGGGTTGTAATTATGCTCCTAAAAAGCTAAAACTAAAACACGTAATCGTACCTCCTCTTACTTTTCCACAGTGTAATTCCAATTTGATACATGTTCTTGGTTTGTTTCCTTCACAATTCAACACAGTCAACCAATGAGCACGTCTGAGGTAAAAGCCGCCTGCTTCTAGAACGCCTCACGATTATTAGCTTTGTCTCAACTGCATCAAAGTTTGTGGGACCCACGCTTCAAATCACTGGCATCAACACTTGCCCTCTGCTTTCGCTACTTGTTCTTAGTAAGGCAGAAAGTGGGGCTTTAAAACCTTTTTTATAGCAATAAAACTCTTAAAACGTTACCCAGAAACTTAATATGCGAAACTAAATAAAAGCTCGGCGATCCCAGTTCATACCCTACTTTAACAGGGTGAGGGGCCCGCACCCCTGCCCCCCAACTCCTCGCTGCATTAACAACGCTGTAAAAAATGGCGGCGCCATGGCAACTGACCTGTTGCCAAGCAAGCAGAA
The DNA here is from genome assembly GCF_007474595.2 of Lynx canadensis. Taxonomy (NCBI): domain Eukaryota; kingdom Metazoa; phylum Chordata; class Mammalia; order Carnivora; family Felidae; genus Lynx; species Lynx canadensis. The sequence continues at coordinate 143,568,145 of NC_044308.2, read as the reverse complement.
CACCAAGCAACTACTCCAAATGACAGTTCGCGCGTTGATCCATAAAACTCTAATTTAGCGTAGTATCAATATATGGCATACAAATGCACCAGATGTTCAAAAATCTAAAAGACATTTAGCTGAAAATGACTAGAAGACAATAGGAATTCTGTGTTGCAAAAGGAACACACACAAATATTCTTTTTACTACATTCCAGCAAGAAGCAGTTGGGTCCAAGACAGTCCAAGAATGAGATAGTTCCTCAATTATACTTCTCTCAGAAATACTACAAGTAATAAGTTTTAAATAATTCACTCTTTTTAACATTTATTTATTTTTGAGAGAACATGAGCAGGGGAGAGAGAGAGAGGGAGACACAGAATCCGAAGCAGGCTCCAGGCTCCAAGCTGTCAGCACAGAGCCCGACGCGGGGCTCGAACCCACAAACTGCGAGACCATGACCTGAGCTGAAGTGGGATGCTCAACCGACTGAGCCACCCAGGCGCCCCCTAAAGAATTTATTTTTTAAAGAAGAGTGAATTCAAAAAAATTATCTGCCTTTGGAAAATTGTGGGCTAGAATCATCAAGTGTCAATGAACAGGCAGACCAGATGAAGCACTTTATCACGAATACTGAAATGAATAGTGGCTTTATAAAAACACAAAGTTTGGTATTATGGTTTCTAAAAGCATCATTATTCTTTATTATTACATTTATTATTCATTACCATTACTTGATGTTTCCATGAACATAAATCCCAAATTTAAAAGTTTAAAAGCCGTAACAACATCAAGAAGAAACCAAACAGGTTAGGGGCAAAACATATAAAACAAGTATTAATGTTTTCTAACAAAAAGGGGATATAACCGGGGCACTGGCTCACTGGGTTGGAAGAACGTGTGACTCTTGATCTCCGGGGTCATGAGTTCGAGCCCCTCACTGGGTGTAGAGATTAAATAAATAAACTTTAAAAAAAGGGGAGGGGGAATATAACCAATTCATCTGGTTACCATTTATATATATATATATATATATCTTTTTTGGTAAGCTCTACGTCGAATGTGGGACTCAAACTCATGATTGAGGTCAAGAGTCACGTACGTGCTCTACCAACTGAGAAAGCCAGGTGCCCCTCCGCTTACACCTTTTAAAAAAATCTAGCCTTTTGTCAAAAGTAGAGTGACATTGGGGCGCCTGGGTGGCGCAGTCGGTTAAGCGTCCGACTTCAGCCAGGTCACGATCTCACGGTCCGTGAGTTCGAGCCCCGCGTCGGGCTCTGGGCTGACGGCTCAGAGCCTGGAGCCTGTTTCCGATTCTGTGTCTCCCTCTCTCTCTGCCCCTCCCCCGTTCATGCTCTGTCTCTCTCTGTCCCAAAAATAAATAAACGTTGAAAAAAAAAAAAATTAAAAAAAAAAAAAAAAAAAAAAAAAAAGTAGAGTGACATGAACCAGATTTACCCTGTTGTCTCGAACAACTGAAAACCGGACCACTACATGAAGCAAGTTTTCAAGGCACTGGACACCAAGCAACATAGTACAGTGAACCCTGAGAGAGGACAAAGCAGTAAGTCCTACAACCAAAGAGTTTCCAGCTGACAGCTTAGGGAGAGGGAACTCAGGACAAGTCAGGCAGTCTCTCTGAGTTGAGGGGACAGGCTGGGGTCAGGGAAGCCAAGGCAGGCCTGAGTTCGGGGGGGGGGGGGGGGGGCGGGGGGGGGGGGGAAGAATGGAAGAAAAGGGAGAAGGCTGTGCACAACTGCTGCGCCTGCCCGAGGTCTGCAGAGGGCCCCACGGGTAGTGGGCACGGCACTGACAGCACGTTACTACACATCGGAAGAAAATTCTTGAAGCCTGTGGATGAAGAACCACCCAAAACGATAAAAGGGAACAATCCACGAAGCTCACACAGGGCCAAGAACAGTGCGGGCTCCCAACAGCCAGAGTAGAAAACCTCGGAATTCACGGACCGTCAGTGGAGCACGCACAAGAGTTTTGACTCCGTGGGGGCAAATAATTAGCCCTGGATGAAATGCTGCTCCGATGCTGCCTACCAAAGCTTGAAGATCTGAAATGAACAAACTATTTCTAAGGAACTTAACCATGTCCCAGAAAAAATGCTCAAGAATATTTATAGGAATACAAAAATATCCAGCATCCATCAAAGTAAAATTCATAATGTCTGGCATCCAAATTAAAAACTACCAGACAAGCAAAGAAGCAGGAAAAGGCAACCCATAATGAGGAGAAAATCAATCAATCAAAACCAACCCAGAAATGACGCAGATGATAGAATTCAGAGACAAAAGCATTAGAACAATTACAACTGTATTTCAACGTGTCTAAGATATTAGAGGAAAGACTATGTTAAGCAGAAACATGAACTATATATATATTTTTTAAAGACCCAAATCAAACTTCTAAGGTATGAAACCTATAATGTCTGAGATGAAAAATTCTGGATGGGATTAAGGGCAGATCATACACTGTAAATGAATAGAGAACTTAAAGACACAGCACAGGGACGCCTTAGTAGCTCAGTTGGTTGAGTGTCTGACTCTAGATTTCGGCTCAGGTCGTGATCTCGTGGTTCATTAGTTCGAGCCCAGAGACAGATTCTGTGCTGACAGCAAGGAGCCTGCTTGGGATTCTCTCTCCCTCTCTCTCTGCTCCTCCCCTGCTTGAGTGCACTCTCTTCCTCTCTCAAATAAATAAGCATTAAAAAAATAAAGACATAGCAATAGAAACTATCCAAAATGAAACAAAAAAAGACAAACAGATTCAGTAAGCAGGGGGACTTCAATTAGCCTATCATACACGGGGCTGTACACTTTAAATACGTAGTTAATTTTATGTCAGTTATGCCTCAATAAGGCTGTTTTTAGGAACCTAATCTTTCAAGACAAGGTTGAGCCCTCAATACTGTTGGTTTTTTAAGTCCTATATTTATCTTCAATATAGCCATACATCTTAATCATCTTTCTGGTTTAATTAGGTACCAAATAATCACCTCAAAAAATAAAGCTCTCCTAAGCTTTCCATTTCCACTTGTGTTCTCAAGGAACCTCATCATGAACGCCTTAACAGTAACATTAAACAACTACCTAGGGCCACCTGGGTGGCTTAGTCGCTTAACCAACCGACTCTTCGTTTTGGTTCCCGACATGATCTTGCCAGTTCATGGATTCGAGTTTTCGCTGACGGTGCGGAGCCTGCTTGAGATCCTCTCTCCCTCTCTCTCAAAATAAATAAATAAACTTTAAAACAACAACAGATACCCAGCTAAAAGAACTGAGTACACAGCCATCCCATCTCACTATGCACCTTGATAAAAAGGCAAAATTTCTGAACCAATTATAAAAATTAAAAACGAAAATTTCATTTCATCAGAATCTCTAGATCAATGCTGTCCCATAGAATTTCCTGGAGTAACAGAAATGTTCTGTTCTGCACTATCCAATATGGCAGCCAGTAAGTACACAGTGCTATAGAGCACTTGAATTGTGGCTAGTGTGACAGAACAGAATTTTTTTATTTTATTTAGGTTGTTTGTTTTTTTTAAGTAATCTCTGTGCTTAACGTGGGGCTTGAATTCATGACCCCAAAATCAAGAGTCACATGATCTATCAACTGAGCCATCCAGGAGTCCCTTATCTAAATTTAATAAATTTAAATTTAAATATTTTCATATAGTAGTGGCTCCATTATTGGGCAGCTCAAGACAAAAAGAAAATCTATACTGAAATTTTTAAGATTAGAATTTTCAAAATAATTTAATATTTATAGCTTACATATATTATTAATTTTTAAATTAATAAAAACCATAAAATTATAAACACTGAAAACCTTTCTTTTTTTAAGTAGGCTCTATGCCCAATGTGGGACTCAAACTCATGACCCCAAGATCAAGCACATGCTCTACCAACTAAGCCAGCCAGGCACCCCTGAAAAAAACTTTTTTTTTTTTTTTATTTTTTTATTCTGAGAGAGAGAGAGCGCACACAAGAAGAAGGACAGAGAAAGAGGGAGAGAGAGAATCTCAAGCAAGCTCCACACTAACAGTGTGGAGCTCAAACTCATGAACTGTGAGATCATGACCTGAGCAGAGATCAAGAGTCAGATGCTTAACCGACTGAGCCACCCAGGCGCCCTTAAAAAACTATTTTTTAGGGGCGCCTGGGTGGCGCAGTCGGTTAAGCATCCGACTTCAGCCCGGGTCACGATCTCGCGGTCCGTGAGTTCGAGCCCTGCGTCGGGCTCTGAGCTGATGGCTCAGAGCCTGGAGCCTGTTTCCGATTCTGTGTCTCCCTCTTTCTCTGCCCCTCCCCCGTTCATGCTCTGTCTCTCTCTGTCCCAAAAATAAATAAACGTTGGGAAAAAAAAAATTAAAAAAAAAACACACTATTTTTTAAAGCTCGGCTCAAAGGAGCATTTCACCTAAAACTTCCTGGTTCCTTTAATCCCCCCACTCTCCACCACAGGAAGGATTAGATGACCCTCTGTATCCTGCCAGCAATGTATGAGGGACTGGGGACAGTGGGGAATGAGAAGTAACTCCCTAACGGGGATGACATTTCCTTTTAGGGGTGTTTTGGAACTAGACAGGGTGGTGGTTGCACAACAATGTGAATGTACTAAATGCCAATAAATTGTTCACTTTAAAACAGTTAATTTTAGGGGTGCCTGGGTGGCTCAGTTAGTTAAGTGTCCAACTTTGGCTCAGGTCATGATCTCAGTTCTTGAACTTAGCTCTGCATCAGGCTCTGTGCTGACAGCGTGGAGCCTGGAGCCTGCTTCAGATTCTGTCTCTCTCTCTCTCTACCCCTCTTCTGCTGGCACTCTCTCTCCCTCAAAAATAAACATTAAAAAATAATAAGATAAAATGGTTAATTGTATATGTTATGTGAATCTCACCTTGATAAAAAAATTGGGAGGTGCCTGGCTGGCTCAGGAGATCAAGAGTACATGACTCTTGGTCTCAGGGTCATGAGTTCAAACCCCATGTTGGGTGTGGAGATTACCTAAACAAATAAAACTTAAAACAAACAAAAAAAATTAATGTATTTAAGCAAGATGTGCGCCTCTAATTTACATAAATTCATGATAACGAGAGCACAAAAAATAGGGAAAATCAGCTTTTACATGTAATCTAAAAATTCATTTTTCCTTGGGTTTCCATTTCTTAAATGACTGAGCCTGCTGCTTAGTTATTAAATGTGCATATTACAAAATGCCTATTCAAGGAACATCAGCCACACCAGGAACATGTTCGTACTAAACTCAGAACCACATCCAGCTGTGACAAGTTAGCAGAAGATGAGCCTTAAAAAATTTTTTTAAGTTTATTTATTTATTTTGAGAGAGAGAACATGAGCGGGAGAGGGGCAGAGAGAGAGAGAGAAAGAGAGAGAGAAAGAATCCCAAGAAGGCTCCACACCCTGTGCAGAGCCTGGCACAGAGCTCAATCCAACGAATCCTGAGATGACGACCCGACCTAAAATCAAGAGTCGGACACTCAAAGGACTGAGCCACCCGAGGACCCCGAGCCTTAAAGTATTTAAACCTGAACTGGTGGCTCAAAGAACTATGCCGCTGCCCTCTATGAAAGCAGAAGCTCCCAGAAAACTCTACAGTATTAAGACCACACTAACTACTCCCTCTACTCTGCTATCCCTACCTTCTGCATCCGCGCTAATTCTGAGAGCAGAACGAGCCCCACGCCAGCAGAGGTAAAGGCACATAACCTTCCGTGAGAGGGATGCACGTGTGTGTGCGTAACACAGCACAGAAATACCCTTAGTTCAGGTCAACGTTAATGTTTAGGTAACCCCAAAATTTTAATTTACCTTTTCAGACACAGGCCATCAAGCAGTCTTTCCCGGCCACTAGATGAAACTGAAGAATAGCACAGTTCAACTTTAGGAGCAAAGACTCACCTAAGTGCCCTCAGTTTAAGTACAAAGGAAGCCTTGAGGTTCTAGGCAGACAAAAACTAGTCCTTAATTAAATTACACTATGATAAAATCAAACATGGCACAGCTCATATTTGAGTCAATCAGGAAAAGGCTTGCAATTTTCTTTATACTCTGGTCTCTGAAAAATAGAACAAAACTAGTAACACCAAGAAATATATACCTTGGATGGAGGTGGGACAGGGTTAGTTTGGTTTAGGGTTTTTTGTTTGTTTGTTTTTGCATAAGGGAAGGAGGACGGTAATAATACACAAGGAGGGGATTAGTTGCTGAACAATACTAACCAGATAGTTGGTACGGTGAAATCAAGGGTTTTTTAAAAATACTCTCTCAGATATTTTAATTTATCATTTCACACCTTATTCAAGACATGGTTCTTAAATTTATTCCACAGCTCAAGTTCAATGTGAACCTGTAAAAAAAATATATTGGGTGGGACTGGGGGTGGAGACGGGATAGTTGATATTTAAATATTACTCTCATATCTGTTAAACTGAAGGGTGGCTAAACTAACATTATCCATTATAACCTTAAATCATATAATCTTAAGAAATCACTCCCCTCCAAAAACCCCTGTAATTGTATTTGAAGCTCTGAAGACTATTTCGACATACATGCAGTAGTAAAGCCACTCACTCCAATCTGCGCCAATCAACCAAACCAATCCGTGTTTTCACTGCCAGGAAGAAGAGGAATATAATTGGGCACGAAGCAGATTCTGGCAACCATAAACATAAAACTCCAGAACACCTGGGAGCACATGGAAACAACCAACCAACTGATCCAATAAAGCACTACTTCTATCTTTAAATGTTTGTTTTTAAGTATTTTAAGCACAAAGCTCAATGCGGAACCCAATGTAGGGCCTGAACTGAGCACCCTGAGATCATGACCTGAGCTGAGGTCAAGAGTACGACATTTAACCGACTGAGCCACTCAGATGCCCCTAAGTGTTTTTCTTAAAAAGGATTTCTGGCTGACTCTCCCTGAAATACAGTAGGTTGAAATCTGACTCCAACTTAACAATGAATGGTATCTTGGAGTTTTTCCTTTCTTAGTGATATACAAAATGATGTTGCATTAAAAACAGAACTACCCTACGGCCCGTTGCACTACTAGGTATTTATCCAAGGCATACAGCTGTGCTGTTTCGAAGGGGCACACGCACCCCCATGTTTATAGCAGCCCTATCGACAATAGCCAAAGTATGGAAAGAGCCCAAATGTCCATCGATGCATGAATGGATAAAGAAGATGTGGTATATATATACAAGGGAGTATTACTCGGCAATCATAAAGAAGGGAATCTTGCCATCTGCAACTACGTGGATGGAACTGGAAGGTATTACGCTAAGCGAAATTAGAGAAAGACAAATACCATATGACTTCACTCATATGAAGTCTTTGAGATGCAAAACAGATGAACATAAGGGAAGGGAAGCAAAAATAATACAAAAACAAGGAGGGGGACAAAACATAAGAGACTCTTAAAGACAGAGAACAGAGGGTTACTGGAGGGGTTGTGGAAGGGGGATGGGCTAAGTGGGTAAGGGGCATTGAGGAAGACACTTGTAGGGATGAGCACTGGGTGTTATAATAGGGGATGAATCACTGGAATCTACTCCTGAAATCATTATTGCACAATATGCTAACTAACTCGGATGTAAATAAATAAACAAACAAAACACCAAAACAAAAAATAAAAATAAATAAGTAATGGTGCATCTTACAACTAAGGGCATCTTAGAATCAATGCACTACCTTGGGCAAGTTATTAGATTGAACCAGAACAAAAAGCCTCTGTTTCCTCATCTGGAAAATGGGAATAATAACATTACCTCATATGATTGTTGTGACTGTCATATTTAAAATTATCTAATAAATACTAAGCGTTCAGGGCAACTGAGTGGCTCAGTTGGTTGAGCATCTGACTTCGGCTCAGGTCATGATTTCACGGTTCGTGGGTTCAAGCCCCGTGTTGGGCTCTGTGCTGACAGCTCAGAGCCTAGAGCCTGCTTCAGATCCTGTGCCTCCCTCTCTGCCCCTTCTCTGCTCACGCTCTGTCTCTCAAAAATAAATAAACATTAAAAAAAATAAACATTAAAACAATAAATACTAAGTGTTCAAACCAGACTGACACAGTAAGCACTGTCTTCACCTGGCACTGACAGATCATTCCTTTGGAGGTTTTCTGTTAGTGATGACAAGTTTTACCTCCCCATCCACACACTCACCCATTCCCTTTTAATTAGTGGCAAATCCATTAGACAGATAAATGTAGCACCATACCCATTGTAAGAAACTCAATTTCTGTTATAGGAACTAAAGCCGTAACTTTAACCTCTAACATGCTAACATAACCACATGTTGGACAGAAATTAAATCAGAAGCTTTCAGATCACTTGGCACTGTAATTTGGGTCAAGCAGTTGATAAGTTAGCACACCAAAATGATTTAACACTGAAACAAAACAAATGAAGATGCGTCAAGTCTCAGTGACATTCATCTTCCAAGTCAAGGGTCCTGGTGATAGTAATTCCAGGGACTATATACCAAGGCCAGGCTCTCGGCAGAAATACATCCAATCAGGAACATTATTTTTATTCCTTCCTAATCAAAGAAACTCAATCAACCCGCAACCCTAACAAAGGATTAGCACCAAATATAAAGAACTCACACTAATCAATAAGAAAAAGACCAACACTCTACAGAAAAACAGCAAAAGACACATCCATGGGAGGAACTCAAGTAGCCAAAAAACATATAAAAAGACATTTTTAAAAAATGCCAACATAAACTACAAAAGGATAGCACTGCAAAAAGTTAATAAATCTAACCCTTTAGTGAAGATTGGGTGAAAAGGAACTTAGGTGCCTTGTTAGTGGACATGTACTTGTTTGGAAAGCATCAAAGCAAATGAATACACAAAGTAATTCCACTTACAAAAAGACTTTGACAGTAACAAAACATATTGCTTATCATCCCTAAGCATGTATTAAAGTACAAAAACATGCACGGGAATTCTGAAGGCCTTGAGAGCCGGCCGCTCCGATCTCCCTTCGAGAGAGAAGTGCTGAGAGATGTTTCATTAGCTGGCAGTCCCATCGGCCTGGCACCTCTGGGACCCGCTGCAGCATACACACCAGCGCCAGGCCGATGCCTGAACCCAGCAGACACTCTAGAGCAGGGCCACCCCTGCCCAATGGGCTCCTCCAACAAGCAATCTGCTGCGGCTGAGGCTTTCTCCAAGCTGGATCCCAGCCTCAGGCGCCGGGATCCAACCATCCATCACTGTGCTTTCTGCTTTCCTTCGGGGCTGTCGCACCTACATCCAGTCTGAGGGGCTTTTGCCACCTAACCTTCCTCTCCTCTTTATCCTTCACAGGCATTTACCCCTATGAATCTCTTGCAAATCTAATCCTAGCTTAGCATATGCTTCTCAGAGGAAGCAGGAAAAACGTAAATCAACTTCGAATTAGTGGAGGGAGGGGAAGAATTAGCCTTTAGCTGCACCTGACGCAAATACAGCCTAATATATAAAGTATTAATCACAGTGGTGGGGACGTGTATTATTTCCTGTTCTATCTCAATGTTTATTTTTTTAAAAATAACTCTATCGTTATAATTCTGTCCTATCCTATGGTAATAATCAAAGATACTCAAATTATGCATAATAACTATCCAGTCACTTCAATTTGTGAAAAGCTTAACTGTTACTTCTGGTTCTAAAATTATAAACACATATCACTGCTCCCAATTGCCATTCCCAGTAACAAGGCTTTAAAACATCTAAAATAACACAAGGTTGAAGTCTGACCTCCTACGGTCTCCAGTCTACCTTGCAGTACTTTCAATGGTTAGGTACCGAAAGACAAATATAAGTCACTTTATCTCCCCAGCCCCTATTTTCCTTATCTAGGACAAAGGAAGGCTGGGTTAGATGGACATTTTAATTTTTACTCTCATTACTTTGAGGGAGGGAAAATCCAAAAACTTCAAAAATTATGTCTAGTATGAAATTTTTACTAAAACCCACATCTTTAAAGAATTTGCCTAATTTGAAAACAGGAGTTTTAGGGATTACTGTTAACATCTCATTTAAATGACATCCTAATGTCATCCTAAAATATGGATTTCTCTCAAACATTTTAGGAGAATGCTTTTTAAATCAACTTCAAAATATTCCATTTTTAAAATTCAACAAAGGAAATTCTTATGAAACTCAACACATTAGATAAGATGTATTTTTTTTTTATTTTTTTAATGTTTATTTATTTTTAAGAGAGAGAGACAGACAGAGAGCGAGTGGGGGAGGAACAGAGAGAATGGAGACACAGAATCCGAAGCAGGCTCCAGGCTCCCAGCTGTCAGCACAGAGCCCAACGCGGGGCTCAAACTCACAAACCGCGAGATCATGACCTGAGCCCATGAGCCGAAGTTGGACATTTAACTGACTGAGCCACTGGCACACCCCAAGATGTATTAATGAAACGTTCAAAACACAAAACAGAAGAAACTGTTACACTGCAACTATAACCCTACTTTCCACAACTGCTCTTTAAAGCTGCAGGGAAAATTAACTCAGTCCAAATGACTAAATCAGTGTTCCATCCCCAAGCCGTACCTTACTCAGACTTTTACTACGCTGGTACAGAGATTCCTCTCCCAGAAAGTGATTTAAAGTTCTGTTTTAAATAGAAATACAAACTTAAAACATACACCTGAACAAGGATCATTGTTTTCCATCAGAGTAGGTGACAAACAAGCCTATTTCTTTTTACAACATTCATGGAACCTCTGAAGAAAAGCTCAGAAATGAGAGCTAAACCATAAATTCATTACAACAACCTATGTTGTAAAGAAGAAAACAACAGACGACAACCTGGGGAAAAATACAGTAACTTGGATACAATTTTGATATTTCATCTCCAAAGACTTCAGACTTTTTCAACTCAACTGCCCTGTAAAACCTTATAATACCAAGGAAAATGGCTTTCTAAAAGTAAGCCGAGATTTCTTCAGTACAAATTAACACTGATTTTAAAACAACTATGTTGTGGTGAGCTTCAACCAGCTAACCTCTGAATGACAGTCATCACCCCAGGAAGGGAGTACAGTGGTAAAAGAACGCCACCTTGAAAACACTAACTCTCAGAGACAAGGACCTGGAAGTTTAGAGTAAAAACTCCCTGGCTCAGAACCTAGTTAACGTGTACCTCTCCTGGCCTGGGGACGGATTCAAGGTATCTTTAGTACAATCTAGAAACCTGACCTGAATTACCTATACTCTCTGGTCCTCAGTATTCTTTTTCTGCTCTACAAATGCTTTGGACTCCTTCTCTATCTTTATATCCCTAAATCGTAGCAAATACATGTGACTCAAAAACAATCATCTTCAAATATCTCAGTGCACAACTTACATTCAAGTCAATGTTTTCATCATAACCCGGGTCTTCCCTCCAAGTAAAGCAGGTAATGCAAGGACCACTGGTTGGCAACCCCAGTCACATGGATGACAATTAAAATAAGGACACCAGGAGATGTTTACTTAGCATTCACTGTGCGTCAGGCACGGTGCTAGGCATTTCACATGTGTAAGGTAATTCCTTCTCTTGACGAAGAAAGTTCTATTCTCTGTTTTACAGATGAAGGCAAACTCAAGTAACCTGGGGCGCCTGGGTGGCTCAGTCAGTGGAGCCATCAACTCCTGCTTTCAGCTCAGGTCACGATCTCATGATTCCTGAGTTCGAGCCCCAAGTCGGGCTCCACACTCACAGAGAGGAGTCTGTTTGGGATTCTCTCTCTTTCTGTCTCTCTCTGCCCCTCCGAGCTCACATGCACCCACGCACACTCACACTCACTCTCTCTCTCTCTCTCTCTCTCTCAAAATAAATAAACTTAAAAAAAAGAAAAAAAGTGAAGGAACTTGCCCAGGGTCAATACGGAGCTGGCAAGAGACACTGCCAGGACCCAAACCCAGGTCTGACAATTCTCACCGCCCAAGCTGTCTACCCTACACTGCTTCTGAAAGAAACATGAAATTACAAAGAGGACTGTAACTGATACAATCCTAGACCATTAGGGATGCAAAGAACCCCTGATTCATGATGGAGGAAACCGAGGTTCCTGAAGATAAAATGACCAGCTCCACTTTTTACCACCTGCTTAGTCACAGAGATGGGGCATTCAATCTCCTGACAACTAGATTTAGGTGTCTCCCCACCACACTACTTAACAAAGTTGATCTCACAGGATTTATCATTATCCTAACCTCTCATTTGAGTGAACACTGCCTCAAAGTATGTCTAAATCACACCACAATCACCGTAACTTGTGAATTTAAGAATATCTATAGAGTTGATTTTTACGATGAAACTAAAGCATAGAAAATAATGTGGTCAAGGACAAACGCAGAACCAGCAGTAAAAAGAAACAAAAAACAGGCCAAGACCCCCTGTTCAGCAAAATTATTCCACATTAAAGCATTAACGCATTTTACTAAGAGAAATCAACTCTGAAGTGACAAGCTGAGCCAATGACAACCCAAAATTTCAAATCTGATGAAACTGGATTCAATGTACAAATACAGGTTGCTTTTTTAAAGGACTATTATCTCAAAAATATTTGCCAATAACAACTTCTTCTTTAAGAGTCATAATTTTAGTATCAGTGAACTGTGATACTGAAAACCAACACAGGATGAAAGTTGACATAAAAACACATGCTTCAGAAAACAAAGAACTTGAGTCAACCTTAAAATCCTGTCACTGTGTTTCTCTAGCTAGAATGCCAAACGGTGGTAGAAATATATAGGCTCCAGATTCCTGCCTTGCGCGCATACCAGTAAGATCATGGAAAACATTCACATCTTTATATAGAAAAACACTACTCATTTGAAATTAAATTATGCTTTGCAAGTACATATAGGAAATAACTTACCAGAAGTAGGACAGAATAAGCATTCCTCCTTCTTACTCTATTCTACGATTACCAAATTCTAAGACACCAATGACAACATACACAACGGCATGGGGTATGGAAAGACAATCTGGACACCATACGTGGGAACAAAGCCTAAGTTAAAGATGTAGAACTACATTCTGGTCTCTGTTTTCAAAACTAATTGATAAAATTTCTCCTATCATTGTAAACATAGATGGTATTTTAAATTGCCAAGTTATGCCACAGGCCACTAATCTAGTCTGGGTCTTAATTTGATTATGAAAACCTAATGAGTATTTTAGGGCTACAGAGCCCCATCCGTTTCAGTCACTATTTTGTAAAGGATGACAGAAATGGATCTTCTTTGGACTATGCAGGGAGTATCAGATGTTCCCAGCTTCAACCATTTGCTTTTAAAGCTAAATAGGCTCAATTTGGGATAATATGGGTAAATAAAACCTGACTTAAAAAAAATTAAAATCAGCTTCTTCCACTCACAGTGGACTCCAACTCATCAGAGAGAGTTTAAAAAAAAAAAAAAAAGAAAGGAAAGGAAAGAAAAAAAGGCTCTCTGAAGAGTTTCACACTCACTTGTTCAAAATTCTGGTTTAAAAAAAAAAATGCATTTCAAACTCAGGCAGGGAGAAAGGACAAGCACTAACAATCCCAATCTCAATTCCATATTCCTCCTAGCTTACACTCATGGAAAGAACTGTTCAGTCTAAAGACCTAAAAACATTTTTGGGGGGCGGGGGGTGGCGGCTAGGAAAGAAATATGGTGTACCACTTCTACTCCAAAATGGAAGTCTCCTCTCCCCTTAGATTTTAAGTTCCATATAAGAACACGTTGAAAAAACTCACTAAGAAACAATAAGGTCCCACAATTTTCAGCCACATCTATGAATCTGTCCTGCTGCTCAGACTGGCAAAAGAGGGCTTAAAACTATTTCATACCAGTTAGATTCCTTTCCAGCTTAAAGCAACACAAAATAGGCAATCTGTAAATGTTAATGCCACAACCCAACCCATTGACAGACTATGCAGAACATTTACAATGTTTCACTTTTAGAGTGGCAGGTCTCTAGCAAATGCATGCTGGTACCTATTCCATGAAAAACACAAGGGCAGCTCAAGAAAGGATCCTACCACATCTGCCATTTCAAAGAAAAGAACAAACCCAAAGCCAGGCTCACTACTGACATCGATACTTAGAAGAAGATCAGAAATCTAATTCCTGTTGTTGCCATTTCCTTAGTCACATCCAACATACTTAAGTAAAGCTTTCAAAACCAACATAACCAAAACGTACTAAAAATCGACCAACTTACTAAAAGATCCGTGGCAAGTTGATTTTTTTCTTAATCTATGTGAGAAACTTGGTGACAACCTATGCTTTATGTTCTGTGTATTAAAACAAAGATGGACTTGACCTACAAAATGAAGATAGGGTCAACTGTAACCAAAAAACAGCATGCTTCCCCTGGTGGCCAACCTAGGAATGGAGAAGGCATGCACACAAGAGAAAAAGCCTGGTCTCCCAGTTCTATCTGTCACTCTTGTCAATGAGAAGTCACTACCAAAAAAGGAAGATGTGGGGGAAGGGGAACCGATCAAAAAGACTAACACGAATTAAAAAGGAATACAAACCTGGGTGTTAAGACTACATAAATGTAAGCGACTTAAATCAACAGACTAAAATTTAGAAAGCAAATATGGGCAAGGTCATTTACTCCCAGAGTGCCCAAAAGCTCACTCAGGGATCCCTGTGTATCTTCACTTCAAAGAACGCCCAGAGTTCAGTACCTTAATAACAGCTCAAGAGCGATCTCCTTTCTCAAGGACTAGATCCTTGCAATTTTCTGCAGTCTTGTTTCCAAGGAAAGGCAGTCATGCATTTATTTTCTCAAACTAGTGGTATAACCTAGATACCCTCCTGCTCTAAAGCCCTCCAACCAGAAAGCCTGTTAGCTCCACTTCTGCAAGATTCTTTCGAATTTTATTTCATAAAACCCATGTCCTTTCGAACATCTTCTATGCCAACAATCTTTAAAGAACAGTCTCATGGAGCGCCGGGCTAGAATCTCACGCACTAAAATCTGACGAATTCCTTTGTCTGATTAGATTTTTTCTGGTACCACTTTAAATTTGCTTCCACGCAGAACAGCAGCAAGGAAAGTAAATGTTCCATTCTAGGGTGGAGGGATCTCTTGGAGGTGGAAATAATTCGTTAGGCTAAAGCTTCCCAGGGTTCTATTCTTTTCACAACCCCTTCCTTCAAGAAAAACAAAACAAAACAAAAAAGGAAACACACGGACATTTACAAATAGGTCCTAAAATCGAACTGCCACGAGCAAGCCTCTCTTCCCCGGGCAGGCGCCCTCTGGGAAGCTCACACTTCTTAACTGAATTGGGGGGGGGGGGGTCGTTTCTCTACTCCCCCCTCGCCCCAGGCTGGAAGGGGAGGCAGGGGCACGCAGAAGCCCGGGGGCCAGCAGGAAGAGAAAAAGGCAAGTGCTGCGACACTTGGCAGGGCAGAGAGGGGTCGGAGGGCGTCCCGAGTCCGGGGCGCTCGCAGCACGCTAACTCTCCGGCGCCGCCACCCCTACCCCCGGCCGAGGCGCAGCCGGCCGGGACCCCGGGACCCCCCCCCCCAGGCCGACGCCGCCCCGCTCCTCGGGGGCGCAGCGGGCCAGGCGGCAGCGACCCGGCCGGGGGGCGACTTGAGCCTCCCCGGGGCGCGGGGCGCGCTCGCGGACCACGCTCGGGTGTGTGCTCCCCTCCCCGTCCTCGCCCTGCTGTTCTCCCCGCGGACAGCAGGGCGAACACACACAAAAAGAAAGTTGTCCGGGGGCCCCCGCCCCCTCGGGTCGCGGGGCCCGGGGGCGCTACTCACCGGGGTCGAAGTCGGGCACCACCGCCTGGTACTGGGGTCCGACCCGCATGCCGCCGCCACCTGCGGGGAAGCAGAGCACCGCGGTCAGCGCGGGCGGGCGGGCGCGGGGGCGGCGCGGGGCGGCTGCCACCTACCGTGCTCCTCGTCGCTGGACGAGCCCGAGCTGCCTTCCTCCCAGGAGTTGCTGCTGCTGTTACCATTGGGCGCCGCCGCCGCCAAACTTTTATTCTGCCCATTATTGGGGGCGGCGGCGGCCGAGGCGGCGGCCGAGGCGGAGGCGGCGGCGGCGGCGGCCGAGGCGGAGGCGGTGGCCGAGGCGGCGGCGGCCGAGGCGGCCGCGGCGGAGGCGGCGGCGGCCGAGGCGGCCGAGCTGGCCGCGTTGTTCCTCCCTCTCCGCTTCCCTGAGACCTCGGGGCCCTTCTCCACCATGGCCGGCATCGGCGGGGGCCGGGGCCGGGCGAAAGTGGCGGGGCCCCGCGGCTCCTGAGGAGGGGGCGCCGGGCAGGGGGGGTGGGGGGGGAGGAGCGCGGGCAGGCGCGGGGCCGGGCGGGCGCGGCGGGAACCCGCGGGCGCGAGTCGGAGCCGGGGGTGGCCGGGCGGGCGGAGCGCGGTGCGGCTTCAAGCCCCCAGCGCCGAGCCGAGCGCAACTTTCGCTCTCATCGCCGCCCGCACTTCACTGGCACTAACTACTCCGGGAGCCGCGAGCGGGCTGGGGGGGGGGGGGGGGGGCGGGGCCTGGGGGGGGGGGGGGGGGGGAAGCCGCGCGCAGCCCAACCCGACGCGGGCTGGCTCCGCCCCCCCGCGCGCTCCCATTGGCTCGTGTGGGATTCGGACGGCGAGCGGCAGCGCGGTTGGTTCGGCGAGCCCGTCTGTCCAAGGGACGGGGGCGGGAGCGCGGGGAGGGGGAGGCTCCGGGCTTCCGTTGGTCAGGTTCGGTTGACGCGTATCGCCCGCTGTACGTGGTTTGAGGTTTGCAATCTCTCTACGCCCCATGATCCATCTCTCTAGGCAATAGCGAGGAGTTAGCTGCCCTCCCCGCCCCCTCCCTCCGCTGCGGCCCCCACCCCCTCACCTGCGCGCACCACCCGCAGCCTCGGCCCCCACATTCCGCGAAGGGCCCCTCTGAGAGTCCAGTTGGCTTCAAAAAGTAAAATATGCGCGACACGAGAACAGAAATTGAATGCAAGGTCGGGACTATTTTCCCCTTCGCGCGGAGGATTACATCCACAGTTTGAATGGGTTCTATACAAAGAGGGGAAACTAATTGGAAGAAACTAATTGCGCCCCCACCTTTCCCAAGGGATTTGGCGGCGGCTCAGCGCCGCGGGTCCCCGTTGCAGGGGACAGGGTTCCCAGGTGACAGTCTCCCGAAGGGAAAGGAAGCAGCGGGGTGGGGGGGGGGGGTTGTGCTCAGAGTATTTGTGGAGGCTTCTGCTAATTGGGTTGGGGGAGGTTGGAAGTCGCCGCAATTGCCCCAGTCGCTGGCGCGCTGCGTCCAAGGGGACCGGAGGGAGGGTCCCGAGCGGCCTCTGCCCGGACGCAAAGTCCGGGTCCCGGGTCCCTTGCCATCGTTGAGGGCCGGTTAGTCCTCAGTGAAGAGACCGAATCGTCCCTGCGGGAGGGGACACTTACAGAAATGGGGAGGAGGACTTATAGAAATGGGCTGGGGCCAGGAAGGGTAAAGAGGAAGAAGCTATTTTCATCCCAAGCCCTTGGTAGTGGAGGAGGGTCAACTTCCTCCCAGGCAAGAGCCACTTTTCCGGATCTGCTGCCTGCCCTGCCTCCCCTGATCCACGCCGAGCACCCAGCAAGGGAGAGCACGACCCAGCTCGAGACATCCCTGCCTGAAGTGTGATCACCCACCAGCCCGGGGGCTGCTTTACCGCTGGATGGGGGTTTGGGGGGAGCGTGGGACTCCCCTGGAAGTCCTCGTCAGTCCCACCTCCACCACCCCTCCCCCCAAACAGCGCGCTGCTCCTGCATAATTAGGAGACAAGAGAAGGTCTATAAATAATTTTTTAAATGCAACGGATAGCTTTTAAGTTACTTTTAAGTTGCTTCAAACCTGAGCTGTATAAGGGGACAGTTTACACCAGCTCAAGATATAAATAGCTACAGGGAGAAATCTGGAGTTTTATGTTTTTAAAACCTTAATAAGCAGAGTGTTCTCTAACACATTTTATGCAGGATGAACCATCATTATTAACTTCAATGATGTGACCACGATCACTTCTGCCTCAATGGCTAGGAGCCCTCCCGGAGGAGGAGCCGGCTGGCACCAAGTTCAGGGTCTCATCTCCAGGACTCCCTTAAAAGGATGCCCCTCTCATTGGAGCGCCCCAGGCGGTACAGATGTGTGCCCTTGGGATACTCCTCCACCAGCTGGCCTGGGTAGGGTCCAGACGGCAAAGCCCAGGGTTAGGAACCAGAGGAGGCATTCTGGGGCTGGGCCACCTGGCTGAGGGCCTCTGTGACTCATCTGGAGGTGAGCAATGTGTAAGGAATGAGGTTAACACCACTCTGCCCTGCTCACTTGGTGTCCTATGAAGTTCTACCATCAGACCCTGGAATGATTAGCCTACAACAGCGCAAAGTTGATATTGAGTCATTTATTGGGGCAGCAAGGACAGCATGACACGGGTCATGAGTGCCACCCACCAAACCCCAAGGTTGGGCTACTTCCTGGCTGTGGTTACATCTTTGGACTATCCAACCATTCACTTTTTTCAACAAATACTAACGCCTAAGTTACTT
Organism: Lynx canadensis; assembly: GCF_007474595.2. NCBI lineage: Eukaryota > Metazoa > Chordata > Mammalia > Carnivora > Felidae > Lynx > Lynx canadensis. Next base: position 143,549,608 of record NC_044308.2, on the reverse strand, counting down.
CAACATATGCCAGGCCCCTTTCTAGTTTGAACCCAAAGCCACATGGATACCATACTGACCTTGACCCTCCCAGCTTCCTCATCTGAAAAACACAGATAATAGTTAACTACTTCCTGGCCTAATGGATTTTTATAGAGTCCACCTCCCCGGCCCTGATCTTCCTCCACCGTAGGGAACCCTGCAATTTTATGAAAAGCCCTTTCCGGCCCCTACCTATTGTGTGGGATATCCACACGACTCTTGTGATTGGGAATTTGTGACCTCAGACTTCAAACTGGCCCGCCACACAGTCAGCAGCCCGACCATGTTTTTCAGTGACACTCTCTCCCACTCTCTGAGACCCATATATCCCCACCTTCTCTCCTTTCCTTATACCTCCCACAGCTCCTCTGCCCTCCGCCCTCACTCGGAGCCAATGACCTCTCCCTTATTCTTCAGCGAGAAATCTGAGGCCATCAAATGGCATCTCTCCTCTTCTGGCCTCCAGACTGGCCCAAGTCCCCACCTACCACACACCCCCCCGCCGCCGCCCCCCCCCCCCCCCCCCCCTCCGCTTTAGTCTCTCCCACTGTGGTCTTGATCTCAGGCACCCACTTCCCACTGCCCTCCCCTTGCTGGTCTCCTGTGCCCTCAAGCCCTCTCTTTCCCCTGAGTCGGCATTTTCCAAAGAAAGGGAATAACTCTCCCTTGCTCCCAAGTCCCATGAACCTCCTCCCCATTTCTTTACTAACCCCACAGAAACCTCCAAAGATGTGTCTATACCTGCCTTCTCCACCCCCTTCCTTCCTTCCTAGTCTTTCCTTACCCCACCCTAGGAAGGCTGTGTCCCTACTCTTAATTCTTGCTGAGGTCACTCACAACCTCCAGGCTGCTGAAGCCAGCAATCATTTACTGGTTTCCCTGAGCTCTTCTTCCACAGCACCTGAGTCCACTACTCCATCTTCTGGAAACTCCCTGACCTTTCTAGACCTCAGGATGCCTGGTTCTCCTACCCCACAGGCCACTCCCTTCCGGTCCCCTTGCAACCTCCATCCCCTCCCTGGTTCCAGGCTCTGTGCATGATGCATAGCAGGTGCTCATTAAAAATGTGTTGAGTGAAAAGTGGATGATAGAGGATACAGAGTGCTGTCGGTGCACAGAGCAGGAGCCAATCCCGGTGAGGGGAAGATTCCTGAAACAAGAGAGAGGTCTGACCAACACTTGATACAAGCCCTACAAGAGGGGGAAGGCCTTTGAATTTTATCAGCCCGGCATCTCCCCAGCATAAGCTCCTCCCCAACATCCTCCTTCAGGAGTTTGGCTGGGGTGGGGGGGGGGGAAGAACCTGACAAGCACGTGACCCAGGCCTGGCTAATCAGACCTCCCCAGCCCCTTGGCTGCGGTGAGTGCCTCAGGCATTGGCACATGACCGAGCCAGGCCAATCACTGCCCTTTCCAGAACTTTTTCAGACCCTCTTAGGAGAAAGCCTGTCTCTAAGACCCAGAAAAGCTTGGAGCCTCTCGGAGAGGACCTTGATTGGAGCAGGTGGGCCAGGTTCCCAGGACTTGTGCTCAGGCGCCCTGTGGTATGTGGCCCAGGCTAGTCTAGGCCCTGCTCAAGGGAGCAACCCCTCCCCAACCAGCCTGTGGAAGGAGGAGAGCTGAGGCCTGATGGGAAGTTTTGAATTCTTCTCCTCCCTACACCCTATCAACCAGGCCTAAAGTGCTGCCCTTTAAAGTTGAGCATTTGGGGGCACCTGCGTGGCTTAGTTAAGTGTCTGACTTCAGCTCAGATCTGATTCCACTGTTTGTGAGTTTGAGCCCCATGTTGGGGCTCTGTGCTGACAGCTCAGAGCCTGAAGCCTGCTTCAGATTCTGTATCTCCCTCTCTCTCTCTGCCCCTCCCCTGCTTGCGCTGTCTCTCTCTCTCTCAAAAAATAAACAGTAAAAAAAAAAAAAAAAACAACCTTTTTCAATAAAAAAAAATTTTTTTTAGGTTGAGTATTTTGAGTTTCTGTTAGAACTTAAAGATTCTTGGTGCAAATAACTGGGCATTAACCTGGTGCAAAACAAGGAAAGAATATGTAAGCAGAGGAAACAACACCCTCCCCCTCCCTTGTGAAAGACTTACTGATAATAGCTGGTCTTGAGGGTGTACCTGTGTGCCCGGTTCTTCGCTCAGCCTTGAAGTCCTGCACTGATTCAATCAGTCCACTAAGCCCATCAGGTGAACACACTTATGACTGGTTCCATGCCTTGCAGGTAAGCAAACTGAGGCACCTAGGGGTCAAGCCATCCGGCCACTGGAGGATCCCGCACTTCTCAGCCACACAGCTGTGCAGCCTCGCCTTGTTAGAAAATTCTGCTAGGTGAGAGATAGCTTCCCCAAGTCTAGAGCCAGGCAGAGGACAAAGGGAACTGGAGCTGGGGTGGCAGGAAAACAGCCCAGAAGCCAATCCTGGGAGGATTTAACCCATCAAGACTATTCAGAAACTGAGACTCGGGGCGCCCGGGTGGCTCAGTCGGTTACGCGTCCGACTTTGGCTCAGGTCATGAGTTCACAGTTCATGGGTTCGAGCCCTGCTTTGGGCTCTGTGCTGACAGCTCACAGCCCGGAGCCTGCTTTGGATTCCGTGTCTCCCTCTCTCTCTGCCCCTCCCCTGCTCATGCTCTGTCTCTCTCTGTCTCTCTCTCAAAAATAAATAAACCTTAAAAAAAAAAACAAACTGAGACTTGAGGCAGGAATTTTAGCCATCCCAGGAGTTCTTAGCTGGCAGTCTGTGGATAGAATTCAGGGGGACTGTGAACCTGGGAGGATAATTATGAACCTTTAGCTGAAATCCAACATTTTCTTCAGTTATGAATGTAGGTGGCATTAGCAATGGCTGTGACTCTGACACTCATAGAATTCATGGTACTGTTTCATCACATTACAATTGTTGGAAAGAGCTCAGAATAGAATGTACACTCATCTCCCAAATCACAGAGACGTTAGACCCACCTCCAGATCTTGTTACTTGATGTGTTCATAACTCAACAAATAAATCAAGATGGATCATACACCTAACTGTAACAGCTAAAACTATAAAACTCTTAGGAGAAAACACAGGAGCAAGTCTTTGTGTCCTTGAGTTAGGCAAAGGCTTCTTAAATGCATTCTGAAAGCATAAGGAACAAAAGAAGTATATAAATCAGATTTCATCAAAATTTAAAATTTTTGTGTTGCAAACAATACCATCAAGAAAGTGGAAAGACAGTCCACACGATGGGAGAAAATATTTGCAAATCACACCTGGTAAGAGACTTTATCACGAATGTATAAAGAACTCTCACAGCTCAACAATAAAAAGACAACCTCATTTTAAAATGAGTGAGTGAAGTGGGGTGCCTGGGTGGCTCAGCGGGTTAAGTGGCCGACTGCAGCTCAGGTCACGATCTCACGGTTCGTGAGTTCGAGCCCTGCGTCGGGCTCTGTGCTGACAGCTTGGAGCCTGGAGCCTGTTTCAGATGCTGTGTCTCCCCCTCTCTCTCTGACCCTCCGCCACTCGTGCTCTGTCTCTCTTGCTCTCAAAAAATAAATGAAACATAAAAATAAATAAAATGAGTGAAGTATCTGAACAGACATATCTCGAAAGAAGATGCACAAATGGCCAATAAGCACATGAAAAGATGTTCAACATCAGCTATCAGGGAAGTGAAAATCACAACTCCTGTGAGATGCCACTTCATACCCACCAGGATGGCTATAATAAAAAAAGAGATAATAACAAGTGTTAGTGAGGATGTTGAGAAATTGGAGCCCTCACACACTGCTGCTGGGAATGTGGAATCGTGCGGCCACTTTGGAAAACAGTCTGCCGTTCCTCAAAAAGTTAAATACAGAAAACAATAGGGGAAAAAAAGTTAAATATAGAGTTACTATATGACCCAGCAATTCCACTGCCAGATATCTAATCAAAACAATCAAAACTAGGGGCACCTCGGTGGCTCAGTTGGTTGAGTGTCCGACTTCGGCTCAGGTCATGATCTCACGGTCCGTGAGTTCGAGCCCTGCGTAGGACTCTGTGCTGACAGCAGCTCAGAGCCTGGAACCTGCTTCGGATTCTGTGTCTCCTTCTCTCTGCCCCTCCCCCGCTCACGCTCTCTCTGTCTCTCTCAAAAATAAAATAAAAACATTTAAAAAGTTGTAACGATAGACCACATTATATCTGATCACCTTTCTATGAAATGTCCAGAACAGGCAAATGCATAGAGAAGGAAAGAAGATTATTGGTTGCCAAGGGCTGGAGGAATAGGGCAATAGGAAGTGACTGTTCATGGATACGGGGCTTCTTTTTGAAGTGATGGAACATTCTAGAATTGATAGTGGTAATGGTTTTGCAGCTCTGTGAATACACTAAAAACGACTGAACTGTATAGTTTAAATGGGTAAATTGTATGGTATATGAATCCTATCCCAATGAAGTAGAGATGATTAAACAACAAAGAGGAATCGGGAGGAAGGAAACACAGAGAATACATCACAGGTATCCTGGCGTTCCTACAGACTTTGTTTTGTTTGCACCCCTCGTGTGCAGGGGGAGGCTGGGAGAGCCTCCCTTCAGGGCCTGGACGTCTCCCCATCTGGCTCCACCACGGCCTCCTTGGGTGCTGCTGGCTTCACCAGGTGACCACAGGACGGCCCCTCATCCCACAGACCTCTGTTTGGCCAGGTCCCCATTGTGCAGTTACGGGAGGAGAGACCGGAGCCGGAGTCTGTCGGCAGGGCAGGACTCGGGAAGGGAAGCAGACCCAGGCCCTTTCCGGCCCAGGCCACCCCACTCTTTATTGAAATACCACCTGGAAGGTTTTACTCTTTGCCTGAGAAGCCCCCCCCCCAGAGGACTTGGGGGGTAGCTGCAGGCCTGGGGTAAGGGTGAGGCCTCCCAGGGTGGCTCCCTCAAGGGGCCACATGCACATGGAAGGACCAGCAGAGACAGACCCCCACCCCAGGCCTCAAAGGTGGCCAAGGCAATGGAGCGCCCGGGTGGCTCAGTCAGTTGAGTGTCTGACTTTGGCTCAGGTCGTGATCTCTCCGTTCTTGAGTTCAAGCCCCGCATTGGGCGCTGTGCTGACAGCTCGGAGCCTAGAGCCCGCTTCAGATTCTGTCTCTCTCTCTCTCTCTGTCCCTTCCCCACTCATGCTCTCTCTCTCTCTCTCTCTCTCTCACACACACACACACACACTCTCTCAAATAAGCATTAAAAAAAATTTTTTTTAATAAAAAGTGCACTGAAAAGCACAGGCTCCCAAATGAAACAAACAGAATAAGATGTAAAAAAAAAAAAAAAAAAAAAAATGTGGCCAAGGCAAGTCTCCACATGGAGGCCACGGTCCCCTGGCCCCAGGTCTGTGTCTACAGTCCCATCTTGGAGACCTCTGCCTCCACAGGGCTGCCCAGGAGATGCTCCCCTTACCAGGCTGTGTACCCTCCATGGCTCAGCTCACAGGCCACCTTCTCCGAGCGCTCTTCTGACCTCTGTGACCACCTCAGGCCCCCGTCCCAGCCCATCTGGCACTAATCACGATTGCAATGACCGATGGGTGGCACTTGCCCTCCCCCTGGAAACTAAGCTCCATGAGGCTGCACCTGTGGCCCACGGGGTCTGGGATCCGGGCTCGGCACGGAGCCTCATGCACGCGCAGGGGCTCATCAAATCACCACTGCTGACTTGGTCGTGGGGTCAGCCCGGGACACCTAAACGACACCGAGCCAGAGCATAAACATATCGCTGGGGACAGACACGGGGCCTGGCTCCGGCTTCCCAGGTAGCCCTGTGGCTGGCAGAGGCCGGCTGGCAGGCTGTCTTCTGGCCGCACCCGAGCGTTTAGACCCTCAGAGAGAAACCGCCTTCCAGCCTGCGGTTTCCATTGTGAGGACCCACCCCTTACCCACAGGAGTGACGGCGGGAGTGACAGCCCCCCTCCCCCACAGGACAGCAGATGAGAGAAGGCCGACCATAGATTCCCCTTGAGACACAGCAGAGACGGACGGACGGTCCTGGCAGGTGGGGGAGGGGGGTGGGCCCGTGCTGAGAGGTCTGTTAACGTACAGTCCTGGGGACAGGTCACCGCCACTGGGCCAGGCTCAGGAGAGCCACGTGGAGCCTCCCCCCCCCCCCCCCCCCCCGCGGGGCCAGACACACCGCATACCTGGGCTGGTCCCCTCCCTCCCAGGGCTTCATCCCCCAGTCACTGGACTGCCAGAGATCGCCTTGGAAACAGGGATCTCTTCCAGCTCACAACACCCCGGGGGGCTTCCTGCTGCCCTCCCCCCAGGACGTGGCCCCCCTCCCTCCTTGACCTCCACTCCCCGCCTCTCCCTCCCCTCCTGCCCCCAGGACTTTGCACAGACTGTGGGCTGTCCCTCAGCCTGGAACACCTTTCCCTGGATCTTAACAGGCTGCCTCCACGGTATTCAGCGGGCACCTCCTCAGAGAGCATGCCCACCCCCCACCTCCAGCAGCCCGCCTCCCCCCCTCCTCCCTCCCCACCGCCCCCCTCTCAGCCTTATCTCCATGACAGTTACAGCCCTCTTTGTCCCCTTAACACTCCCTCACTAGACTCCACCCTGGCACAGGGGCCAGCTGTCTGTCTGCCCAGGTCTGTCCTGCTCAGGGTGTGCTTCAGTCCCTGGCCGGTGGCTGGCCTCGGGGACAGTACACCTGTGTCCCCCCTTATGGCGCCAGCGGGGGTGCTGCTGGGGGAGACGCAGGTGGAGGCAAGGCCCGCTGAGCCGCTGTGGCCACTGGCGTGAGAAGGGCTGTCGTGACCCGAGGGGCCACCCCCAGTGTCACTGTCCTTCCTCTCTTGCTGCCCTCACGGCTAGCTCACTGGCATCTTCCCCTGCTGGCCCGGCACACGGTGGGCCTCAGTGCAGGTGGCTTCTGGATGGGTGTCCCGGGAGGGAGGCGTCCTTTGAAGGGGGTGGGGGGCAAAGTGAGGGACATCAGAGCCCTTTCACCAAATGCCCCGCATTTTCTGAGCACAGACCGAGGCCGGCCCCACGCGGTCACCTGGCCACGGCCCTCTCCTCTGGGAGGCCTCCCTGCCCCTACTTCCCCTCCGAGGAGGGCATGCGGCCCGTCCCAAAGGGCTGCTTCGGAAACCTCAGAAGTTCTTAGAAGGAAAGGAAAGATGGTGGTAGAGCCCATCCATTTACCCTCAGTCCCGCCCGGGGCCCACAGAACCAGAACAGACAGAGACAGCGGAAGGACAGACAACGGCAGCAGACCCCGGAAGCCCAGATGGCCGCGTGGTCACCGACCCCCGCCCGGGAGGAAGGCTGGCTGACGGCGAAGCCGACTGCCACGACCCCCCCCCAAAAGCACCCACGAGCCCCTTTTGCGGCTCCTGCCCACGCTGCGGGCGCCGACCCCGCCCCTCTGCGCTGCGACGCGGGGACCTGCTTCTTCCTATCCCACTTAACCATCCTCAAGGCCGCCTGATGAAGCAGGGTGGGGACTGTCCAACTCAGAACCGGCCAAGAATGGGGGACCGAGTCCTGACAAGAAACGAACCACGCCCGACACAGGCTGCGTCATGGATGGCCTTGACCCGATGCGATGCCGCAGGAATGGAACCGGCCCCACGAGGTCACACGGGGTCTGGCTCCACTTCTGCGAAATGTCCAGAGTAGGCAACTCCACAGAGGCAGAAGCTAGCTTTGTGGTCGTCAGGCCCTGGCGGGGACAAATAGGAGTCATGTTTAATGGGTACGCGCGGTCTTGTCCGACCATTGACGACGAAGTTCTACAACCAGACAGCAGACGTGGTGACCCAGCCCTGTGAATGTCCTTAACGCCACTGCACTGGACATTTCAAAATGGTTACAATGGCGAATTTTGTTACGTGCATTTCGCGCACACACACACACACACACAGGCACGCACAAAGAATTGAGGGATCCAAGTTGGAACTCAGCCTTCCAATTCAATGCAGGAGCCCACCCACAGGGGATGCTGGGCCGTAATGGGTAGCTTAGGGTGACCCTGAACCTAGACACAGCCTCACACCCTGCACTCTGTCCCCTGGCATTCCCACCCGCTGCTCTTGCCTAAAGGACACGCCCTGGATTCTTGGGTGGTGGCCCAAGGTCCCGGAGGAGGCAGTGGTCTGGGATGGAGGGGCCTGAGCACCCCCGTGGCTTTTGTGACGATGTGGAAATCGGCGTCTGGGCCGAGCCCCCCCAGGTGCTGCCCTGTGCGGGACAGAGGGATGCTGCCGTCATGGTCCCAGCCCCAGGCCTCTGCTCTCGTTCACCCCTCAGTGACCTCAGGCGGGCTCCTGGCTTTAAAGAACGCCTCGACTCCAGTGATTCCCGAATCTGTGTCGTCTCCAGCCGGGACTCACCCCCAAGCCCAGCCACCAGCTCCGGTCCGCCCAGAGTTGTCCCACGGGCACCACACACGTCACAACACTGAGCCCACCCCGGGCCCCATCTCGGGGACACGTCCCCTCTTCTCCCACGTGCTTGTGCCAAAACCCAGAGGAATCGTGGCTTCTCTCTCTCGCACTCCACATCCAACGTCCACTCTGCCACGGAAACATGTGGAAACCAGCCCCTCTCCTGCCTCCACTGCCTGCACCCTGCTGTGACCCCGTCACCTCTCACCCGGGCCCGTCTGCCTCTGCCATTGACTCATGAGCACCAGAGGGACATGGTTAAAGCAGAAAACAGATCATGTCATTCCCCTGTTCTAAATCTTCCAGTGGCTCCCACCTTACTCAGAATGAAAACACAGGCTTTCCGGTGGTTTACAAGGCCCTCCGCAGCAGGCCCCTGTGACCTGTCGGACACCGTCTTGTCATCTCACCTTCTCTGTGTCACCATCCAGCTCTGGCACCACTGGCCTTCCTGCTGATCCTCAAACAGACCAAGCATCCCCAGACCACAGGGCCTTTGCACCTGCTGTCCTCTGTGCTAGGAATCCTTTTCTCCAAAAATCTGCTGGGCTCGCTCCTCACCTCCTTCAGACCCTGACTCAGATCTTACCTTCTCAGTGAGTCACCCTGACCACTCTCTCGAAGAAGGCCACGCCCCTCAACCCAACACCCTTTATTTTTCCTTTGCACGCTCCCCCAGCTAGCCTACCTTATTGATTTGTACTGTCTGACTCCCTCTTAGGACGGCAGCCCCTTGAGGGCAGGGATTCCTGTCTGTTTTGTTCACAGTTGTTCCTCCAGAGCCCAGAGGAGTACAGGGCACACACCAGGCTTCCATAAATATCTGAAGAGTGAATGAGCCAGTTTAGGGTAGGACACGAGGCCCAGAGGGCAGAGTGTTGCAGCTATGGCTGGCGGCACCAGGGATTCCTCCGGGCCTGTCTCCCGAGCTCCCAGATCCTTCTAGCTCACGGTGCTTGTTATTTTTGTTAGTATCCGCCCGAATGGAAGACAGAGTGTTCTCACAGTATCTACTTGCTGAGAAGGCAAATATTCAAAAATACTTTGACAATGACATTCTCCAGTTCCCCGAGGCTGTGTGAGATGCCAAGAATGATGTGACTAATTAGCGGCACCAACTCCCCGCACGTCCTGGCATCTGTGTCTCCCAGGGACAGGGCACGGTGGCCGGGACTCTCTGATGCTGCAGGGGAGCGTCTGGGTGGGACCCTTGGGGAAGAGTCCAGTGGAGCCCCAGCCTGGGCCAGGACTGGCCTGCCTCTGGCTGCCTGAGAGCCCCTGAGCCCATCCCTGACACTTGCTGGCCTCAGTTTCCCCATTTGTAAAACGAGGGGGCCTTCTGGCTCGGATTCAGGCCCAAATGTCATCTGCCACAGGGAGCTCGATGTCCAGTTCCTAGAGAACAGGGGGCACGGCGCGTGCGGACGATGCCACGGTTTGCTGTGGTTCTTTCGGAACAGCCTCGCAGAGATCCAAGCCGCTCCCACCCACACCCCGCTTCAGGCCTCTGCACCCTTCACGCCCGTGCCGCACACCTAGGGTGCCCAAGTTGCGCCAGGGGCCGGGGACACGGAAACAGGCCAGCTCTCTGCAAGCCTGTGCCCTCCCCCTCCTGGCCTTCACCACCCCCGCGGTGCCTAGCACGTATCAATACCCACTAACGAGACTTCTGTGCCGTCAGCATCATCCTTCAAGACCGCCTCTCTGCTCTTCACATGTCCTTCGAGACAAGGCTTTATTTGGCCCTTTAGAGCAAACCCAGGAGGCCCCCACTGCAAGGGTCATTGCTCCCATTTGACAGATGTGGAAGGTGAGGCCCCAGGAGGAAAAGGCCCTCGCAGGAAGTTGAAAGGCAGAACCCGAACTTGAACGTGGGCCTTCCAGTGGCTTGTTCAGGACTCTCATCTGGACACTCCAAGGAATGCCTCAAAAGCCGGGAAGGGCCCTTGCCCCAAATAGTAATACTATTAAGCCACTCTTCTGCTCAAGAACCGCCCCCCCCAAGGCTCCCTACTGTTGAACTACACCAAGCCTCCCTTCCCTAGCATCACCCTGAAAACCCATGTATCATGTCCCCCTCCCATCCAGCTGCGAGCAGACTAACCTCCCGGAACTTGCGTGTTCCAAGCCCGTCCCCCCGTCAGCATCTTTGACCAGGCCACCGAGTCCCGTTCCCTTCACTCGTCAGCAGCCCTGACCCCATGCGGGTCTCCCTCCCTTGGGCCTGGAGATCAGAATTCTGGAGGGACCTGTCCTCTAGAAGCTCATCTCATGGCCTACCTGGAAACAAACACATTTATGAGAACTCAGAGGGGCTCCTGGGTGGCTCTGTCGGTTAAGCGTTGGACTCTTTAAATTGTTTTTTTTTTTTCAACGTTTATTTATTTTTGGGACAGAGAGAGACAGAGCATGAACGGGGGAGGGGCAGAGAGGGAGACACAGAATCGGAAACAGGCTCCAGGCTCCGAGCCATCAGCCCAGAGCCCGACGCGGGGCTCGAACTCACGGACCGCGAGATCGTGACCCGGCTGAAGTCAGACGCTTAACCGACTGCGCCACCCAGGCGCCCCGAGCGTTGGACTCTTGATTTCAGCTCAGGTCACGATCTCACGGTTCCTGAGTGAGTTTGAGCCCCTGCGATGGTCTCTCCTCTGCCCCTCCCCCATGCACACTCGCTGTGTCTCTCTCAAAATAAATAAACTTAAAAAAATTTAAAAATAAGGATTTAAAAAAATCATAACGTAACAAACAAGGCATCTGTGGCGTGAAGGAGCCAACAGCATTGGAAGCTTCTTATTCTACCTGCTCAAATGAAGCCCCACGTTTCCCAAACCTCGAAGACCTGGAAGGGCATTCCCAGCAGGAGGAACAGCCTGTGCAAAGGCCCCCTGGGAGTGAAAGAATGTGATTTGTTTCTGAAAATTGTCCACCTCGGCCCGCTCGCAGGCTCTGTGTGGAGACGCGGTTGCAGATGAAGCTAAGAAATATGTAGGAGGTTAAATGCCAGGTGAAAGTGCCAGGCGGGGCCTCAGCCTCTGGGACAGGGTGAGCGAACGACTGCCCTTGGGCCCAAAGCTAGCCCACCACCATTTTTGTACAGCCGTGAGCTGAGAATGGTTTTACATTTTTTTTTTTAACGTTTATTTATTTTTGGGACAGAGAGAGACAGAGCATGAACGGGGGAGGGGCAGAGAGGGAGACACAGAATCGGAAACAGGCTCCAGGCTCCGAGCCATCAGCCCAGAGCCCGACGCGGGGCTCGAACTCACGGACCGCGAGATCGTGACCTGGCTGAAGTCGGACGCTTAACCGACTGCGCCACCCAGGCGCCCCGGTTTTACATTTTTAAATGGTTGAGAAAGATCAATAAAAAGATTATTTTGAGGGGCGCCTGGTGGCTCAGTCTGTTAAGCATCCGACTCTTGATTTCGGCTCAGGTCATGATCTCACGTTTGGTGAGTTTGAGCCCCTCATCGGGCTCTGTGTTGACAGCATAGAAACTGCTTGGGATTTTCTCGCGCCCTCTCTTTCTGACACGAGATAATTCCATGAAATTCAGGTGTCAGTACCTACAAATAACCTCATATTGGCACACAGCCACATCCATTTGTTTACATATTACATTGGCGGCCTTTGCATTAAAACAGCAGAGCCCAGGGGTGCCCGGATGGCTCAGTTGGCTCGGTGTCCGACTTTGGCTCGGGTCACGATCTCGTGGTTGGTGGGTTCGGGCCCCGCGTCGGGCTCTGTGCTGGCATCTCGGAGCCTGGAGCCTGCTTCGGATTCTGTGTCTCTCTCTCTCTGCCCCTCCCTTGCTCGCGCTCTCTCTCTGTCTCTCAAAAATAAATAAAAATGTTTTTAAAAAATTAAAAAAAAACAACAACAGCAGAGCCTAGTAGTTTCTCTATGTGGCTCACAAAACCTAAAATATATACTAGGTAATACTTTTCCAAAATTTGCCCTCCCTGCTCTAGGAAGTGGCCACCAGCCAAGGCGGCTGTTCCCAAAGGGGGTTCCAGGGAATGCTCATCCCGTGAGAAGCTCTAGGAGAAAAGAGTTCTCCAGTTGAGTAAGTCTGGGCTGCTCTGTCTGCTGCATCCCACTCCCCCCCAGAATGGGACAGTGAACCACAGCACAGTAAAGGCACTGAGAAGTCCTGCAGGAAAGAACATCATTTCACTCCTATGAGTCATTAAGAGTGTTTACTCCTTGCAGACACATGGGAGGATTGCATATGTCCTTGGAGCTAGGTAGTCTGGGAGACTCCTTTCGCCACTGAAACGTGAGTGAAAGTGACACGCCTCATCTCTGGGTGGAGCTCTAAGAGCAGGTGACTTAACCCTTCCTCTTTCTCTCCCCCCTTGCATGGCAACCAGTGAAGCCACATCCGCCTGAATCCTGGAGTGAGAGGAGGAGAGACCCAGCCATGATAGACACAGAGCAAGAGCAAGAAAATGACCCTTAGTTATTTCACCACTAAAAAATGCATGGTAAGGGGGTGCCTGGGTGGCTCAGTCGGTTGAGTGTCTGACTTTGGCTCAGGTCATGATCTCCCAGTTCATGGGATCAAGCCCCGTGTCAGGCTCTGTGCTGACAGCTCAGAGCCTGGAGCCTGCTTCGGATTTTGTGTTCCCCTCTCTGCCCCTCCCCTGCTCATGCTCTGTCTCTGTCTCTCAAAAATAAATAAACATTGAAAAAAAAATTTTTTTTAAATGATGGGTTGGGGAGGGGCACTGGGCTGGCTCAGTTGGTGGAGAGTGTGCCTCTTTTTTTTTTTAATTTTTTTTTAATGTTTATTTATTTCTGAGAGAGACAGAGACAGAACGCAAGCGGGTTGGGGCAGAGAGAGAGGAAGGCATAGAATCCGAAGCAGGCTCCACCTCTGAGCTGCCAGCACAGAGCCTGACGCGGGGCTCGAACCCACAAACCGCGAGATCGTGACCTGAGTCGAGGTCGGACGCTCAACCGACTGCAGCGCCCAGGCGTCCCGAGAGTGTGACTCTTGATCTCCGGGTTGTGAGTTCACACCCCATGTTGGATGCAGAGATTACTTAAAAATAAAATCTTAAAAAAAAAAAAAAAGCATATGCCACAATCTATTTTTTTTAATGCGGGCACCTGGGTGCCTCAGTTGAGCATCTGACTCTTGATTTTGGCTCAGGTCATGATCCCAGGCTTATGGGATTGAGCCCCACAGCCAGGTCAGTGCTGAGCATGGAGCCTGCTTAGAAATTCCCCCCCCCTTCTCTCTCTTTGCCCCTTTCCCCTGTTCTGTCTCATAAGCGCTCTCTCTCTCTCTCTCTCTCTCTCTCTCTCTCTCAAAAGAAATCTTAAAAAAAACAAAGTGAAACAGAGTTACCATAAGACCCAGAAATCTTCCTCCTAGGTATACCCTCTAGAGGAATGAAAACATGTCCAGGGGCGCCTGGGGGGGCTCAGTCCGTTAAAGGACTGACACTTGGTTTTGGCTCAGGTCATGATGTCATGATTCCTGGGTTCAAGCCCCGCATAGGACTCTGTGCTGACAGTGCAGAGCCTGTTTGGGATTCTCTCTCTCTGCCCCTCCCCCGCTTGATCTCTCTCTCTCTCTCTCTCTCAAAATAAATTAATAAATTAAAAAAAAAAAAGGAAACTCAGGGGCTCCTGGGTAGTTCAGTCGGTTAAGCGTCCAACTTTGGCTCAGGTCGTGATCTCCTGGTTTGTGAGTTCAAGTCAGGCATCAGGCTGTGCTAACAGCTCAGAGCCTAGAGACTGCTTCGGATTCTGTGTCTCCCTCTCTCTCTGCCCCTCCTCAGTTTGCGCTCTCTTTCTCTCAAAAATAAATAAACATTAAAAAAAAAGAAACTCAGAATCTATTTTAAAACAGAGAGAAAATGTATGTTCACATAACATCTATACGTGTTTACACTGTATATATGTGTGTATGTAACTTGTATGCAAATAGTCATAACAGCATTTTTCATAATAACTAAAAAGTAGAAATAACTGAATGTCCCTCAACTGACAAATGGATGAAGACAATGTGGTCTATTCATATGATGGCACATCATTCGACCATGAAAAGAGACGAAGCATTGATACAGGCTATGGAGTGGCTGAACTTGAAAACATTACACTAAGGAAGTCAGTCAGAGGAAGACAAATATTGTATGATTTCACTCAGGTGGAATTTAAGAAACAAAACACATGAACATAGGGGAAGGGAAGGAAAAATAAGATTGAAAGAGAGAGGGAGACAAACCATAAGAGACTCTTAAATACAGAGAACAAACTGAGGGTTGCTGGAGGGGAGGTGGGGGGGGGGCTGGGCTAAGTGGGTGCCGGGCACCAAGGAGGGCACCTGTTGGGATGCAAGTGATGAATCACTGGGTTCTATTCCGAGACCAATACTACACTATATGTTAACTAACTTGGATTTAAATAAAATTAAAAACAAATTAATTAGTTAATTAAAAAAAATTTTTTTTTAAAAAAACATTATGCTAAGGGAAAGCATTTAGTCACAAACAGCCATGTACGGTTGCATTTATATGAAGTGTCCAGAATAGACAAATCTATACAGGCAGGAGGACTGGTGCTTGCTGGGGGCTGGGGGAGTAGGGAAAATAGACAGTGATTGCTAATGGGTACAACGATTCTTTCTGATGATGAAAATGTTCTCAAATGGTGATGGTTGCCCAGCCACTGGATCATACATTTTATTTATTTATTTATTTTTAATTTATTTTTAATGCTTATTCATATTTGAGAGACAGAAAGAAACAGAGTGTGAGTGGGGGAGGGGCAGAGAGAGAGGGAGACACAGAATCTGAAACAGGCTCCAGGCTCCCAGCTGTCAGCACAGAGCCCGACGGGGGGCTCGAACCCACGAACCGTGAGATCATGACCTGAGCCGAAGTCAGACCCTTAACCGCCTGAGCCACCCAGGTGCTCCTGTATCATACGTTTTAAACGGGTGGATTTTATGGTATGTAAATTATATCTCAATAAAAGCTATTATATAAAAAAAAAATCTGTAGGCAATAGTTTAAAAACAGATTCTGGGGGCACCTGGCTGGCTCAGTCAGTAGAGCATGGAACTCTTTTTTTATTTTATTATAAACCAGATTTATTATTTCTTTTTTCTTTTTCTTTTTTTAATACATTGAAGTTGGTTAACATACAGTGTAGTCTTGGTTTTAGCAACTCTGGATTTCGGGGTTGTAAGTTTGAACCCCACACTGGGTATAGAGATTACTTAAAAATAAAATCTTAAAAAATAACAAAGATTCTGAGCCTGTTACTGTCACGTATCCTAGCCCAGGCTACGTGACGTTACTTAGAAAGAGGAAGTGCTTGCCCAGACCACACAGCTCACAGGGAGCAGGGCTGGCCGCTGGTCCCTGGCCTCAGTCCCCGCTTGGTGGGTCCTGGGCCCCGAGTTGCCCAGTGCTCTGAGAGAGCTCCCGAGTGAGTGGGCAGGCAGCCCCCCTGTACCCCACCTGTCCCTCCCTGGAGGACAGCTGTGGCTTCTGAGAGAAACTGCCTGGCAGTTGCTATGCAGGGGACAGCTGAATCCCCAAACACAATTGCAGCCTTGATCGAATCCAGATGATCTCCCAGTGGACCAAGGACACGGAGCCCCCCTCCCTCAGGCTGTGGGAATCTGAGCCCCACCTCCAGAGCCCCTCCTGAGGCACTTTCGCTGGGACAGGTGGGCCCACCTTCCTGGTGGCTCCAGTCCTGAGCTCAGGCCTCCTGCTCTCTTCCATTCGTTCACTCATCCATTCATTTGTTCCTTCGTCAAGTGGCTGCTCCGTGCAATCCCGGGCTGGGCGCCGGGGCCAGCGCTGCATTGACCCGCAAACCCGCTGGTCCCGGAGGCCCCTGCGCCGCTCACTCACCTTCCAGCAGACCCTCCAGTCCAGCCCCCAAGTTAGGTGACAAGGGTCCACCTCCGCTCCCAACATTCCATGACTCGGACTCCCGGCCACTTCTAGACTCCTCTGCTGGGCACTGGAGGCCCCGCCAGCTTCTCCTACGTGCGCCTGGAGCTCCTGAAAAAGGAACCTGATCCCAATTTTTCCCAGAACGGGCCCTGCACCAGCCCACACAGTCCTGTCTCTTTTTGGGTTCACGGCATTCCCCCAGCTAGTCCTGCTGGTTGGTCCAAGCCCTGACTGCTGGGGGGTAGGCAAGGGTGGGGAGGGGAGAGCAGAGAGGCCCCTGGCTCTGCCTCTGCCTCTGCCTCTGCCTCTGCCTCTGCCTCTGCCTCTGCCTCTGCCTCTGCCTGGGGCGGGGCAGGCTGAGAGGAAGTCAAGGTGGTAACCAAGGCTCTCCAGGCGGGAGGGGCCCGCCCAGCTGAGCACTTGCTAAGTGCTTCCATGGATAACCCACTGAGCCCATGGGGCATCACCCGGGCCTGACCGGCTTTGTGCACAGGAGTGACCTGAACCCAGAGGGAGAAGTGACCCGCTTAGGGTCACAGGGTGACAAAGTGGCAGAGCAGGGACTCGAACCTAGGGCGCCAAGACCCTAGAGCTGCCCTACTGACTCTCAGAACCACCCTCCCTCACCTGGGGGACCGCTCCGGCTGAGGCCCCAGCTCTGGTGGCACCAGAGGCCTCGGGACCCATCATTTACCACCGCAGGGCCTCAGTCTCCCCTGTACACAATGGGGAGGATGAACTTGGGCTTTTTTCTATGCAGATGACCCTCCCTATTGATTGTTCTGCAAATATGCCAGGCCAGGGTCGCCTGTGCCAGCCAGCCTGAGCATTGGGACCTAGGACACAGACACAGTTCCCAACCAGAATGTCCTCTACAGGCTGTCGGAGGAAACAGACCAGTAAAGAGACGGTGCCAGTGAGGCAGGTAAGGGTGCTGTTGGTCAGCACAGGGACTGGAGGAGGGGACAAGTGAACTGAAAGGTAAAGCACAACTAGAGGTTTGCCAGACAGATGAGAGGGAAGGGCATTCCAGGCACTGGAAGAGCGTGCGCAAAGCCTCTGGCCTCGGACACCCTGCAGCAGAGAGAGGCACGCCCACTCTCGGTCTCCAGGGCAGCATTGCCAATGACCCGCCGGTGGGTTCCTGAGTTCCTGAGACCCGGAAGAGCTGGGTTAGTCTGGGCACAGAGGTCCAACTGGACACCCTGGGATCACACAGCAGGCAGGGCCCCACAGGTGTCCACCCAGCTCACAGCTGTTTCTAATCTGTTCCCAGCAGTCCTTCCAGGGAAAACACGTGCTGCCTGAGGTTTAGAACACAAGTTCATTAGAGGGCTTCTTCCTGGGAATAAGTGTGAGTCTCCTAATTGCCCGACATACTCCCCTGGATCGGCCCATTCTCCTTTTATGCCTTGCCTGCCGGGAGACTCATAGCTACTTCTGATGCCCAGTTACCCGTCATTAATGCCCAGGGGTTGGTAAACGCATGTCTCCCCACATTCTTGATTGTTCAATATTATCTATTCCAATCGTTACGAGTTGATTGCTTCTGACTTTCTGTAGGTTGTTGCTAATTCTCTCTGGAAGACAGAGTGGTTTAAATCACAGATTAGGCACAAGGGAAACCCAGCATATACTTGACCCCTGTGAACGGATCCTGGGAGGTGTGGCTGCGCAGGAAGGAGGGGATGCTGGAGGCCCCCCGCCACCCTTGCCATCGTCCCGTCGAGTCCGCCAGCCTCAGTCCTGAGAACTTAGCAAAGTCTGTCTCGGGGAGACCTATCTCCCTGCCACTGGCGAGAGGTGGAGGCCCGCTTGCTGGGCCTGTGCTCCTGGCTGGGTGCCCTCCTGCTTCTTCAATCCTGGCTGGAGAACACTCTCACCACAGAGCCCGCCCCGACCACCAGGGCCTAGTGTGAGCGGGGCGGGCAGGGCCGCACTGTGGGTATGTCCTGAACGTCCACAGCGACTCCAAAGCAAGGTCCCCTTCACAACTGGCACCGGAGCGTGTGGACCTTTTAGCCTCGGTACGTGCAGGGCAGCTGGCCTTACTGGTAGGGCAGGGCTTGGGGGCCCAGGGCTGCCCCCGGTGAGGAAGAGAACCCCCATCCCAGGAAAATCGGGCTAAGGATCTCTGAACTGTAAGAAGGGGTTGGCTGGAGCACATTGCAGGGCTCGCCTCTTCCCCGACAGGCCCTGCCCCCCACCCCCACACGCACCCCATGCGCTGGGTGAGGCTCTTTGATGAGCTGACCCATCCCTGGCAGGGCTGCCCCCAAAGCCCCCCGCACCTCCTACCCCGGGTTGGGCGGGAGTGTGGCGTCCAAGGATTCAGCCTGGGCAGGACCTAGCTCAGGTCACTCGCAGGGAGGACGTCACCTCTGGCGGAGCGCCCGGTGCTCTCACTGAGCCCATCCGTTCCCTGAGCAGGGCTGGCTGGGCCTTCGTTATCACCCCCAAGTGACCGGTCACTTTTCCCTACCCTGTTAGGAACGGCCTCTCCTCTCCCCTCTCGGTCCCCATCCCCCTCACTCAGAATCCCCACACACTGGGAGGAGCTGGGATCGCCCCTGAGTGTCTGTCCAGTAAGGAGATCACTCCCTGGGGAGCCGGCTGACCCTGGACCTGGCTTGCTTTTCTTGGTCCTGGGACTGTGGGCTCTGGGGTCCCAACGCTCACGGTGACCTGGCCCCTGCCTTGGAGTCTGGCCCAACGAGGCTGAGCACAGGACAGTACTTTTCACCTGCAGACACTCCTCAGGTGCCTGAGGCACAGCCCCAGGGGGGACCCAGGGTCCCATGGCACCTCCGACCAGGTGACGGTGGCTGGACCGACGTCTTGGAGATCCTAGGGCTGGGGGAGGCTGGAGTCTAAACCTCTGTTCATCCTCTTTTACAGATGGGGAAACTGAGGCCAAGCTTGTGGTAGAGGGACGACGGTGTCCCCCAGCCTGTGACTGCAGATGAACTGGGCTCTCGGGAAGGAGGTGGGTGGCCAGGCAGGGCCTTGCCTACCCACCAGGAGGGGAGGGCAGTGAGGGCTTCTTCCACCATGACTTTATCGCCTGGTCCTGTCGGGGACCCTTGGGTTGTGGCAGATCCCAGAAGCCGAGCCAGGCCAAGAGAGGGACATCATCCCTGTCACTCCCCAGGGTCCCCCCCCCCCCCCGAGGCCTGGCTCCAACCTGGAAGGGGCCACCCTGGGCCTCAGCAGGTGCCAGGTGACCCTCCTGCCCCTCCCCACCAGCCAGGCCTTTGTCTTCTCCTGTGTCTGATGGAGGGAGGAGCCTGGGCCCCTCAGAAGTCAGCACACGCCCCAGGCCCCCCACTTGCTAGGACCTTCAGATCTATTTTTGCTGAGAGAAGAGGAGAAAGGAAAGAAAAGAACAGGCACACCCAGCAAGAAATCAAGAAGCTATTGCAGCTCCTGGGACCCTGCCCCATTGTCCGGATAAGGAAACTGAGGCCCAGAGAGAGAGAGGGCCAAGGCCACCGGAAGGCCAGGGCTCACAGTGAGGCTTCCATGGGGTCCCTCCCCAGGCTACTTTGCCGGCGTCCTTTGTCTCCCATGGTCACCATGGCTACAGCTCCCTGCTGGTGCTGATGGTGGAATTCTCGGAGGGATTTCTCCGCTGGGCAGCAAGGCAGGTGGGAAGTCGCTGCCAGCAGAGTGAGAGCGTCCGTTCTAAGGTCACCTGCAGGCCAGGCTCAGTCTCCCAGCCAGGCAAATGGGCACACTGCAAAGGAACGGCTCTGAGAATGTACCTCGGGTGGAGATCCCTGGTGGGGGTGAGAACAGGACTCAGGCCCAGGTGGCTGAGTGTCCTTGGGCTGGGCCGTCCCCCGCCTTTCCCCACCCCATTCCCCCGCCCAGGGCACGGGAGTGTGATTCCAACTACTTGCTAGCGACTGTCATTATTCTGAATAAAACGTGGTGACGTGGTTCGAGTTGATTCATTCATCCGATGCCCCAGGAGCGGGTGTGTGGGGGGCAGGCCAGGGCTGGGCCAGGCCGAGGTCTGACTAGACTAGACGGAGGCGGCCCACCCCAGCCGAGCTTGTAGGAAGCTGCTGGAAGAACATTTCCCGCCCACCCCCACCGAGCAGCTTGGGGTGGGGGGGCGTCTGGAGGCCAGGAGTCTGGCACCCTCTGTCTGGCTGACAGAAAGCCCTCTCTCAGGACGACCCTGCAGAGCAGCCCAGCCGCGGGCCAGGCTGCAGCCTCCAGGAAGCCCACCGGCCTCGGTTTAATGCTCCGCTGTTGCCACCGTGAAATTACTAATTTTTAAAAATGTTTATTTTGAAAGAGAGAGAGAGAGAGTACGGGCATGTGAGTGGGCAGGAGCAGGGGGAGGGGGAGAGGGAGGGGGAGGGGGAGCTGAAGAGGGACAGGGCCAGGGCCAGGGGGAGGGACAGGGGGAGGGAGAGGGAATCCCAAGCAGGCTTTGTGCTGACAGTCCCTCCCCCAACACGGGCTCCGACTCAGGAACCCTGAGCTCCTGACCTGAACGGAAATCAAGAGTCCCACGCTTAACTGACTGAGCTACCCGGGAAGCCCCAATTCCTCACTTCTGGACAAGGAGACCTGAAATTTCATCTTACGTTGGGCCCCACAAATTATGTAGCTGGGCCTGCCACAGAGCAACACAGGGTTTGTTGCTTAATCCTGTTTTTGGGTTGTGTTCAAAATATACCTAAAATTTACCATTTTATTATTTGTTTTTAATTTTAAGTTTTATTTATTTTGAGAAAGACACAGCTCGAGCAGGGGAGGGGCAGAGAGAGAGAGAGGGAGCGAGAGAGAATCCCAAGCAGGCTCCACGCTGCCAGTACAGAGCCAGACTCACAGCTCGAACCCGTGAACCGTGAGATCATGACCTGAGCCGAAGGTGGCTGCTTCACCGCCTGAGCCACCCAGGCACCCCATTTATTTATTGATTTGAGCCCTGGTTCGGGGCTTAAACTCAGAAGCCGAGACCATGACCTGAGCCAAAGTCAGACACAACCCACTGAGCCACCCAGGCGCCCCTGACATTCTCTCCTCTTAAACAGCAACTCCCCAGCTCCCTCACCCCCAGCCCTCGGTACCCATCACTCCGCTTTCTGTCTTTAAGAATTTGACCACTCCAGGGACCGCACATCATTTGTCCTTTTGCGACTGGCTCATTTCAATTAGTATAATATCCTTGAGGCCCATCCACGTAGTAGCACCTGTCAGAATTCCCTTCTTTGTTAAGGCTGAATAGATTCCACCGTGTGGATAGACCACATGTTGTTTATCCAATGATGTGTCGATGGACATTTGGGTTGTTTCCATCTTGAGGCTGCTGTGAATAACGCTATGAACACGGGTGTGCAAACACCTGTTCATGTCCCTGCTTTCAATTCTTTTGGGTGCATACCTAGAAACGGGATTTCTGGGTCATACAGGTTTCTAACGGAGGGAGGGTTTTCTATAGAGAATGCTTTGGTCCGATGGGGCAGTCAAGACACTCGCTGGCTGGGTGGCCCCATAGTTGGAGCAGGGACTGGGGACGGAAGTCCAGCTGTGAACTCAGGCCTGCCACGTGCTGGCTCCAGACTGGGGAGCCATCACTCAGTACTTCGTGGCCTCAGGTGTAAATGGGGACGACGGTACCAGAACTCGCACACTAACTAGTGTGCCAGACCCTGGGGCAGTGCACGGTAAGGGTGCAATGGTCGTTATTGTTAGCCCTGGAGAGGCGCCTTTGGGAAAGAGACGCTGCAGCCTTGAGGAGCTCGTGGGCTCGGGAACAGGGAAGCAGCTGCGGGACGGTCCTCCATCGGGAAGGGGATGGGGCCTCCCCTCCCCCAGCCCCCAAGCCCTCTCCCCTTCCAGGCTCACCTAGCGCAGTGCCCGCTCAGGGAGCTCTCTCTCTCTGGCCCACGTAAGCACTCAGTTTTCAAAACTGGGGATACCTGCAAGCATCCCCTCAACACCTCCCTCCAGAATCCGGCGTGAAAAGCTGCTGGGGACACGGCTGATGCACAAGGAGGTGGCAGATCGGGGGGTACAGCCGCGCTGCCCCCTCTTGCAGAACCAGAAAGCAAAACCGTGAGCGCAGGGTTAACAGGCGGTGGGGGGGGGGGGGGAGGGTGGCCGTTGGGTGCCATGCGGGCGGCGGTGGCCCCGCAGTGCCAGGTCCGTGAGTTTTATTTGCTCCACTCTGCTTTCTGCATACGGAAGACCTCGCAGCCGTTCACGATGTCCACTCCGCTCAAGGGGAGATGGGGGCAGGAGGAGACGGCTGCAGAGGTGGCCGTGGAAGTGACCTCAGCTCCAGGACGAGGGAGCCTTCGTCGAAGGGTCAGGAACAGGGCGTCAGCCAATCAGCGGGAAGGATTTCTGAGCCCACCGATGGGATCAGGAGACTCCCCAGCGCGCTTCTGGGCAATTCTGGTCCCTCCAGACTTGCTGAGGAGGGCTTTTCCAGGAGAAAGCCAGCGGACTACCCTTCACAGCCTGGAGCCCAGCCCCAGCCTCAGCTGACACTACCCTCCCTTGCCCTCAGCGTTAATTCTTCTCACTCATTCATTCAGTGGAAATCTACGAGGCGTCAGGCAGGGGGGTACATCACGGAACAGGATGGGTGGGCAAAGACCTCACCTCCAGAGGCACTCAGGCCACAAGGGCCCCGGTTCTCCCCGAGCACCTCATGACCCTCCTACCTCAGTCCTTGCTCCTGTAATTGTCTCCCTCACCTCTTCTGTTACCTTCTGTCACCCTCACCACCAAACTTCCGCAAAGCGGTCTCCCTGCCTCGCCAGCGTGGTGGGGTTCTCTTTGCAGACATCTGTATTTTCCTGCCCCTCTTCTCCACAGATGTGAGCACAGTCAGGATAGCGGGCCGCTGATTCATTAAGTAGGCCACGAAATCAATTTTTGGAACAACCGGCATTCTCTTCCCTTTGTGCAAAATTAGCAGGCAGCGCGACGCACCCACTTAGAGTATCTGGTTCTATACCTTTTGACCAACGCACGCCTCAGTCACCACATAGAGCATTTCCGTGGCTCCCAAATGTGCCTGAGGCCCCTCCCTGTCGGTCCCCCCGCTGCAGGCAACCCCTGATTCGCTTTCTGTCGCCAGAGATTAACTCCGCCTGTTCTAGGACTTCCCGTAAATGGAATCATCCGGTGTGCCTCGGTTGAACGCGGATCCTGTCATCCGTGTGCTGTCTGTGAAGTTCATGCCCGGTGCCGTGCGTGTCTGTAGCCTGTGCATTTTCACTGCATGGCGGGTTCCCTCTTACAAATGCAGCCCACGTGTTTATCCAGTCACCAGGTGTTGGCCGATCGGGTTGTTTCCAGCTGGGGGCAATCACGAAGAAGGCAACCAGCGTCTTAAAAAATGAAATAAGTTACTCTAGACCCTGGTATTTTTCTTTTGATTTTACTTTTATTTGAGAGAGAGAGAGAGAGCGCGCGCGCACACATACCCACGAGCGGGGGAGGGGCAGAGAGAGAGGGAGAAAACGCTAAGTAGGTCCCAAGCCCAGCGAGGAGTCCGATGTGGGGCTCGATCTCACGACAGTGAGACCATGACCTCAGCTGAAACCAAGGGTCAGGCACGTAGCCGACTGAGTCACCCAGGCGCCCCCAGACCGCGGTATTTTGCAAGAGGAAGCGCTATTCGTGTTGTAATTGAATGTGTGTATCCAGGATGCCGGACAGAATGCAGTCCTTCCCGAGGCCCCGGTGGGCATGCTCCGGGAGGCCAGGGGTACCAGGTGACGCTGGTCTAGGGTGTGTGGGGATCTGCACGAGAGCCCAGCTGGCCAAGGGTGGGAGTGGGTATGGCGGTCCATGCTAGAAAGAGACACGATCTCACAGTTTGTGAGTTCGAGCCCCACATTGGGCTCTGCGCCGACAGCAAGGAGCCTGCTTGGGATTCTCTCTCCCTCTCTCTCTGTGCCTCCCTGCCCCCTCAAAATAAATAATAAAAAAAAAAAAATTAACAAACTTAAAAAAAAAAAACGAAAGGAAGAGGTGAAGGGCTCCAGGAAGGAGCCCAGGTACCCACTAAGGCATCAGACTTGGTGTCACCCCTTGTCTCTGGAAACACACCTGTGCCAAAATCAGGTTCCCCAACAGAATAGCAAACGGGACGTCCCCAAGAAGAGGAGAGGGCGCTTGGCCTGGGCCATCCCAGAGCTGAGGAAGCTCCCAGGCATGCAAGGCAGGAATGAGCCAAGTTATTAGTTAGCAGCCATGTCCCTCCAAAGTGGGGGCTGCCAGGCCCATTATTTGGTTGAGGAAACTGAGGCTTGGAGGTCAGGCCCTGCCACAGGAGGGGCTGGAGCCACGGGGTAGGCAGCCCAGACCCAAATTTTGCCCCACACCCCCCTCCGCTTCCCTTCATAGTCCAGCGTAGTCACCCCTCCTCTGGGAGGGCCCCCAATTGCTCTCTCTGTCCTCCCCAGCTGTCCCCTGCCCCCTCTCCTGTGATAGGTGGGCTGAAGTCAGCCCCATATTACAGATAAGGAAACTGAGGCCCAGAGGGGTTAAACAAGTTGCCCAAGGCCACTTAAAAAAAATTTTTTTTAATGTTTCTTTACTTTTGAGAGAAAGAGGGACAGAGTGTGAGCAGGGGAGGGGCAGCGAGAGAGAGGGAGACACAGAATCCCAGGCAGGCTCCAGGCTCTAAGCTGTCAGCACAGAGCCTGACGCGGGGCTCGAACTCATGGACCGCGAGATCCTGACCTGAGCCGAAGTCGGACACTTCACTGACTGAGCCCCTCAGGTGCCCCGGGCCACTCTAAAGTATGTGCAAGGAGGAAGTGGTAAAGCCAGAGTCACCCTCCAGCCTCTGTGCTCTAGGCAGTGTCTCGTCCGGTGCCCAGCCCCAGACACAGCCCTGCCCTTAGTGGTTGCCAAGCACTGAGGAACCCCCAGAAATCCTTTCTACCCCCACCCCTCACTGCCCGTCCTCTTCCCCACCTCTCTCCACTACACCCTCCTCAAGCATTCGGGGGGCACAAGAAAGCCTGGCACGGTGCGCAGAGGTGTCCCGTCTGCAGCTGAGCTAATAAGAGCAAAACCCTACACCCAGTCTGGACACCCACCCCTGGGTACCGGGGGCACCCAGTGGGGCTGTCCAGGCGCCGCTGGGCCTCCTGGGAAAGGAGTCAGGTGGCTCTCCCTGCGTGACTCGGCCAAGGAAAGAGCGCCCAGACAGGTGCCTAAGTGAATGAAGCAGGATGAAGACCTTGGGTCCCGAGTGAGAGAGACCTCTGTGTGGGAGAGACGGAGGGGGCCGGACGGGGGAGGAGCCAGGTCAACAGGGGCCAGAAGGACAGGAGCAGAGGTCGCTGTTGCTGGGTGATGCTTTCCCAAGACATCTCATGCCTCCACCCCACCCCCGTTTTTACCAGAAGCATTTATTCCTCAGATAAAAACAAATTCTACAAAATCTCCTGAATTTAAAACCAAACCAGACCGCCCTGAAGCCTTCAGCATCTTTCCAAGCCATGTCTCTGGAGAGGTGGGGTAGGGGGCATCTCTCACGGGCCTGTGGTTCCTCCCCCATCCCTCGGCTGGGATCCCGAACCCCCCCCCCCCAAACCACGGTCTTCCTTAATCCTCCCTGCCCCTCCAGTTCGGGGCTTCCGAATCCCCAGGCAGTCACCTGTTACTGGATTCTCCCTGGGCAGCTCTGGTTACCACATTCCCTCCTTAGTGGGTGTACCCCCCTGGATCCCTGGGGCCCCTTTCCCCAGGGTAAGGAGAGGCTCAGGAGAGCTCAGGACCCCTGGGGACTTCACTGTTCACTCTTAGGGATTTTTTCCCCCTCCACCCTTATCTCCTTCTCTTTTCATTAATTAATGTGCATTTTTATCCAAGCAACGCAACAGTACCAAGTATATGCACATGATATGCACAGAACTTGAAAAGATAAACAGGCCTAATAAAGATCGGCAGCCCCTCCCCAACAGCCCCACGCCCCGTCCTCCCCCCCAACAACCACACTCAACTCTTCTGGCTTTTTCTGGATTTTATCTCCATGTTTATAAACAACGCGCTTGTGCTGTTACTTGATTTACCAGTTTGAACCATTATCTCTTGACTCCCTTTTACAGAAGATAAGGGTGTAGCTTTCTCAGAGCCCTCCCTGCAAGGCACCCACAAGCATGCTCTCCCTGTGTCCCCTCTCATTACCAATGTGTAACAATTGGCGAAACCGGTATTGAGTTGTTTCATATAACGATTATGTAAATATCATTTGCTACTAAGCCGAGTAATGTATTGCGGTATGTTTCCTTTCTCGTTTAACTTTTAGTTTTTCATGAGGTTAATAATTAGCTTTCTTTAAGCCGCTTCAAAAATAGCCCCCAAAGATCCCACCATCACGTGCTCACACCCTTTTGTAGCCACATTGGGGGTGGCCTCTGCTGAGAGGCCCACATGGCAAGGAGGACACGTGGCCTCTGGTAGCTGGGGGCAGCCACTGGTCAATAGTCAGCAAGAAACTGAAGACAGCAGTTGACTGCAGTCCCAGGCTGAAGTCCCAGGCAGCAGGGATCTGAATTCCAGCAACAATTTCAGTGAGCTTGGATACAGCTCCTTCCCCAGTCGAGCCTCAGATAAGACTGCAGTCCCAGCAGGCACCCAGCAGGCACCCAGCAGCCTTGTGAGATCCTAAACAGAGGACCCAGAGAAGTCATGCCCAGACTCCTGGCCCACACAAACTGTAAGATAAATTTATGCAGCAATAGATAATTAATAGCTTTCTTTGTATCCATCTCTAAGATCTCCCAGGGCTTCAACAATCTCCAGGTGCTGTCGACCTCTCATCCCAGAATCTGTCCTCACCCCTGTCCCGCTCATCCCAGAATCTGTCCTCACCCCTGTCCCAAGGCTTCCTCCCCAGGAACCCCCCTCCCGCAGCAATCCATGCTGGCATTCTCTGGGGCCTGCAGCACAGCTAGTGTTGACCTGGGTTTCCCCTTTGCCTCTTTCTTCCATTGGATCCCCGTCTCCAGGATCCCACGTCTTTCTCTTTCTCAGTTTCCTTGTTTTGCTAGGGAACGTCCTCCGGCAGCTTGGTGCCTGAAAGATTGATTGGTATAATCTCTGCACACCTGAAAAGCTCTTCATCCAACCTCACGTTTTGTGATGGCTTAGTCAGGTACAGAATTTCAAGTTGCACGCGACCTTTCACACCTCTCCTCCCAGGACCCCTGGACTTGCACTGTAGCACTCCTGGGCTCATCCTCTACGTGGGTTGGTTTCTTCTTTTCCTGTCTTCTATTTCTTTGTCATTCAAGTCTCCTCTTCAGGGGATTTCCCCTTTTTTCCCCAGCCTTTATTTTGACTCTCAACTTTTAAATTTCACAAGCTCTTTGCTCCATTAAAGCAAATATCATTCTAGGGGCACCAGGGTGACTCAATGGGTTAAGCATCTGAGTCTTGATTTCAGCTCAGGTTGTGATCTCACAGTTTGTGGGTCTGAGTCCCGCGTTGGGCTCTGTGTTGACAGCACAAAGCCTGCTTGGGATTCTGTCCCTCTCTGCCTCTCTCTCTCTCTCTCTCTCTCTCTCAGAAATCAATAAATAAACATTCAAATATATATATATGTGTGTGTGTGTATATATATACACACACACATATATGATTCTGGTATGTATATATATTTTTTTGAATGTTTATTTTACATATATATGTGTGTGTGTGTGTGTGTGTGTAAAATTCTGGTTCAATGTCCTCTCTGAGGAATTGGGGTTTATTTGACATTTGCTGCTCCTCCCAGAATCAGCTCTTTTCATCCCATTTCTTTTTCTCTTTGTTTTGGTCTCTGTCCTTCCCACTGGAGGGGTTTCTCTCCTGCTTGGTGAGCCTTGGCTGCCACTAACACCAGAGTGGGGCATTGGACAGGCCAGTCGGAATTCCTGTGTGTGCAGGAGCTCCTTGCTGAGTTGTGAGGCATCCAGGCAGCTTTTCTGATGGGTGTACCAGTCAGCTTTGCTAAATTATGCTGCAGTAACAAACAGCCCCCAAATCCCAGGGGCACGCACAACAAAGGCTTATTTTCACTTGTTATATGGTGTCCGCAGGCATCTCCGGCTCTGCTCCGTGTGCCATTTGCGTCCTGGGACGTAGGCTCAAAGAAGTGCCTGCATCCAGGACGCACTCTTCTGAGGCAGAGGGAAAAGGGTAAAGGTGGGGCCACATGTCACTTCCACTCTATTTTCATTCGCCAAAGGAAGTTACGTGGCCCTTACAGCCGGGGGTAGTGAGTCATCTGGAAACTTCCAGGGGTGATGCTATTGGGTCTCCCTAGAAGTCCCGTCCAGTCTTCTGCCTGGGGATGCGTGAGTGGTTCTTGGAGCAGGAGTGTTCCAGGAGCAGGGCAGGGAAGAGTTGGGTTACTCCAGCGCCTTTTCCTGCCCCCCACTCATGCCTGCCTCTGCCATACCTGATTCTGGAATCTCACAGCAGGAGGATGGGTGGAAACAGGAAGCGGATGACCTACCCGGCTGAGCAGCTGGAGGACTGGGGAGCGTATTCGTTCTCTATGCTGTATAACAAATCACCCCAAACCAGGCAGCCTAAAACAGCACACACTTATTATTTCATAGTCCAACTGAGACGGTCCTCGGTTCGGGGTCTCACGTGGCTGGGGTCAAGGTGCCACCACATGCTCATCTGGAGGGTCAGCCGGGGAAAAATCTGCTTCCAACCTCGTTTGGCTGCTGGAGCAGGATTTATGTCCCCGTGGCTGTGTGACCGAGGGCCCTGGCTTCTTGCCGACAGGAGACTCTCAGTCGTATCTTAGACAGAGGCATGACAGCTCATCACCTGTGCCATATTCTGTTGGTTGAAGGCAAATCCCAGGTCCTGCCTACACTCGGGGGGGAGGGATTCACGGTGTGTGTGCGCGTGTGTGTGAACATCAAAGGCAGGAAATCACTGAGGTTACCTTGGGGTCTGGCTACCACGGGGGCTGTCTTCTGACCCCACCTGGCCTCCCACAGTGTCCAGCCCCAGCCCCATCGGTTTCCGCTGGTACGTGGGTGTTTTTCTCGCGCCCGGGGAGGCCCAGCGCTGCTTCCTCTCCTCTGCTGAGTCCGGCCAGTTTCTGTCTTCCTCATCCATGGTCATCTCTTCTCTCATTGATGCCTCTTTTTATTCTTTGCCATCATTTTCATGAAGTTTCCAGAGGAAACAGACATAAGCCCAAGGTTGATTCTCCTCTTTTAACCTCTCACTCTGTCCCCCCCCACAGCTAGCCCACCCCGCACCCCTGCCGACAGCCTCAGCTTTGATGTGGTCTTCCCTGCCCCTCCCCCGCCCCTCCTCCACCCTCGCCTCCTGCAACCACCACGTACACGCAAACACTGGAGCCTCTCTCTGCTCCTCGTCTGCACCTTAGCAGGCTCAGAGAGAGACAGACAGATAGATGGGCAGACAGACTCCAGATTCTCTATACTCAAGTTCTGATCAGGGGATCCCAGGCACACTGTGCTCTTTCCTGACTCTGTGCCTTTGCACATGCTGTTCCCTCTCTCTCTGAAACTCCTCCAGCCCCCAGCCCTGCCTCCTGGCATGTTCTCTGGCGGTGCCTACTCCTCTGCAGCCTGGGAGCCCTCCCCTGGGAAGCCCTGTCTACGTGGTACAGGCGGAACTGGTGCCCTTTGTCCCGTTCTGTCCGTCACAGCCAGGATCTTACTGCCGTCTACAAACATCTGCAAAATGGGTGTCGCACCGGTTCCCCTCACCAGCGTCCCCTCGCCTCCCCAAAGCCACACCGGGCTGAGAAGGCATCCTTGAAGTGTTGCAGGATGAAGCAAGAAACTCTTTCCTTCCCGAGCTGGCAGAGCCCTGGGAAGGCACCGAGGTCAGAGGGATCCGCTAAAGTCCTAATGGCCACACTTTTCCCCCAGCTTAAAACCCATGCATGGCTGCTCAGTGCTGCTGGGCTAAAATCCAAAGGCCTGCGTGACCCACAATGCTCCGTGGGACTCAGTCTCTGCTCTAGGCCCCCACCTCATTTTTCTTTCAAGGGAGCCAGAGTCCTCCCGGCGTCCAGACTAATTGCTTAGCACGCTTTTCTTTCTCTCCGCCTGCAGCCCCTTCACATATCCTGGCACCTCGCAGGTCTGTCAGTGGCTCCTTCTCAGGGAATCTCTGTGATATGCCCCTCCCCTGGGTTCTGTGGCACGGATCACCTCGGTTAGGTATGTCATCCCTCGCGGGGCAGGGCTGTGTCCGTGTCATCCCAGGACATGTCCTGAGGCTATCTCAGAGAATAGGTGCTGAATGAATGAAGGACTCTGAAAACTGTGACGGCAGTACCCACCCTTCAGGTTTAGGGTAAACAGACAAACTGACTCAGGTGAGGACCTGACGACCCTAACCAGCCAGAAGCCAAAAAGCCAAGGGGAGATAAGTCAAGTAAGGACCCAGCCTCAGACCCAACCCCGGGACTGTGACACCAGGACCACGCTCTGCTGCTCACCCCTCCCTTTTCCAGCCCCCGCCGCCCCCCCCATGAGATCCCGGACAGAGGCAGCTGCAGGGTCATCAGGACCCCTTCCCCCCCACTGCTGGGCGGAGTGCTTTCCCCAAACCAGTAGAGGAGATGCTGATTTCCAGGCTCAGAGCTGGGAGAATAATGGACCACTCACGGCGCGGGAAGCCTGCAGGGTGGCTGGGTGGGGTTCCCCTCCCGGGAAACCAGGCCGCTCCTATCTGAAGACGGGTGGAAGCGGGCAGAGGAGGCCCCGGGATGAACCCAGTGGAGCAGGAGAAGCCCTCAGGCCCGGGAGGTCCAGGCCCGGAGAGCTCTCACAGGCCACTGAGCCCAGAGCGCGGGTGCCAAAGAAATCGAGGCTGCAGGCCTGCCGTGCTCCACGCCCCTCAGTGGTCCAGCCCAGGCAGCGGGGCTGGGGTCCCGGAGAAAGGAGCGGTCAGGAGTAGGCCCTCCCCATCGTGTGGCCAGGGCATTGAACAGAGGACCCACTCCCGGCTGGGCGGTGAGTCACTAAGAGGAGAGAAGGTTTCCGGAGAAGGTGGGCCTCTCGACCCCCAAGAGTGTGTGGGGAGGGAGGGCGGGAGAGGAGGGAAACCACATGCACAGGAAACGACACTGGAAGTCAGGCTCCTGGTCATGGCACTGCCCGACCCCATTTGCCGCCCGTTGAATGGGCCAACAGTCCTCCTCCCCAACTGGCCAGGGGGCAGTTGCAGGAAGAGCTGGAGGCCAGCCAGAGAGAGGGGGCGGGCAGCCTGGCTGCGGGAGGAGTTTACAGGGCGAGGCCAGGGTTTGAAAAGCAATCGGATTAATCCTCTCCATCAGGGTTCAGGGGCAGGGTTCAAAGTTCCCACTTAATCTCCTGGGGTGGGGGGGGGGGCGCACACTCAGTGGGCTGGGGGAGCCGGATGCCCGCGGGTCCCCGAAGGCGCAGAGCCTTAAGTCCACAGACTGCGCCTGCGCACACGACACCCTCACCCGCAAGCCAAGGGGGCGTCGAAACCGGCTGCCCGGTCCCTCGGCTGTGCGGCTTTGTCCCCCAGGCCAGGATGGAGCAGGTGACGCGATGGCGGGCGTCCTTACGGAGGAAAACCCCTTGGGGGGAGGGCGACCGAGGGCCCCCGGGCCTGGGTTCGAAGACCTCGGAGGCCGCTGAGCCGCGCTGAGCCTCCCTCCCTTCGAGGAGACCCGGGACGATGATGACACCTGCTGCGCCCGGCCCCGCGATAGTGGCTCTGGGGGTGGAGTCCAGGCCCCAGAAATCTTTGGGGATTTGTCTCGTTCCGTTTGGTTGTGTTTTCTGAGTTTTCCCCCGCGACTGCGTAGCTGTTACTATGGGACCACAGAGCGCCCTCGCCAGGCCCGCGGCCGGGACTCGGCCCGCGGGCGCCGCGATCGGCCCATTTCCCCGACGCCCGAACCGAGGCTCGCGGAGGGGGGGCGGGGCCGGGGCGGGCGGCGCGCTTCGGCTGCGCGCCCGCTGCGCAGTGGGGACCCCCGTGGCGGGGAGGGAGCCCCGCGGCTTCCGATTTCTCTCCGCCCCCTTCCCCCAGCGCCGCGCAGATGTTCTCCCGCGGGGCCTCCCGGGCCTAGTTTCAGGGGCCCTTGGCGGGTTCCAGGGAGCCGGCATGGGCCGCCCGCGGCGCCGTCAGCGCCCGGCGAGGTTAGCGAGCAGCGGGGCCGGGCTGGGCGGATGGGCCGGGAGGGCCTCGAGGCTCGGTGGGGAGAGGGGGGGCTTATGCCAGGCGCCCCTACAGGCCGCGCCCCCGCCCTCCTCCCAGCCCCCGCCGCAGAGCACAGAGCCGCTTCCTGTTCCAACCCGGGAAACTGAGGCCCAGAGAGGTTACGTTGCTTTTTCAAGCCCAGCAAGCGGGCTTTGAGCCGAGCCTTGAAAGCTGGGAGAGACGTGGGCATTTGGAACAGGGGAGGGCTGCTTGGTGGGCAGGGGAACGACTTGGGCACGGCCTGGAGGTGGCCAGGGTGCAGGGGGTGCAGGGGGCTGCGCAGTGAGCGGGGTCCGGCCGGATGGTGAGGGCCCAGCAGACGATTCCATCTGCCCAAGGGTCCTGGAGGTTCAGCCGAGCCTCTGGATCGCTGGATGGTCAGGTGGAATCGAGGAGAGCAGCGAGGAGGATGCCCAGTGTTTGCTGGAGAGATTTTGAGGCTGGTCAGGAGGCGCCGGGAGGACCCCCCCGGGAGGAGGCCAGGCCTCGCGGAGGCCGCGGCGCCTGGCGAGTGCTGGGAAGTGGGTTTGGGGGAGAAATGAAATATCTGTATTTGATGGGGGCGGGGGAGGGGAGCTGGATTCTGGCAACTGTGTCTGCACAAATCCCTCAACGGCGCGCTCGAAAGGGCTGGGAATGGTTAGGAGGCGTGGTGGGCTCCCTGCAGGAGGAGGTGCCTGGCAGGGTGACAGCGCGGCCTGAGGGGCTGGGTCGCTCCCCGGAAGCCGGGCGGCAGGGGCTCAGGACCGAGGACCGCCAGCAGGGCGCCGGGCAAACGGGTTGGACCGGCCGAGGAGGGGGCACAGCCCCTGGGTGTGGCAAGCTTGAGGAGCTCCCGACTCGCCGCCTCGGGGCTGGTGACCTGGGAGGCCACATCCGGGGCGTCAGCCTGGGCGGGGTCTGGGGCGGTCCCGGCCCCCGCTGGGAGGGCAGGGGGCGTGGCCACAGCCGGGCCCCTGGCCCCACCCCCACCCCCCACCCAGCCGTCCCAAAAGGAAACCTTGGCCCCCTCCGTCAGCCTTTGTCCCCACGCCCCCTCAACAACTGTCCCGTCCCCTCTGCCTTTCCACAGCCGTGCTGCTCCCCAGAGATGCCCCCCCCCGTCCCCGCGGCAGCCTCTCTTGGGGGTCTCCCTCATCCTCACTCTGCCCTCTCCTCCCCTGCTTCCCCACCGCCCCAATGAGGCAGAGGCCACCGTGGCCACGTTGGCCACCCTTAGCCACCCTTGCACAGAGCCCTCTGTCTGCAGCCACTGTTCCTGGAGGTGAGCTCCCCTCCCCATGCCAGGCTAAGGGCACCCAGAGTGCCGGTTCTGACCCCTCTGCTTCCTGAACTTCAGCCCCAAACCTCCGCTGGGGGGGGGGGGGGGGGGGGCTTGTTGCCCACGTCTTGCGGCTCCTCTGGCACACCGTGCCCAACCCAGATGCCCAGCCCCGCCTCCTCCTTGGGCTCAAACCATGTGGATTTGAATCCCAGCCAGCTCCAGCTCTTACTGGCTGTGGGATTTGAGAATAACCTACTTTCCCTCGACGTGCCCCATAAAGTGGGGATAATAGCAGTGCCCACCTCCTAGGGTGGCATTGAGTCAACGGACAGTTCTTGGAACGGTGCCTGGCACAGCGTCAGCGTTCAGCCACCAGTGTGTTTCATTCTAAGGAGAAGACCCCTTCCTTCCCCGGCTCAATCCCGGCGTCCCTGGGAGGTGGCGGTAGGCAGGCTCCAAGGAGGCCCTCCGCCGCCCCTGCCATCCCACCTCCGGTATTCACACCCTGGTGTGATCCGTGCCCTTTGAGTGTGGCTGGGAAGTGATATCTGTGGCTGGTGGACAGAAAACAGCTGCAGTGATGGAACTGTCACTTCTAAGACTAGGTTATAAAAAGACGGGCATCTGGGGGGGGGGGGGGGCTCACTGTCCCTCTCGCTCTGGTTCTGGGGAGAGCCAGCCATGCCCTGAGCAGCCCTACGGAGAGGACCTGAGGCCACCAGCAGCCGGGTGGGTGAGCTTGGAGGCATATCTGAGCTTCAGGAGCCTTCTGGAATGTTCCGTGTTTCCCTGAGTCTACAATCGTCTCGTCTATACCAAACTCAACAGCAATTTTTCGAATGGATTTACTTTTAACAAACATTTCCAAAACATCAACTTAGTGTTCATGGACACAGTGACCATCTGGCACTCATATTTTGTCAGTTTGTGTACTAGTCAGTTAAAGGACCCCCATTAATATGTTTGACGATATAAAGAGGTTGGGGAACAAGCAATGGGTAGAGCAGAAGCCAGCAGGCATGGGGGGGGGGGTTCCTGGCTTGGAGTGGGGTGGAGGAGAGGCTTAAAGGTTCCAGGAGCTCCTTGAAAGTGTACCCACTTTGGGGCGCCTGGGTGGCTCAGTCTGTTGAGCCTCTGACTCTTGATCTCAGCTCAGGTCATGATCTCAGGGTTTGTAGGTTTGAGCCCCCCACCCCCACCCCCACCCCCGTCAGGCTGCGTCTGGCAGCGCAGAGCCTGCTTGAGATTCTCTCCCTCCCTCTCTCTGCCCCCCCCCCCCCGCTCCCTCTGTCTCTTAAAATAAATAAACCTAAGAAAGAAGGAAGAAAAGGAAGGAAGGAAGGGAAAGAGAAAGAAAGAAAGAAAGAAAGAAAGAAAGAAAGAAAGAAAAGAGTATCCGCTTCATTGGCATGGATGGGTACGTCTGGGTTTTGGAAAGGGTCAGTAGCACCTGTCGGATATTTTCCCATGTGCTTTACAGATTGCGTGGAGTGGCCCTTGATCAGTGATCCGATAAGTACCACTGGGTTAAGAAAGCTTCTGCTGCAGGGGCGCCTGGGTGGCGCAGTCGGTTAAGCGTCCGACTTCGGCTCAGGTCACGATCTCGCGGTCCGTGAGTTCAAGCCTGACGGGGCTCTGGGCTGATGGCTCAGAGCCTGGAGCCTGCTTCCGATTCTGTGTCTCCCTCTCTCTCTGCCCCTCCCCCGTTCATGCTCTGTCTCTCTGTGTCCCAAAAATAAATAAACGTTGAAAAAAAAATTAAAAAAAAAAAAAAAAAGAAAGCTTCTGCTGCATTGTCAGTGTTTAAATTACCTACAGGTGCTATGGTCTTTCCAGTTTTGGGGGCCTTTAATGGCTAAATGTGGAAATGTGGAGACTATCCCTGCCAACCCCACCCCACCCCCTTTGCCTCCTCTCCCATCAGTCACCAAGTCTCCTCGGCTGTGCCTCCTAGATGTCTCCTGGGTCCCTTCCCCCACCCCCACCCCCCAGGAGCTCCGTGCCTCCCAGCTCTGCTCCTGTAGGAAGGCCAGCCCGAAGTGGACTGTCCCTACCCCCTCGGCAGCCAGAGAGTGTCTCCTGCTCCCCCTCTTCATGCACCCCTGCCCCCCACTTCTCACCAAAAAGCCCCCTCCTGCCCTTTGAACTCCCACCTTCCCACCTCACCTGGGCCCCCCCCCACCTCCGGGTGCCTTTCCAAGCCAGGCCCTTGCTTGCCACCTGCTCCCTATCAGTCAGACCGCTCAGAGCCCGGGGCTCTGCTCCTACCAGTCAGACCGCTCGCTCGTCCTCTGCGTCCTCTTGTCCTAGTTGTAGAAAGGGGACAGCAATGGCTGTCCTTGCCCTGCCCTGGATCGTTGGCAGGATCGGAGAAGAGAGATGAAAGGACTGTGTGATGAACTCATCATCTTTGTTATTATTTATTATCGTTGTTGTTATAACCACTTAGAAACAGGAATCTCAGGACCACAGAATGGCTATTAAGAGAGGGCAGAAATGGACAAAAATTCACCTGGCCCTTCTCCAGAGTGGCAGGGAGGGGTGCAGAGGCCTGGGGTTCAAGGCCCTGCCGGTCAGCTTCCGGTGGGAGGAGGCTGCCGGGCCAACTCTCCCTCCTCAGACACAGTAGACACAGTGCCTAAGGCCACCATACTTTTAGAGGCCCGTGAAATGCTTCCATTTTGTTTAAAATCAGGAAGAAATGGAAATTTTAGGGTGAAGAAAATGTTTTATTCATCTTTATACCAATGCGATCATAAAATAAAACTTTCATACATTAAGAAAAACTTTTTTTAATGTTTATTTATTTTTGAGAGAGACACAGCGTGAGCAGGGGAGGGGAGGAAGAGAGACACAGAATCTGAAGCAGGCTCCAGGCTCAGAGCCTGATGCGAGGCTCACGAACTCACGAACAGTGAGATCATGACCTGAGCTGATGTCGGACGCTTAACCGACTGAGCCACCCAGGCGCCCCTCATACATTTTTTAAAGTTTGTTTATTTTGAGAGAGAAAGAGCGAGCCCGTGGGCGTGTGAACACAGAAGGGGGGAGGAGCAGAGAGAGAGAGAGAGAGAGAGACAGAGAGAGAGAGATAATCCCAAGCAGGCTCCACGGTATCAGTGCAGAGCCTGACTCGGGGCTGGATCTCATGGCGATGAGATCATGATCTGAGCTGAAATCAAGAGTTGGATGCTTAGCCGACTGAGCCACCCAGATGCCCCAGAACTTTTGTATTTTTGATGGAGGAAGGAGCCCAGGAAGGTAAAATGCCTTGGGCACATGAAAGTCAAATGCAGCCCGGGTCCTGGCTCCTCGGTCCTGGGTCCCAGACAAGGTTTTCATATTGTGAGCCTCAGTTTGCTCACCGCCAGAGTGGGTGTGATTAGTCAAGCCATGTGAGAATCGGTGAGCGGATGAAGGCTGGGTGCTGGGCTCGGGGTTCCTCCATCCATTGTCTAGTGGGGTCTCTGTTGTTCTGCACTTGAGACAGCATAAGAGAGGCAGGCAAGGTCCAGGCCTCGTGCAGCTTAAAGGGGGCAAAAGGAAAGTAGGGTGAGAGGCAGCCGATACAAGGAAACGTTTGAAGAAGACAAGACTGGCTGAAGACATCCTTTTCTTCCTTTCCCGCTGGGGAAACAGAAGTTGGGGAGCTCCGGCGCCCCCAGCGGGGCAAGCCGCCCAGGAAGGAGCAGAGCGGGGCGAGGGAGAGGAGCCTCCCCAAATCCTATCTGCAGCCCCGCGGCCTGGGGCTGAGCGCTTTCCCTGCATCTCTGTGATGTGGGGGCAGGTAACCCACCTGCCTTGGGTGGGGTGGGGGGGAGCTGGCGCCCAGAGAGGGAAGGTGGTGGGTGAGGGGCTCCATGCGAGGACTGCCTTCCAGGCTGGGACGCGGCCCCTCCCTCTCAGGGCGTGTGTGGCTCCACCCGGAAGATGCTCGGAGGAATTTCAGACACCCTGATGAAAGGGGCGTGGGGATATTAGGAGCAGGCTTCCAGGTATCCTGGTGTGTGTGTGTGTGTGTGTGTGTGAGTGACAGAGATTTTTCATCTAGGGGAACATCTCCAGCTCACGCCCTCCCCTCACCACCCCCCCCACGCCCCAGACAGATGCACAAATACGCCCCAGCAGTTGTCACCCAAGACGCCCCACCGACATGCGGGCATACACTTAGGCCCCGCCCGGTGACACGCGTACACGACCCGTGGACAGACGCACGGCCGGTGGAACGAATGCTCCAACCCTCTCATTTTTGGCCTCCTCCGTTCTGATTTCGGACACCGCCCGCCTGAGCGCCGCAGCCACCCCCAGCCCCCAGTCCCTCCTCAGGGCAGCCTGGGAGTGTGCAGGGGACAGGACCTCCGGGGCAGCCCTGCACCCCTCTGGGCCCTAGCGCCCTTCCTAGTCTGTGGGGAGAGTCGTGGTATGGATGGGGGGGGGGGGGGCGAGAGGTGGGCCGAGGGGGCATTAGGAGGGAGCACCGGCGACCTCGGAGGAGGACGGGACCCCGGCCAACCACCGCTGCGGGCTCCCTTCACGCTAATGGTTGAAAAGAAGGTGGCGGGGAGACCTTGCTGAAGCACAGCCTCCGAAGGGTGGAAACTCCTTCAGGCCCTCAGATGCCAGGGGTGCGGAGGGGGGGGGGGGGGGGGGGACGGCTGAACGCCTCTGGGCCTCAGTTTCTCCCAGGAAGACAGGCCAGAGGGTGGGGTCAGGCGTGTGCTTCCCTGCCTGGCCCCTGGGCTGTGGGCGTTCTTGGCAGGAGCCGTGGCTCTGGAGGAGGAGCCAGATGGGGGAGGGAAGCAGCCGGCCCGGGGGAAGGAGGAGAACCGGCCGTCCTCCCAACGCAGGGAGGCCGGACCCACGAGGAGCCTGCTCACCACTGATGGAAGAGGGAATGGGGTGGTCTCAGGTCTCAGGGGGTGGCCTACCCCTCTCTGGCCTCCGTGGCCCCTCCTGGGACAGACCGCCCCCCATCTCTCAAAGGCCTGGGCCTGTCTCCACTTCAGTAAAACGAGGGGCTTCTGATCCCACCCACCAGCTGGGGGGCACTTGGGTCCACCGGACTCCAGAGGCCACCCCTCCGGCCACTACTCTCACCGCCTCCCCAGGTCGCTGGAGGGGTTGCCAAGACCCTGGACCCGGCAAGGCCAGGTGGAAGGGAGCATCTTCCCGAGGAATCTTGGGTTTCCTTCCCTGGGACCTCCCGGTCTCCAGGCCTGGGTGAGTCCTGCCATCTGCAGGGGCTGAACCCCATCCTGGGGTCTCCTTCCATTGCCTTGTGACGTCACCAGGAGGGAGGGACGTCCCCATCTACGGATGAGGAAATGGAGCCCCACAAAGCTCACCCACCCAGCCGTCTCAGAACAGGATGGTAGACTCCTTGGGGATACCCGGCCCCGGGGCCCAATGAATCGTCCGCCCCGGGCGGCGGAGGCAGGCAGGGTCCTTGGCGGCCCAGGACCCAGGCCTCTGGGGCTGCCCTGGGTCCGGTTTGCTCACTGCTCCAGCCCTCTCATGCTCGGTGGCTGCTGAGGCCGATGGAAGGAGACATCCCCACCCCCACCCCTCTGGGCTGTGTGAGAAGCCGGGCCAGGAACCCTGTACACACCTCGGCTGGGGCACCTGGGGCACTGGCACATGCCCAGCCTCCAGATAGCCACGGCCATGGGCAATAGCACACGCCCAGGGCCCGTGCCGGGCCAGAGTGGGTGCTGCACCCCAGATGTCTCTGTAGGCCCTGGGAGGAGCTTCCTTGACTAGAGCGTTGTGATATCCTAACTGATCCTGGACCCCACAGAGCCTCGATGAGCCCCAAATTGGGGCTGAGGCCCGTCCCAGAGGAGGGGATCTGAGCCCCCAGGGACGGGCCTCACTAGGCTGGCCTCCCGGCATAGTCCCACCCTGGGGCCTGGTGGCCTACACGACATAAGATTGGGGAACTGAGGAAGCCCCAGCATTTTACAAGTCCCCAAGGCTCAGTCTCCAGACTGTGTTGGGGACCAGCTGACACCAGCCTGGTGTGTGTGGCCTGCCCAGGCCCTCCTTCCCCGCAGAGGCCAGGTGGCCTTGGGAGTGTGGAGGAGAGAATTTGGCTGGAGCCAAGAAATTCAAAGGGGTGGGGCTGGAGGCTGGCATTTAAACATCTGGAACCTTCTGCAAAACCCAGGTCCACTGGTGCGCCGGGCTTTGGGAACTAGCCCTCCCACCCCCAGTGGCAGAAGGCTGGGCAGGCAACACAGGCCACGGGAGGGCTGAGGCCGGACCCGAGGGCAGGTCCTGCCCATGGCCTGTTTCTTCATGGGTGTCCTGAGGGCTCCACATTGGCCCGGATGGCCCAAGGTCGCCCTGGACCCCACCTGACCTCCTGGGCCAGTCCCTCCCCACAGCCCATTCCTCCGGGCCCAGGCTCCTTCTGTCCCCCCCACCAGCCAGGTCCTGCACACCGCCCCACCTCCACGTATTCACACGTCCTGCCTTCACTGGGGCTCTGCCTCCCCACCCTGCCCCCCACCCCCATCCGTCCTTCAGATTTCCTCCCACATTACGGCCTGGTAGTCACAGCAGCCAGAGCTACGGGTCCTGACCGCCTGTCACCTGCCATCTCCCCCACTGAAGCGGGCACCCCCTGAGGGCCAGGCGGGCCCTAGAAGCTCCCCTCTGCGAGCTGAGGACGTGGCACCGGGGGCTGCCCAGCGAGTGCTTGTGGAAAGCAGGAAAATCTGAACGGCCAGAAACACACAAATCAACAGATGTCATTCACAGCCTCACAAGAATCCCAGTTATCTCCGGTTTACCGATGAAGTGAGCTCAGAGAGGGTGAGGGACTTGTCCAAAGCTGCACAGCCTGGAAATGGCAGAACTGATTTGAAGCCGGGTCGATGGGCCTTGAGCCCTGGGCCTCCCTCCGTGGACCCCCTGGGGCCCTGACAAGATGCAGGTGGAGACACTGTGGCCCTCACAGCCAGCCTGACACATAGAGGAACAGAGAGACGCCGGGTCCTGCCCTGGGAGGAGGGCGGCCGGGCTGCTTCCTCTCCCGCCTGAGGGAGGAAGTCGTCCTCATCAGGAACCCATGAGAGAGGGGTTCAGATACCAAGAGAGCAGACTGGGCCTGGGCCTGGGCGCGCTGAGACCGTGGAGGCCCCTGAGGGTCTTGGTCCGGGGCCGGCCGGGGGCAGGAGTGGACGGTGGCCCGAGGCCTGGCAGCCCCAAGAGGAAGACTGTGTTGGCTTCCCGGTGCTCGCGCCCCAAGCAGCGCCCTGAGGCGTTCCAGTGTTTACTCCGGCCCTGGAGGCTCTCCGCAGCAGTTGAGGCTTCAGGGATCAGAGGGACCCCAGAAGCCTGGGGCCAGCCCCGCCCCCCTCAGAGCTTGGGCTCGGTCCCACGGGGAGGGTGGGGGGGATGCCAGAGGGCAGGAAGGCCGGGCGGGGCCTTCCAAACAAGCCTCACCACCCCACCCTCTGCCGTCTCTGCCTCGCCAGGAGAAGCCAAGGCTGTCTGTCCTGTGGCCCGTGCCCTCAGCCATAAAGCAAGAATCCCTCATATTTCCTGTCATTGTCACTGATCATACTCGGTGCCGATCACACTGATCGCCTTCACTGAGCGCTTACTTCGGCTGCTCTGAGGCCTGTTATAAAGCCTCTCGCTTCACCTCACAACTCCTGGTTTTGCAGGTAAGGAATACGGGGCCCAGAGAGGTTATGCGACTCGTTGGTGGTCACACAGCTGGTAGGTGTGAGACTCGGATCTGAGCAAAGGCTGTCTGACCCAGAATCCTGCGCTTCACCACTAAGGACACATGTCTTTTGTATGAAACAGCTTGAGCCCCCATCTCGAAATAGAGCGTCCTTCTTGCCCCCTGGCTCAGTCCTCCAGGAAAAGCAGGCCCCCCATGGGGGCTTCCTCAGGCCGGGAGAAAGACGGGGAAATCCGCTCTGTCACAGGCACACACTTCCCTGCTGCCTGACTGCTGGGGCCACTTCACAGAGGTGGGGGCCGAGGGGACAGGAAGGGAGCGGGGTGGGGACCTCACGTGCTGACTGCCTGTATGTGCCCTTTGCTTCCAGACACGTTCCCCCGCGCCCAGCCCCAGGCCTGGATCACAGCAGGGAAAAGAAAGCCATAGAAGGAGTTTCGAGGAAAAGCAACACGCTATCCTCTCCTCCCTGTCCCTGTCCCTCTCCACCAGGCCTCCATGTCCCTTCCCCATAGAATCCACCCCCGGTTTGGGTGCCCTATCCTTGCCCCCTCCGTGGCCTTTGTGTCTGTCGCCTCAGCTGCCTCTTGTCTCAGAGGACCTGGGCCACCCCCTTCCAGGCACATTCCAGCTCATCTTGTGGACACTTCCAGGCTGTGACAGTCAGCTTTTGCAGGTGGAAAACCAATCATCACGTCGAACGCTCACGGCGATCTGTAAACCCGGGAACCAGCAACTTTAAAACAGGATCATCTTCTGTCCTTGGTTTTAGCCTCCCTGGGCTCCCCGCTGCAAGGTCACAAAATGTCCGGGCACGGAGACATGCCTTCCTGTACCCCCATGGGAGACACCACCCTACACCCCCAGACAGGAGCTCAGAGAGGTGAAGGGACTTGCCCAAGGGCACACAGCTCGTTGGTGGTTGTAGCAGAGACTGCTCACTGTCCTCCAGGTTCCTGTCCCCACCCCACCGCCTCCAGTGGTCCAAGGGATTAGAACCCCTGCTACGTTACCTGGGCATTTGCTGCTTGGAATCAAGATACCTCCCAGTCTCCATTATACTTCGGTGTGACCACATGACTAAATTTTGGCCTGGATGTAAAAATAGTGTTTGACATTAGGAAAGGTTCTTAAAGGGCAAGACACACCCTACTCCCCTTTCTCCTTCTGCTGCCTGTAATGCAGATCTAATGGCAGGAGCGTTAGCAGCCATTTTGGACCATGAGGTGATGATGTTGGAAATGAAGACTGCACGGCAGAGCCACAGTATACAAGGAGCTCAGGGTCCTGGCACTGTGACACTGCTTGCCGCACGAGCCCCGGCCACCTGTAAACGTCTTGAGAGTGCAAGAAAACGAAACTTTCATCTTGCTCAGCCACTGTTGTTTGGCGTTTTCTTCCGGGCTCTTCTGTCTCAAGGGGCCTTCTGTAGGGAGGCCCAAAGAGGAACGATGAGGTCTTGGTGCAGTGCAGCCCTGGGGGTCACGACTGGACACCTCATGGGGGGGCGGGGCCTCAAATGGTTTTTAGTAGCTTAATCGCTCGTCAGGGGGAGTCTTACTGAGGAGCCCAACAACAGCCCTCCTTAGAGAAGAAGGGAGTCCCACCTGCTCAGCCTCCCCTGTGGGTCCTAGAGCCCCTGAGCACACAGAGCGTCTGCCGGGTCTATGCTCTCAGAAGCACCTTCCTGTCCCCCTCACCCTGGGGTGGCCGGGTCCCCGTGTGTCAGATGGACAGACTGATGGAAGGGTGCAGGGACTCAGCCTGGGAGGCACAAAGGACCACTACCCCCAGGGGCCGGGGCGGTGCCTCTGTCATCCCTGGGGCGCCCCAGGCTCCAGCGCCTCAGGGAGTTGCTGCACCCCTCTTTAGGCCCTCTCCCCGCCGGGGCAAGTGAGAGAAGCAGCGGGCGTTCTCTCTCCCAGACACTGCCTGGTGATGGCTGGGTGGCCGGGATCAGGGTCAAGTCCAGAGAAGCAGGAGGCGCTGGGGCCACAGGGCACCCCCCCTTAATGCAGGCTGGCTGGGTCTGAGGACCCAGAGGGGGTCTCATGGAACCAAACAAGAGGGTACTTGGGTTCTCGCAGGAGTGACATCAAATTCGGGCCAGCAGGAGGTGAGGGTGGAGTTTCTTGCAGACACAGAGTGCAGGGACAGACCGTGTCTGGGAGACTCGGAAAGGAGAGAGGGTCTTTGCTTGGACTCTGGGGTTTTTACTGAGGACTGTGGTCCTGTGCACACGTCTTCTCAGGCATCCAGGAACAAAGGCGAGTGTTTAGAGGTCCTCTGTAAGGCACTAATGCCCCGGAGCCAGGGGTCTTGGTGGCTCAGTGGTCTTGGGAATGATGCCCAACCTGGTCACTCCTTAGATGTTATCTGTTGTGCTGGAAAATTCCAAAGAAATCATTAACTCCTTGACCTTTATAAGGAAGACATATATTATCTGTCCTAAAAGGCACGTGTAAGGCAGGGTGTGGGCCCCAGCCAGAATAGAGGCAGCAAAGGGCGCCTGGGTGGCTCAGTCGGTTAAGCATCTGACTCTTATCTCAGTGTAAGTCTTGATCTCAGGGTTGTGAATCCAAGCCGCGCGTTGGGCTCTGCAGTGGGCGTGAAGTATACCTAAAAAATGGAGGCACAAAAAAGCAGTCTTTTCGGGGGTCTCTTCACTTTTCCTGTGTCACACTTACTACTTCCCCCCTTTTCGTTCTGCGCATACGGGCCCCTGGCCTCTTTGGGCTTCAGCTCTACCTTCTGCCACCTGGGCACACGGCTCCCTGCCCTGCCTGCCCCCTCCCACCCTGCTGTGACTCAGATAACAAATGAGCGGGACCTTGGGGCGTTCATATTGCCAACCTGCGGGGCTTGGGAGGCAGCCACAAAGGACACCCGTGCCGACCTGTTCCAGCGGACTTATCCTTTCATTTGGTGAGTCGTCGTGAAGCACGTCACAAGATGGGGCGGTACCTTCTCCCCAAAGTGGCAGATGGAACATAACCTTCTTGAACTTTTCCACCAATGTTTCCTTAATTGTGGGGGCCAGTGAACTCAGAAGATGGGACGGATGC
Organism: Lynx canadensis; assembly: GCF_007474595.2. Taxonomy (NCBI): domain Eukaryota; kingdom Metazoa; phylum Chordata; class Mammalia; order Carnivora; family Felidae; genus Lynx; species Lynx canadensis. The sequence goes on along the minus strand of NC_044308.2, from coordinate 143,505,016 downwards.
CAGCCCGAAGTCCCTGGGTTTACTGAAGAATCCATACGGGTGTTGCGCTCTGCCCCTGTACTATGGGGATGAGGTAATGAAGTTGAGTAATGAAGAAGTAAGATTTTATCCATCGGCTTGCTTCCCCACCTCCCACCCCAGATGTCTGAGTAAACCTAATGCTCTGGGGGCTGATTCACGTCTGTCTTGGGGCTCCTCTCCACACACTCACTCACCCACTCCTAGTTGAGAAACACAGTTGTAGGAGAGTGTGAGTTTTGTGGTCAGAGTGACGGGTTTCCGGTCCTGGCTCTGAGGTTATCAGCTGTGTGACCCTGAGCATGTCACTTAACCTCTCTGAGCCTCCTTTTCCTTTCTGCTTTCACTCTCTAGTGAGGCCACAGTGGGGATGGGGTAGGGCCAGTAGTCGGGATGCCGTGTCCTTCCCTGGGACAGAGCAGACCCCCAATAACCTTAAAGAGGATCTGTTGGAGGCTTTGCACTGCACAGGGGCACCGTGTCTGTCCGAAGCCGTCTCGGGCAGACTTGGGAATCTGGAAAAGCAGCGTCACTGTGGCTACAGTGAACAGCCCCCGCCCTCTACTCCCTGCTTCCCGGAAGAGGAGCCTCTGGGAGGCCACTAGGAGGGTGTACTGCCGGCTGTGAGGCTTCTCTCCAGGAGGCCATGGAACATTCAGGTCCTCTCCCCACTTCCTGTGGCCCTGAATTCCAAGCCCGTAAGGCCCCGCAGGACAGTTTGCCCGGCCACTCGAGTCTTGAGCGTTCCCACTGGCCACTGTGATGTCTCTTTGCAGGTAAGTGAAGCGCCCAGATTTCACTCACTGGTCTCAAGGCCCAGCTGCACGAGGCCATTCTGGCCAGGTCCACGCAAGCCCGCCCAGGAGACAAATACTTCCGGTTGGATGGTGCAGGGGCCTTCCAGGTAGTCTTGGTGTGTAGATCCCCGTGCAGGATGAGCTCTTGGGTGCATGGAGGCATTTCGGTTTTGTTTTTGGTTTTGTTTTTTGTTTTTTTAAATCGTGGTAAAATGCACAAACATAAAATTTACCATTCAGCCATTTTTAGGTGCACAGTTCTGTGGTATTCATTACATTCACACTGTCGTGCAACCACCTCCAACGCTTTTTCATCCTCCCAAACCGAAAGTCCGTCCTCATTAAGTAAGAACTCGGCTGTCCCCCTCCCCCCAGCCCTCCCCCCCCCCCCCCCCCCCCGCCTCATCCCATTCTACTTTGTGTTTCTGAATTTGACGATCTCCTATGAGTGAATGACACAGTACTTGTCCTTCTGTGACTGGCCGGTTCCACTCAGCATCCTGTCCTCGAGGCCCTTGCCGTAGCAGGTGTCAGCGTTTTCTTCCTTGTTAAGACTCAGTGATGTTCCACTGTATGGATAGACCACGTTTTGTTTGCTGATGGACCCCTGGGTTTTCCACCTTCTGCCAGGAACGTGAGTGTGCAGATGAGGACCACGATCTTGATGGCGGCGACTTCAGGTTACACGGACTGGAGCAAACAGCGCGTGCACCACCACACGTCACGAGCGTCTGTGCTCAGTGCGCAGCGGAAGTGATACGGGCGACACCGGTCCAGGTGGACGGTGGACGGCCGTGTGGGTTTGAGAAAGTCTCAACCGGGTCAGGCGGACGCCTGCGCCAGGCCTCCCTCCCGGCCTCTCCCCCTCCCAGGCTCGGGGGCCTCATCCTGGCTCGCCCTCCTCCGGGTCCCCAGCCAGGGCTGCCGGAAGCCAGCCCACGCAAGGCCCAGTGTGGCATCTGACTGGCTCCTTTCTCACCAGGCCATTCCTGATTGGTCTCTGCTCAGCCTATGGATGGGCTCAGCTTGGTCAGGTGTCCATACCTGGTCCAATCAGCGTTGGGGAGGCCAGGCCTTCCCTGGGCGGGGGCTGTGGCTCTCCCTGGAGTTCAACCGGTGTCCTGGGGCTTTTCCAGGTGGAACCTGGGCACCTGCTGCTTTAACAACCTACGCTAGTGTTGTGTTAGGGGCTGCCTGGAGGGGCCTGGAGGATGAAGGTCAAGGTCTGAGCCGACTGACCTTTGAACCCCAAGCTTGAGTCTAACCAACGGGCGTCGGTGTGGCGGCGGAGCAGTCCCGTCCCTGGGCCGAGCCCCACAGGCGTCCCGTCCAACAAGGCATCTGAGTCTTGGCGCTCGCGGAGTTGGTTGGTGTGGGATGGGAGTGGGGGTGTGTTTTGGGGGGTCCCAGGAGCTCCCCAGGCTCTGCTCTTCTGCTGGGCAGCCTGTGCCCTCCTGCCAGCGCCTCTTTTCTCAGGGAGCCCCGACAGTGAGGACTACAGCTCCTGTGCTTTTTTTGACCTCTGGCCAAAAGAGGGGTGACCTCTTTGGGGTCTAGGACTCTCTGCACCGACTCTGCGGTGAGTGTCTGCGAACAGGGGCCTGTGTTTGCTTCCAGGCTCAAGTCAGTGCGACCCTGTCCCCACACGGGGCGGGGGAGGAGGGGAGAGGGGGCGGGGCCTGGGGAGGCAGTTCCCGCCCCACCCCCAGGCACACAGTCTGCCTACCTCTCCCAGCGGGATCTTCCCTCCCCCGAAGTGTGTGCCAGGGGGCTGAGCCCCCCACCCCAGAAGAGGAGCGGCCCCTAATTGTGCATGACTAATTGCCCGCTTCACCTGTGCAGCTGGGCGGGCCCCCCTCCCCTGGGCCCTGAGCTTGTTGGTGGAAGGAAAACGGATTTCCCCAGTTCCGCAGACTTGGGGGGGGGAGTGAACCTACTGTGGTTTGGAGCATTTATCATTCACAACAGGCCTCATTCCCTCAAGGAGTGTTTGCGGTAAACAACTCAGAAGACACCCCTCCTCCTCAGCCGGGGCTCCTGCCCTAAGGGAAGCAGCTACACTGGGCCCCAGGGTTTGGGGCAGAAACCTGGAAAGGCTCAGGTCGCCTGCCCCCAGCACCAGCAGGCGCTCAGCTGAGCCACAGGCCACTCCCTAGGCCCAGCCAGCCCTCCATCCTTTTTCTAAGAACTATATTGGCGTATAATTCATACACCATGAAATCCCCCCAGGTGTAAGGGCACATCTCAGTGCTTTTCAGTAAGTTTATGGACTTGGGCTCCGCCCCCCCCCACCCCCAGCACAATCCAGGTGTAGACCATTTCCATCAGCCGCACAAAACTCCTTGTGCCTCTTTGAGGTCAGTCCCTGCTCCCATCTCCAGCCCCAGGCAACCACCCATCTATTCTCCTTGCTTGTAGATTTGCTTTCCGTACACTTCCTGTCAATGGAACCTTACAACGTGTAGTCTTTTGTGTTTGGTTTCTTGCTTCTTAAAAAACTTGATTTTACGGTCATAAGAACACCCCCTTGACACAATTTTCCGTGTAAGATGCATTATTGCGGGCCGTAGGTGCGTTTGCTTTCTTTTCCTTCCCATCATGTTCCTGAGGTTTCTCTACGTGGCACGGATCAGTCGCTCGTTCCTTTTTATTGCTGACTAATTTTTCATTGTGTGGATGGGCCACAGTTTATTGATCGGTTCAATGTGAACGTGTGTTTCCATTTTTTTTTTTTTTTTTTTTTTTTGCTCTTAAGACTACTGCTGCTATGAATGTGTACAGATCTGTGTGTGGGCCTGTTTTCATTTCTCTCGGGCGGATACGGAGCAGTAGGACTGCCGTGTCTTACAGTAGTTAAGTGTGAGAAACTGCTTTCCAGCGTGGCCACACCATTTACAGTCCCACCTATGGTGTGTGAGCCGCCCGTTCTCCACCTCCCAGCCACTGATTGGGTGTGGTCAGTCTTTTTATTGTTGGACTCGCTAACAGGTGTGTGGTGGTGTTTCATTGTGGCTTTAACTTGCATTTCCTAACGACTGGAGCCTCTTTTCATGTTGGCCTGTTGGTCTTCTGTGTATCTTCCTTGGTGACGTGTCTTTTCAAATCTTTTCCCCTTTAAAAAAATTGGGTCATGGGGGCGCCTGTCTGGCTCAGTCAGTAGAGCGTGTGGTTCTTGATCTTGGCGTCATGAGTTCGAGCCCCCATTGGGTGTAGAGATTACTTAAAAATAAAATATTGGTGTTCTTGGATGGCTCAGTTGGTTGAGCATTCAACTCTTGATCACGGCCCGGGTCATGATCTCACAGTTTGTGAGTTCGAGCCCCGAGTTGGGGTCTGCACTGACAGCATGGCGCCCGCTTGGGATTCTCTCTCTCCCTCTCTCTCTCTGCCCCTCCCCTCTCTCTCTAAGTAAATAAACATTTAAACAAATAAACAAGATCTTAAAAAAAAAAATGGGTCTTGTGTCTTATTAAGTTCCAAGAATTCTTGATATATTCTGGATAAGTAGATGATTTGCAACTGTTCTATTCAGTTTGTGGTATCATCAATGGTATCTTTTGAAGTGCAAATGTTTCAATTTTTATAAAGTCCCATTTGTCAGTTTTTTTCTTTTATAGAAAAATAAGACCTCTTTGCCTACCACCAAAGTCATGGAGATGGTCTCCCAAATTCCTGACTTTCCCTTAGTTTCCCTCTCTCCCCTCCCCTTGCTTCTTAGGTCTGACAATGCCACTTCCTTGGTTTTTTCCTCTCCCTCTCAGGCACCCCACTTTCGTCCCCCTCTCACCCCGCTTTCGTCCCCTTTTAGCAGTGTTTTGTTTTGCTTGTTAATTCTTAAATCAGGTCATACTCCCCAAGGACAGGGATGTTTCTCTGTTCATTGCGGAGTCCCAAGTGCCTAGAACGGTGCCTGGCATACGGTAGGTACTCAGTAGATCGATGTAGGATTCAGTCATATTGTTCCTCGGGAGAAAAGTCCAACCGTATTGTCCAGGCCTAGAAGGCCCAACGTGACCTGGCCCTGTGCCCCCTGCCCCCCTCCCCCCACAGTCTTCTCTCTAATCCTCAAGTGTGCCAAGCTCACTCCCAAATCAAGGCCTCTGCTACAATTGTTCCCTCTGCCTGGAATTCATTTCCCTCTGCCTTCCTCAAGGCTGACTCCTTCTGTCCATCAGAGCTCAGCCTAAATGTCACCTTCTCTGAGAAGTCCTCCCTGACCACCTCATCTAAAGCAGCTGCCCCATCTGCCACGTTGCATCACACTATCCCATCACCCTGCTTTCATTGTCCACGGAGCATCATCTCCAACGAAAAAATTTCCCAGTTACTATTTTTACATAGTGGTTGGTTATTCTCCAGTCTCTGTGGGTCCCAGGACAGAAGCAGGGAGGAGAACAGAGTTCCTGCCCTGCTTTGGTCAAGCCCTTCCTCCTCCGGGATCCTTACTTGGTTATTCTGGCCCCTGAAGGTTCACTGCCTCCTGTGTCTTCACTATGTTCCCACTGGTGACTTTGGTGGCCCCTTGCAACATCTCATTCCACATTAACTCTGGGCTTGGCCATGTCACTTGTTCCGGCCAATGAAATGTTAGCAGCTGTGATGGAAGTAGAGGGTGGATAAGTCTTGCATGTTGGGGCTTGTTCTCTGTGGAACCTAGTTGCCATGATGTGAGGAAGGCTATGATAGCCACGTGGAGTGGCCAAGTAGAGGAGAGCCAAAGAATCTGGGAGGACAGCCCACGCTGGCAGCAAGCTGAGCTCCTAGCCGACAGCTCACATCAGCTGCAGCCATGTAGGTGAAGCCACCTTGGATGTTTTGCCCAAGTTGAGCCTCCAGCTAATTGTAGCTGTATAAACGACTCAGCTGATGGCACATAAAGCAAAAGAACGATCCAGTCAGAGAATTGTGAGAAATAAGAAATCATTGTTGTTTCAAGCCACTGTGGTGGGATTGTTTGTTACACAGCAGTAGATAGCTGATACACTTGTGCAAGTCTCATTTGTCTCTCAGGGTTCACTGGCCTAACTGCAGCCCACTCTCCTTCCCCACCCCCAGTCCATCATTCTTGGAGACGGGCCGTTCTCCCAGTCACCCCCCTCTTTGGGGCCAGGAAGCCCCTCCCAGATATTACTGAGCTGTCACCTCACCGGTCCAGTTATGTGTTCCCTCCATAATGGGCATCAAGAAAAGCCTAGGGCTTTAGTGACACTTGGCAAGGCCCTCCCCACTCTCAGGGACTGCAGCTTCCCATTGGGCAAAGGGTGGCAGAGTAAGGGAAGGCTCCCTGGGGATCCCTGATCTCCCCGTACAGACAGCACTAGACCCTCAGTGGTCTCCCCCCAGTCGTGTCCTTGGGGGGGGGGGGAGGGTCCCCGCAGTGGGATCAGAGAACAGGCTTGGGGCACAGTGACATGAGGGTTGGCCCACCAGCGGACGGCTGGGTTCCCTGCCAGCGGCTTCCCAGCTGTGCGTCCTGTGGCCAGGGACTCAGACCTCTCTGGTCTCGGTGTGTGCATCTATCACAGGGGCCGGGTATGTTGAACCCTGGGCCGGTCTGGCACTCGGGAGACCCATAAAAGTGCACCTGGGAAGGGCAGGGAAAGGGGCCAGGGACGGGAATCGCGGGAGCCCCTGGAGGGCGTAGTCCGGCCGCTGGCTAGGTGGACGACATTCCCGGTGGAGGGAACAGCCAATGCGAAGGTGTGTTCCCTGCGGGGCAGGTGAGGCTGTGCCTGCAGGCCGCAGGAGCTCAGAAGTCGGGCTGGGGACCTCGAGGCTGTCTCCCGGGAGGGAAAGGGGGCAGGGGGCAGGGAACAGCGCTCGTCCCCACTCCCCAGACCCGGAAACCGCAGCGCCGCCCGGCCTCTTCCGCTCCGGGAGGGCCGCCCTCCTCACGCGGCCCCCCGCGGGGTCCACGGGCTCCAGGCTGAGGGAGGCGCGGGGAGAGGAAACCGGCCCGCCCCACCCCCCGCCCAGCCGCTTCTGGCCCCTCCTCTCCCGATCCGCCCCGCCCCCCACGCCCCGGGACTTCCGATTGGCGGGTCGGGGCACCCTCCCCCCGAGCCCCGCCCACGAGGGGGGGGGGCCCAGCTACCCTGGAGGGCGGGGCGGGGCGGGCAAGCCGCGCGGGCGCCCGAGGGGCAGCTCCGGGTGTGGAGTGGGCAGGATCGCGGCTATTTTACAGCGAAGACTGAGGCCCAGAATGGAAAGAGGCTTGCGGAGGCCACATAGCGAGTGGCGAGCGGGGTGAGGTGTCGGGGGTGGAGACCCAAGCCCGTGGACCCCGCCGCCGGGTAAGGGCGCTCAGAGGTCCTTGCGCCCGGGCGACCTGGCCCCACACCCTGGCTGGGCCTGGACCGGCTTCAGGCTGCGAAGACGCGCGCGGCCGCCAGGGGACGGTGTCGGCCCGCGCTGGGCGCTGGGGGGCGCCGGTAGGGCGGGACCGCACCGGGGCCTGCTCTGGTCCCCTGCTCCGACAGGGAAACTGAGGCGGAGCCCACACTGGCTCCGGCCGGCGCCTGGCCCCCTCCTCAGGGCCGCAGAGCGGGGTCCGGTGGGGGACTCACCTTTTCAAGCTCCGCGGCCAGTGGGTGCAGCGAAACAAGTCACCGTCCCCTCCCTCCATACACCTGCTTTGGCGCCTTGCCGAGTGGCTCCGCTTCCCCGAATTGGTTTCCTTTTCGAGTCACCGGAGAGAAAAGGTTTCTTTGGACGGATCCAGGCCCCCACGGCTGGAGGGGTCTTGGGAAGGTGGGGGAGTGTTCCCAGGCTCTGCTGGCACACAGGGGCCGCTGTTAAGACTGAGCTGTGTGACCTGGGCCAGGCCTGGCGCTAGGGCCTCAGTATCCCTTTCTCCCTCACTTCACTGCAAGCCAGAACTCTTTTTATTATTATTATTATTTTAATGTTTGTTTTTGAGACGGAGACAGAATGTGAGCAGGGGGCAGGGGCAGAGCGAGAGGGAGACACAGAATCCGAAGCAGGCTCCAGGCTCCATGCTGTCAGCACAGAGCCCCACGCTGGGCTCAAACCCATAGACGGAGAGATCATGACCTGAGCCAAAGTCAGATGCTTAACTGACTGAACCACTCAGGTGCCCCCCCCCCCTTTTTAATGTTCTATGGGGAGGGGCAGAGAGAGAGAGAGAATCCCAGAATCCCAAGCCGGCTCCACACCATCAGAGCAAAACCCCACGAGGGGCTGGATCCCACCAACCATGAGATCATGACCTGAGCTGAAACCATGAGCCAAAACCCAGAGTCAGACACTTAACCCACTGAGCCAACCAGGCACCCCGCAAGCCAGAACTCTCTACCCAAGAGGGAGCAATGGAAAATAAGGCGGGAGGCTCAGACAGTGGGGGGCTGTCTTAGCCTGGTCCACTTTGGCTGTGCTTGTCCCCGTGGCCCTGGGTGTTCAGCTTGCTGCCACTTCCCAGGGCGGCCCAGAGGGCTTAGCCACATACTTCTTGGCCCTTAGGGGGCACTGTCGCTTCCCAAGGTCACACAGCCTGGCAGCTGTCCTGTGCCCTTGCACTGGCGGGGGAGGGAGGACAAGCTTGGCCTTCTGCCTTACCCACTGCTTTCTGTGCCTGCCAACCTCCCCTCCTGCCACTTTTGCTGTCCCCAGGGCAGCTGGAGGAGGCCTCCATCTGAGGAGCGTGGTCTGTGTCCCACAGTCTGCACTTGGGCTGGGCCTCTCTGTTGAGTCTCCCCCTTGTGCTTAGGGCTTCCTAGTGGCCAGGACTCTGGTGCAGCCCAGATGAATCGCGGACTTCCTGCTCCCAGCCCTCCAGGGCACCCCAGGCATCACTCCCCACAGCCAGCCAGGCTAGGCTCCCACCCCCGCCTGCTCCCCCCACCGTGGGGTGTCCTGACCTCATCCACCCACCTAGCTCCTTCTCCACCTAGTCATCAGCATTTACGGGGCAGGGGCAGGCGGGCCCCTCCCTGTGGTCTGACAGAGGAGAAGCCCCCAGGAGTGCAGGACAGTGAGGTAGGCACCCAAAGAGGCTGGGGTGGGGGGGCTCCTTTAGTCAGGTGACACCTGAAATGGGTCCACATGGACTTCTGGGGACTGGCCATCCAGGCCAGAGGGAACAGCATGAGCAAGGGCTGGAGTTGGGACTGCAGCCTGGAGTGGGGTGGGCAGCCTGACCTGGGAGGTGGGCTGGAGCAGTGCAGACGGACGGGGTCAGAGTGGACACCGGCCCTTGGGACTTGACTGATGACGCAAGAGGGTACAGGTGACTCCTCCCGGAAGCCTCTCCTGCCCACTCACGACTGGTCCTCAGAACAGGCTCTAAGGGCCCGTTTGTTGGATAAACCGAGTGAAGCTGCTTAGAAGTGCTGGCTGACTGCCCGACTCCCCTGGCCAGGGATGGAGGGCCCCTGACCCACCACCCCAACCTGCATCTGAGGCCTCCCATTCTGTGAGTGGGAGAGACTTCTAGGAGGAGGGGGCCGCAGCCTCATCAGCCTGGAACTCATGAAACCAAAGCCTTCTCTTCCTGGGACGACACAAAGCTTATAGGTTCCATCTCTGTGGGCAAAGCTCTGTCCCCTTGAGCCTCAGCTTCCCCGCCTGCAAAGTGGGCTGATGATCCAACCTACCTTGCTGGGTAAGTCAATGAGGTAATGGCCACGAGATAGCAGTTTGCCAATGGAAACTGCCTCTCTAAAAACTTAGCTTGGGGTGCCTGGCTAGCCCAGCCAGTAGAGTGTGTGACTCTTGACCTCAGGGTTGTGAGTTCAAGCCCCTCGTTGGGCTTAGAGGATATTTAAAGAAATTAAATAAATAAATAAATAAATAAATAAATAAATAAATAAATAAAACTTACCTTAATTGCACAAACGACATCTGAATATGTGCCCCTCATGAAAGATTCAAACCACAAAGAAGGTCCAGAGAATAAGAACTAAAAGGGTCCCTTCCTCCTTCTTGCCGATTCTCTCCCCAAGAGACACTGCTGGCAAGAGATCAATGTGTGGCTTCCAGCACTTTCCAAACAATATGTATGCTTTTTCTTTTAACATTTTTGTGTTGAAATATTTACAAAGGAATCCTAACAGCTCAGTTTTGGAGGCTAACTCGGTGCCAGGCAGAGCTGTGTCCTATGAGAGCTCCATACCCCTCGGGACGGCTCTCTGTGGCAGATTCTCTCCGCTTGACAAATGAGGAGCTCAGGCTCTTTGCTCTTGACTGTGGCTGCGTGGTACTGACATGTGCATTAGTCATATGGTAGCCGTGTGATTAACCTTCGAAACCAGGACCTGTTGACAGAGAAGGCGACACTTATAATTATGCTGGTATGACAGCTACTGTCCCAGGTAAGTAAAGAGTCAGGACTTTCTCACGTGCTGGGCCCTGCCTCCAACTGGCCTGTGCCAAAGAGAGAATTTACCAGCTCATTTAATGTGAAAGCTCAAAATCCAGCATGGCCAGATCCAGAGATCCTACAAAGACCCAGGGATGCCACAGAAACTGTCTCCCTGGGGATGGAGAGGGGAAGAGTGAAGTCTGGGGCATGTGAGGGAGTTGGTCCCTAGGCCCCAGGCTCACACAATCCTTTCCACAAGCCCAGCAGAAGAGCAGGGACCAGCTGCTGTGTGGCAGAAACCAGAGCTGGGAAGGGTACATCATGATTATTTTGGCCATTCCCTTTTGGACACTTAGGTGTTTTCCAGGTTTTCATTGTTAAAAATGCAGCAGGCACCCTACCTTCTTGTTACTTGGTAGTCACCTGTATTCTCTCCCAAGATTTACCTCTGAAATAGACATAAGATATAAAATTAAGGCTAAATTCTTTCATAAGACTTTAAAGAAGTAAGCAAGTGAACAAAACCCACAGTAGTGGAACTTGTTGGCGTGTGGGCAAGTAATTACCTGGGATAAGATAGCTAACCAAAAGATTGCTGGACCCAAGTGCCTTTGGAGTGCCCTCCCCACCTCTGCATGAGAGTGAAGGCCTGATTCTTCACCCTGACAATATAGGCTGTTACTGGCCACTTCAGTTTTGGCCAGTAGGCAATACAAGAGGTTGTACCTTTGCTGATTTCTTACAGAACTGAGTATCTTCATGTGTTTGTTGGCCAGCGTGTGAATTGCCTATTCATACTGCTTGCCCATTTTCCTCCTGGGTTAACCTTTCTCACTGGGTTGCAGGAGATCTTTACACATTCTGAATGTCACTCCTTTGCCATGTATGTTGGACTCTTTGGTTCCCATGGTATCACTTGTCTTCGCTTAGTTGTATCCTGTCTTTGGTCTGTACTGGCATCTCATGTTGAGCCTTGAAAGACTGGTTGGATGGGGTGGAGAGCTCTGTGGGCGACCTTGAACGCCAGGGCAGGTGGGGACAAGCCCAGCTGTCCAAGGGGAGAAGCTGGAGGGGGAGGAGCAAGCACCCATGGAACAGGCCCCTGGAGACTAGGTGGGCTTTGGCCCAGCACAGCTAGTTGAAGTCAGGAGAGGACCCAGGGTGGTGGTGGCAGGGGGTAGGGTCTCCCTATCCTCTTTCCTGGTCCTGGCCACTTCCCATACTTCCCTCTGCTTTCTCAAGGTCCTGGCCCTTGCCCAATCCTGCCCCTTGGAACAGCTTCCTTTTGAGATCTGAAAATCCACCTGACTCATTTCACAGATAAGAAACTGGAGCTCAGACAGGTGGAGTTACTCAGCCTATGGTCCCACAGTTGGTGAATAGCTGATTAGAAGCCAGTGTGCTTACGGGCGCCTGTGTGGCTCAGTGGGTGAAGCGGCTGGCTTCGGCTCAGGTCGTGATCTCTCAGTCTGTGAGTTTGAGCCCCACGTCGGGCTCTGTGCTGACAGCCTGGAGCCTGCTTTGGATTCTGTGTCTCCGTCTTTCTGCCCTTCCCCTGCTCGTACTCTGTCTCTCGAAAATCAATAAACATTAAAAAAACAAAAACCAGGGGCGCCTGGGTGGCGCAGTCGGTTAAGCGTCCGACTTCAGCCAGGTCACGATCTCGCGGTCCGTGAGTTCGAGCCCCGCGTCAGGCTCCGGGCTGATGGCTCGGAGCCTGGAGCCTGTTTCCGATTCTGTGTCTCCCTCTCTCTCTGCCCCTCCCCCGTTCATGCTCTGTCTCTCTCTGTCCCAAAAATAAATAAAACATTGAAAAAAAAATTAAAAAAAAAAAAAAAACCAGCCAGCATGTTTGGCACCAACCTCCTCCCCCAGGGAGCACTCCCTACCTTCCTCCCTCTACCTGTAAACACACACCCTGAACGGCTCTCCTCACTACCTGGGCACACCCAGATGCCTGTCCTGTGGGACAAGTTCTTCCAGGACAGAGGGGAGTGGGGCTTGGGTTGGGTTCCAGAGGAAACACCACAGTGTTAAAAGTCAAACCCCATACCAAGACAGCTGTGCTGGTGAGCACTCCCACTCCCTGCTGAGGGCATCCAGGACTGGGCAGGGTAGCCCCTCTCCACCCCAGGCCTCCGTCTCTTCATCTTCCATCCACTCCCCTCTGCCCCAGCCGCCCTCCACCCCCTCCAAGTCCATCCTCCCTTCCTGAGGGAAGCTGCCCCTCTGCACCCTGTTCGAACTGTTCCTGAAGCAGCCTTATAGGGCAGCCGAGCACCTGGCATTAAAAGGCTGACGTGGAGGGGCACGCCCTGTCCCTGCGTCCAGGCCCCAGCACGGTCCCCAAGTAGACATAGGCAGGATGTTCACAGCCAGAAGCTCTGCGAGACCACACGTGTGCCAGGCACGGGGGACAGCTCCCACCAGCAGAAGATGCCTCGGCGACCCAGAGCAGCATGTACCCCAGAGGGTGAGTCTGAAAGTAACCTTGGGAGGAGAGAGCAAGGCGCTGGCAGCGAGGGCTGATTGGTGCCATGATGGACAGTGTTACAATGTCAGCTACCACCGTGGGAAAGACCCAGGGCTGGCAGGGGGTGGGCAGGATGGGCACACGGGCCTTCAGAGTTACCCACCTGTTATTTCTTAAACTGGACCGTTTGGCATTCATTATGATTATTTTCATATGCCTGAAATAATTCACTAACCAACTGACCTCCAAACCCTTTCTGCCATCACTTCCAAATCCTCAGGACAAACCCAAGCTACCTGCCCCAGCATTCAAGGACATATGTACCTTGGCCCCTCCTGACTGACATCTCCAGCCTTCTTCAGCCACTCCCAGACCTTTGCTCCAACTGTTCCTCAGCGGGGAATGCCTTTCCTCTGCCCACCCGGTCTTTCTGGCTAATCATGTGCACAGGAAGCTTCTAAGTGGTGGAGATATGGGGTCAGACATGACCTTTTAGAAAGAGGCCTTTCGGAACCCCAGTGAAGAAGACAAATTGAAGGGAAAGGCAAGGAGGGCAGCCAGGGCTGGAGAGAGACTTGCCCTGAGGCCAGCTGCACACCCTGGCACCTGCGGCCGATGCCCTTACAACCTCACTCCACTGGTAGTCCTGGAGATGGCATGAGGTCTCAACTCCGGCCCTGAAAAAGGATGAGGACGAGGAAGCAAGGGGCCCGAGCTCTGAGCCACAGGTAGTTCACCTCGGGCACCACTTCCCTAGGAAGCTCTCACTCCCAGGGTCTGGGGGCTCCAGAGGGCAAACAGTCAACCCCAGGATCTCCATTCACTTTGCCCCTCCCCCCATCATACTCAGAGACGTCCAGAATGGGAAAGCTGGGAGAAAATGCAGGGAAACTGAAGGCCTAGAGAGAGGAGCAGGGGAAAGCCTAGGCGAGGCAGGTGGATCCCACATTCCCGGGTCAATGACCTACTTTCTCTAAATCTGGTGGTCGCCCTGGACCCCATGAGCTTCACTGCGGGCCTATGAGATCACACCCCCCCTAGGTGGGGCAGTGCTCCAGGTGGGGGCATCTGGTGGGGTCTCAGCATGACCTTGGGTGCCCGCATGTGTGGCACCCCAAACCTCGGACCCTTCGTGGAGAGTCTGGGGCAGCTGGGGCCCAATCCACCACCATGTCTGAAGAAAAGTAGGCGAAGCACCTGGTTTCCCTTCTGGCTGGTCCTCACTTGGGAGGCCACCTCCCTGCGAGCCTCAATTTCCTGGCCTGTGAATGGGGGGGGGGGGGCGGCATAGTTTCCACCGCTACCGATTGTGAAAATGAAGTGAAATCAAGTGTGTTTAGCACTGAGATTGGCACACAGTCCGAGCTCATTAATAGCTGCCTGCATCCATTGGACCGTCCCCTGGGAACGTCAGCCTAGAGCAGGGGCTCCGGATGCCCCGACCCTGGCCTGGCAGAACGCAGTTGGGTCCCTTAGGAGGAGTCAGAGCTCCTGCCCTTTGATCCCTCCATGGACTGATGGGAAACAGCTCCGGAGGTCTCCCTCAAGGTCACAGAGGGTTACTGGGGAGGTGGAATAGGACTTCTGGGGTGACGAGGGAAGTCACACTCCAGGGAGCCGGAGCGCCTACGCGCGCGCCGGGACCCACCCCGCAAATCGGCCCAATCATCCTCTCGTTCCCGGGCCGCCGGGGGGCCTTTCCTCGCCCGCAGCTCGGGTTTCCGGGAGCCCCGCCCCGCATCGGCCTGTGCCAGCCCCGCCCCCCCGCGCGCCCGCAAGTTTCTCCCAACTTTTCCGCGGGTCTGGCCGGGCGCCCCGCCCACCGGCTGGTGACGTAACAATGGTGCAGCGTGGCGACCAATGGGCGGCGGCGGGGGCCGGCAGTGCGGGCCAATGGCTGCGGAGGACGGTCCCGCGGTCCTACCCGGCTCCGACCGCACTGCGCCGCCCGCCGCCCGCCCGCCGCCGGCGCCGCCGCCCAGCGATCCGGCCGCGGCGGCTCAGACCGCGGCTGCGGCGGGCGCGGGCGGCGGCGGCTTCCTCTCGCCCGCCCGTCTTGGGACCTTTGCCTGCGCGCCTACCCGCGGGGTAACAGCGCGCGCTTCGGCCCTCAGCGGGACGGGGACTGGGACGTCAGGCCCAAGGCCCTGCTGTCCCCCACGGTGAGTAGTCCCCCGCCTACCCCCGGCCCGCTCGGCGCGCAGCCCCAGCCCCGGGTGCTCTCCCCTGGCCGCCGCCCCCTCGTGTCCCCTGGGCATATGCACACGCAGGTGCAGCCCTCGCTGCTCTGGCCACCGGTCGGCAAACACCCTGGCCTCGACCCCCGCGACCCGCGGCCGCCGGGAGGGGACGGGGAGGAGCTGGCGGGCGGCCCCGGGCGTACAGCCCTGCCTTCGGTGGCCCAACCCCCCCATTCACGGAGCCGCGGCTGTGACTCGCTGCCCAGTGACGTGGGGCGGCCCAACTTTACGTAACCCGCCTGGCGCCCCACGGGTATCCACACAGGGGTACATACACCTGGGACGCAGAGTCCCAGGCTTGGGGGGGGGGTGTTTCGGGCATGGTGCCCCCCAAAGAGCACTGCGGCTGTAGCCCACTCCCCAGAGTGTTCGTCTCTGTAACTTAGTTACCCAGTGTGTGTGGACGCGGCCTGTGCGCTGACCCAGGCCCCTTGTGACCAACAGCTTACCCTTGAGAGAAAGCAATGGGGAGCTTGGACCAGGGTCAGGAGTCAGAGACCAGGGCTCAGTTTGGGGCCGGGGGCTCAGCGGGCAAGGTCAGGCAGGGCTCAAGCTGGGCTCCCTGTGGGTTGGGGGCTCCCCCCCCCCCCATTTCTGGAATGAGCCCAAAATGGGAGGCAGGAAATCTTGGTTCTAGGCTTGGCTGTACCATGACTTGCTGACTGACCTTGGACAAGCTTGTCTCTTGCTGGAAAATGGGATGACAGTACCTGCTTCATCTAGTAGTTGGGAAGATCAAGAGAAGTTGCAGACCTGGAGGGGATTTGCTGTAAAGCGTTGTGCATACCCGTTTCTAGGTTGATTTCGTTGCGGCCTCCTCCCAGCAGCTAGGGTTGATGATATCCAGTAAACATCATGTTTGGGTGGAAGGCTCCACCCCAGCTCACCCAGCTGGGGCTCACAACTTCCATTTCTCCCACCCCCTTTTTTACAGATGAGGAAGTTGAGGCTCAGAGAAAGAGAGTGATATATACTCAACGTCCTGTGATCAGAGTGCAGGAACCAGGTAGGTCTGGGTCTAGAACTCTGTCCCTGTCTGGGATGGGGGGAGGCCCTAGGGGCTCCCACCTGTGGTCAGGGGTCAGAGGATAGGGTCATGGTTAGGTGGAGCTTGGCTCAGCTGGAGAGGTGGGCTCCAACTTTCCTGCCCCCCAACCTGGTCTTTTCTGTTTGGGGTTGGATGCACCTGGTGAGCCTAGTCAGCCAGGTCAGCAGGTCTCTGGGCTGAAAGAGGTGGGGAGGTGGGTTTTCGGCGTGGCCTTGATGGCGGGTGGGGCTCTGAGGGTAGGGGGAATGGAAGGGCATCTCTAGCAGAGGTGCCGGAGAACAAGACACTTTAAGGGAAGGAGAGCAGAGGCAGCTAGATCAAGGATGTGGGAGGTGGGTCGGGACCTAGCAGAGAAGGGCCCCTCCTAAGCAGCAGGCAACCTCGAGCTTTGGAGCCTCACCGCGATCCCCTCCCCGCAGGTGCAGGTGGTCAGCTGCCGCCGGGCCCATGCCGTGAGGCCGGGAGGCAGGCGTCCGCCACCAGCATGCCGTGGGACGCGCGGCGGCCCGGGGGCGGCGCGGACGGCGGGCCGGAGGGCGCAGGCGCGGCGCGCTCACGGGCGCAGAAGCAGTGTCGCAAGTCGTCGTTCGCCTTCTACCAGGCCGTCCGCGACCTGCTGCCGGTGTGGCTGCTCGAGGACATGCGCGCCAGCGAGGCCTTCCACTGGGACGAGCGCGGCCGCGCCGCCGCTTACTCGCCCTCCGAGGCGCTGCTCTACGCGCTCGTGCACGACCACCAGGCGTACGCGCACTACCTGCTGGCCACGTTCCCGCGGCGCGCGCTCGCGCCGCCCAGCGCCGGCTTCCGCTGCTGCGCGGCGCCCGGGCCGCACGTGGCGCTGGCCGTGCGCTACAACCGCGTGGGCATCCTGCGCCGCATCCTGCGCACCGTGCGCGACTTCCCGCCCGAGGAGCGCGCGCGCGTGCTCGACCGGCGCGGCTGCAGCCGCGTGGAGGGTGGTGGCACGGCGCTGCACGCGGCCTGCGAGCTGGCGCGCCCCGAGTGCCTCTTCCTGCTGCTTGGCCACGGCGCGTCACCCGGCCTGCGCGACGGCGGCGGCCTCACGCCTCTTGAGCTGCTGCTGCGCCAGCTGGGCCGCGACGCCGGGGCCCCCAGTGCCGCCGCCGCCGCCGCCGGGGCGCCCGCCTCTGCGCCCGGGGAGCCGCGCCAGCGCCGCCTGCTGCTGCTCGACCTGCTGGCGCTGTACACGCCCGCGGGCGCCGCCGGCCCTGCCCGCCGGGAGCTGCTGGGCGACCGGCCGCGCTGGCAGCGGCTGCTGGGCGAGGACAAGTTCCAGTGGCTGGCGGGCCTGGCGCCGCCCTCGCTCTTCGTGCGCGCCATGCAGGTGCTGGTCACCGCCATCTCGCCTGGACGCTTCCCCGAGGCCCTGGACGAGCTGCCGCTGCCGCCCTTCCTGCAGCCGCTGGACCTCACGGGCAAGGGCTAGACCTCGGCGGGGAGTGGGGGGGGGGGGCTGGTTGTTGGATTTTTGGAAATACTATTTTTCAGAGCGTTGTACCCAGCACTTTACATATATTGATCTCTGTATAGGAGAATCTCTGCTTCGTATGTTGCACGCGCTGCAGGCTGGGCCTTGATGGTCAGGTGGGCCCCCGGCTGCGGGTTTCTGGGGTCCGGCTGAGCCCAGCTCCCCGCCTCCCTCCCTTTTTGCAAGGGTACAGGAGTCACGTGACTCCTAGAGCCAGGCCCTACCCTCTGCTCACTGTCCAGCCCCTGAAGCTTTCATTGTTGATGTAGAGCCTCCAGGGCCAGGTGTCCCAGAGGGAGTGACAGCTGAGCTGAGCAGGAATTGGGCAGGGGCTGTGGGTGTGGACCGACGTGCCTGAGCTGGGGACAGCATGTGCGAGGGCCTAGAGGCCAAGAGAGCAGGTCCTGTGAGGTTCTGGGAAAGAGGTCCTCTGTGCAGTTGGCATATAGGGCCTTGCGAACTCCTGTGTGGGGCAGAGGAGGACGGGAAGGCTTGCTGTGCTGGCGTGGGGGGAGGCGTGATCCAGGCTGTGCTCCCGCTTCTCCCGCGTCCCCTCCTTGGATATCCTTGTGACACCTCCCCCCAGAACTGGCGTATCCAGGCCTGGGCTTGTCCGTCTTCCCTGATGAGTAGCAGGCACCAGGTCCCCCGCTCCTGCTTTCCTCTCCTCTGCCAGGAAGCCTCTGGTGCCTCAGGCCCCTGTTCCCCACCTCCCTCCACCCTGTCTTCTGGTGGTGGTAGATGTGCCTTCCTCCGGGCCTGACCTGGGTCCGGCCCTTGGTGTGGGATCCCAGGTGTTCCCCTGGCCCAGTCCCCAGAGGGTGACTGGGTGGCTGTGGCTCCCAGTGGGGCAAGCGCTCTTGCCCCAGCTAACGGAGCTGGCTTCTGTAGGAAGGTTCTGAAGAAGATTGTTAACGGATGTGCCGCCATCCTTCAGGACAAATGGACTGATGGACAAGCCTGGTCCGTGCCCTAAGGAGCCTCGAGGCCAGGGAGGATGGCCAGGCCGTTCGGCCCCGGGGAGTTCCGCTGGGCTATGAAATCCAAGCTGCGTGGCTCGGGCTGGAGGGCCACGATGTCCTGCCAGGAGGAGACGGCTAAAGGTCTGCCGGATGGCGGGGAGGAGGGGAGAAGGGAGGGGTGCACAGCCCAGTGGCTGATCCTAGATGGCAGGTGGGAGTGAGGGCTCCTCCCTTCCTGCTGTGCGTCCTGGGGGTCAGTTCAGTAGTTTCTCTGAAGGTTGACACTTGGGGGCGGTGGATACTAATATCTCTCCCAGCTCAGAACCGGGGGCATCAGGAACCCCTGGCTCTAGGTGGTCCCAGGTCCTCCCACCAGGGATGCCATTGTGGGGGAGAGTGCATTGCCTTTGGGGGTGCGTGAAGGTGGAGACTAGGGTGGCCCAGAGGAGCAGGTCGCAGTGGCTTCCGGGCAGTGGGCCTGTGGAGGCGTTGGGGGGATTCTTGGTGCCCGGATGCCCCAGCAGCTTCTAGAAGGCCTAGGCACCTGAAAGGGAAAGGTTTGCAGCCTTCTCCCCCGTCTCCCCAGGCCCAGCTCCATCTTCTGTGGGGTGAGCCCTCCTGGGCCCCTCTTGCCTTACACACTATATTACGGCTGCCCTTTTGAGGTCCCTGGGCTAGGACTGGGGTGAGGCAGAGGTGGGGGAGCTGCCTTGCCTCAGGACTCCCCGGGAGGCCATGGAAGGGGCACCCCACAGAACCCGTTGTCAGGCATGCAGGAGGCGCGACCTGGGCTCGTTCTGGAGTGGGTGGCGGGATCGTCATGGGCCCTGCCGCCTGGGGGCCCAGCCTGAGCACGCGTGTTCAGGGGAAGTTCTGGGGCCCACGGGCAGTGGTTTGCTTTGAAGGTGACCAGCAGGCAGCTCTTGGTGGGACTGAGCGGCAGCTGTGGGGACCTTCCATCACTTGCGGGGTGACTTTGGGGCCCACCGGAGGCCCCTTATGCCCTGGAGGGCTGAGATGGCAGGAGGAGGGTATCCCAGGGCATTAGCCCTTGGTGTCCTCACCGTGGGTGGGTGGGACGGGGTCCGGGAGGGTAATGGAGTTGACACTGCTTGGAGCCGCAGGGAAGGCTGAGGGAGTCGAGGTCAGCCAGCGTCCCAGCCGTGTGGCAGCAGTGGGGCCTGATTGCTGGCACAGCTGCCCCTGTGACGCCGGGGACGCCTGGCTCGGGGCATGGCAGGCATCACTGAGCAGAGGCCCCAGAGAGGTGGTGCAGGGTGATAAGGAGAGCCTCGGGGCTATCTGGTGGCCGCCGCTGGCCAGAGGGAGGGCAGGAGGCTGGGCAGGAAGTCCCTAGTGTTGGGCTTATCAGTCCCTGGGACCCTCCAGCCCCAGCAAGGACAGCCAGGTCGGTGGGGGCCATGTGCACCGAGCGCTGGGGAGGGCCAGAGTCCGTCAGGCCCCGCCCAGGTGTCCCTTGGCAGACGGGGACTCTGCTCGGTGTTGGCACGTTGCCTTGATGGCTTCTCTGAAGCAACTGCTCTGCCCAGAACAAGGCCCACTTTTCTCTGGGGTGAAGCACACTGGTTCGTTTGGCCCACTCATTCCGGTCTTAAGGAGGTTTGACTGTGGCCAGTCCTGCCCCCGACCACGCCCACCCATCGGCCCAGTGACTCCCAATCTGGTGGAGCTCAGGGGCCAGAATCTTTACCCCAGACGCCTGCCAGGGAGGACAGAGGAGGCTGGGCCACGAACCGGAAAGGCACACCGTGGGACCGCCCTGCTGTCGGGGTGGCCTGGGGGAGGCGGCTGTGAGGGCAGCGAGGGCCTTGCTCTGCCCCTCCTCTGGCTGTGGGGACGTGACTCCACGCAAGGGCCGCGCCACATGCGGATTCCATCCTGGTATTACCTCGATGCAGATTACTCTGGTGTCCCTTCCTCTCCATGCCTCACCAACTGTCAGCTACTGTACTGGGAAGAGTTTCCTGCATTCCCGCCGGTCCTGTTCAGAACAGGGATGCTTCCCGGGGAGCCGGGAAGGAAGGAAACCCTCGTGGTCAGGGACGGCCACATGCAGTGTTTGCACCTGTTCCCGCCCTGGCCCCACTGTGGTTGTGTCCTGCTACCTTTTCTTTTTTTTTTTTTTTTTAAAGGAAAGAGCTTCCCACTTATTTTTTTTTTAAGTTTATTTAGAGAGAGAATCCCAAGCAGGCCTCACACTGTCAGCGAGGAGCCCGATGTGGGACTCGAACTCACAAACTGCGACATCATGACCTGAGCTGAAGTCGGACGCTTAACTGACAGCCACCCAGGATCCCCTTGTCCTGCTACATTTTTATTTATTTATTTTTTTTTTTAATTTTTTTTTTTTTTCAACGTTTATTTATTTTTGGGACAGAGAGAGACAGAGCATGAACGGGGGAGGGGCAGAGAGAGAGGGAGACACAGAATCAGAAACAGGCTCCAGGCTCTGAGCCATCAGCCCAGAGCCCGACGCGGGGCTCGAACTCACGGACCGCGAGATCGTGACCTGGCTGAAGTCGGACGCTTAACCGACTGCGCCACCCAGGCGCCCCCTGCTACATTTTTAAATGGAGCATGACTGACAGACGATAGATGCACAGAGTTTATTTTTTCTTAAAGATGAAAAGAGGCCTTTTCTTTTTCTTTTTTTCTTTTTAAGTAGGCTCTCCGCCCAATGTGGGGCTTGAACTCACGACCTCGAGATCAAGAGTCTCATGCTCTTCCCGCTGAGCCGGCCAGGTGCCCTGAGACGCACAGACTTTAAATGCATAGTCTGAGGAGTTCTGACAGATGTCTACACATGGAACCACCACCTTGATCAGGACAGAGGTGAAGACCGAGATTTCTGTCTTAAGTGATTTTTAAAAAGAATTTCTGCTTATAGAATTCACACCGGAGGCAGAGCACTGGGACTGCAGAGAAATCCAGGGCAGGGCCTGGCAGGGTTTCCTCACGGAAACATTGTCCTGCTCGCCCTCCATTGTCTGGCTGCCAAAAAAGGGGCCAGCTGCCTGCCACCAGCCCACCGACCAACCACTACGAGCACGTGGGTGTATTTTCTTCCAGTTTTTTCTATGCACGTATATAAATATATTAAAATTATTTTCTATGCCTATTTTTTACATACATGACATCAGATCGCTTAAATCATTAAGTACTTTTAAACTTACTGTAGTCTAAGCACTTTCCTATATTGTAAAATGCTTTGTAAATGACTTCTCAGGAGCCTCTGGTGTTTACTTGGTGATATTTGATTCAGCTAGTGTTGACAGCATAAGGAGTTAATGTTGGCACTTTTTAAAATGTGAATTTTATTTATTTTGAAATAAATAATACATTTACATGGCTTGAAATTCAAAAGATACAAACCCACCAAAGGTTAGAAGGGTGCGAATACCTGTGCATTGTATTATTTCCCTCTCCCTTCTCTCTCTCTCTCCCCCCATGTATCTGCAACACCACGTTATTACACACGGAAGACCTGTGGCATCGATGTGGCCAAGCCCTGGCCCGTTTCCTCCGGGACACGTGCCTCTAACAGCCACACAGGAGGCCGCGCTGGAAGCTGCCCCTGGAGGTCAGCGGTTCGCATCACGCAATGATAAAATGGCCTGTGTTATACACTTCCCCCCAATTTAGGATTTGGTCCCGAGGACAGGATTCCAGAAGTGGAGTTTGTGGGTTTGCAAGTTTGAAGATTGCTCCGCGTGCGCCCCACCTGGGTGCCAGGGGTTAAGCTAAGCGACACGCTTTCATCTGGGTCCGTACGAGAGCCATAGGTCCTCCGACTGGCGTGTACAAATGTTTAAGGTACATCGTCATCGTCTGTGATGCCACAATTATTTCCCCTTTTAATCTTTTGTGGGGTTTTAAATTTATCACATTTTAATATTTTGAGGAAATCAAGTCTGTATACTTACTTCTCCTCTGTGGCTTTTCCCATCACTCTGGAGTCTAGAAAGCCTTTGCCATCCAGAAATCGGATACTGTTTTCCCCCTAGCTTTTTCTTTAATCCATTTAATGGCTATTTTGTCCAGATAACGAGGCAGTGGTCCCCATCAGCGGTGACCGCACCCGCCTGTCCCCTCTTCTACGACGTGCCCCCACCGTGCCAACTCCTGGCGGGCCTGGGCAGCTGTGTCCCTGGCCTGCCCTCCCACGCCACGCTTACACCGCCTGCTGCTGTCATCGCTCTTGGCAGCCCCCACCTGTTTCTTCCCCCGACAGTGAGGCGGCCTCATGCAGCACTGGTCTGGGGTTCCACAGAGCTGGGCTCCGATCCCAGTGGCCCCTGTGTGACCTCCAGCAAGTCAAGGAACCCGAGTGTCCCTGAGACTGACGGTATCTCTCTCAGGGGGCTCTGGTGGGACACGAAGCAGCTCAGGGGCCTCGGGCGCACATCTGGCAGTCGGGGACCCTTGTGGGCACAGACATTGTTCTGGGACTTCTTCCCTGCCTCCCTCCAGCAGAACGCGCCAGGGAGGGTTCTGACAGCCTGACTTAAGCCCACCGGTTCCTTTGGAGAGGACTCCTGTCTTTGCACGATGTACTTAGTCTTCCATCGGGAGGGTCGGCCGTGTCTTCCTTCATTCAAGCTTTGTTTGACATCCGTGAAGCGGGACATTCCCTGACACGAGTCCGACATTTCCTGGCACACGATGTGTCCTGCTGCCGTTACGAACGTGCTCTCTTCCCATGTGCGGGCTCCCGGCAGCGCACTGCGGCTACTTGCCATTGTTTCTTGCATGGAGGCTGGGGAGCCCCTCCAGAGCCCGCCCACAGCAGCCCGGCCTCAGCGGGCCTCCGTGCGGAGACAGCCCCGCGCTCCGCCTCCCCGGAGGGTGTCCTTCCCAGGGGCTGCCGGGGTACGTCTACCTGTGGAGCGACGGTTCGGTCAGGACGGCCGCCCCGGGGAACCCGGTACGCATTTGCACACCAAGCAGGCCACGCGACGGCATCCGCCACGCTCTCCTGGCAGGGGGGCCGGGCTGGCGAACGCCGTCGGCAGAGGCTTCCGGCCCCCGTGGGCGGGTCACCCCCGTGAGTGCCCACCAGGGGTCCCTTCTCACGGCTCAAACACCAGACTCGACCACATTTGGAAAAAGTCTAGTTTATTGCACTGTCTCAAAGCACAACTAAAATTTAAACCGGAAAGGAAAACCGTACAAAGCACTGAAGCTAAAAGTAGTTTCAAAGTATCAAACTAGACTCGGGTTTAATTGCACTAAAGTCCCGTGGGCTTAGGAGAGCTCTGCCATCTGAGAGGAGCCGGACAAGGCACGACAGACACACAGGAGCCGCAGCCAGCCTGGGCCGGCCTCTGCCGTCCCCCAACCTTTCCGTTTAAAATAAGGGTTCTATAAAAGTGAAGTGGGATCTGGGATTTCAGCATCCTGCCCTCGTTTAGACCTGGAACGCCTCCATCTTCGCGGCTGGCTGGTCCTGTCAGGGAACGTATTTTATCGCTCTTCACCTGTGGCCTGGGGCTCCCGGACACACTTGCTTAGTAGAAAACAGGCATCGAGTAACTGGGCCCTGGGCCAAAGGCAAGCTAAAAACAGCAGCGAGGCTGGAGGCCCGCTCCCGAGCTGGGTCTGGGGGGGGGGGGGGGGGCCCGGGGGGGGGGGGCCGGCCGGGCCCCAAGCCCCGTGGCCCAGCGGCCGGCGAGCAGAGGGGGGCCCTGTAGGCGGAGCCCACGGACCGACGGCCGGCGCGGCCACGGTGGGCCCAGTTTGAACCTTCCGGGGTAATCAACCCGATGCCCGCCTCTCGGGGCCAGCCGGCGGGTCCCGTGACGGCCCTGCGCGTTGAGGACACGCGGAGGGGGACGCCCGCTCTCTGTGACGCTGCAGCCGGGGACAGCGCGGGCTCAGGCAAACCACGCAAAGGAACGAAGGGCCCTTCCAGTGGTTTCAGGAAAGACGTTTCTCCTCTAAATTTGTCAGAGTTGATCTCAAATGAGGTATCTTATGCAGGTTTGTAATACAACGAACGAAAAAGGCAATAATTAGTAGACTCATCCCGTGAGGATGCTTCTGGTCTTTACGATACCCGCCAGCAGCATTAGTTAAATACTAGTCTAGAGACTTTTCTCGGTTACTAACGTGGCTGGGCTCCCCCACGTCCGGCCGCCCCTACCTGGGCCTCCGCTGCCTTGGAAACACGCGCACCTCTCCCACCCCGTCTCGTCCACCGGCCTTTACTGTTTGGGCTGAAGCGTGTTCTCCAGCAGGCGGCCGGGAGGGCGTGGGCGGCGTGTGCGTGCGTGCGTGCGTGCGTGCGTGCGCGTGCCGCATCCGGGCACAGCCCAGCACCCCGCCTCTCAGACGCGGCCCCCGTTGCCCGAGCGGGGCGTCCGGCGCGGAGCGTGTGCCGGAGCCCGCGTCCCCGTGGTGGCAACGAAGCGGTCGCCAGGCCACCCCCCCGCGGTCAGAGAGTGCCGACCTCCGGCTCCGCTTCGCCGGGGGTTACCCACGCGGCCGTCCCCGCACTGGGCCCGGAGCGGCCGGAGGAGGACAGAGCAAGAGCTCAGAGGCGCTGCCGCTCTGGCCACGGCTCCGGGCCGCTCGGCTGAGGCCGTGGGTTCTGGAACAAGACGGAAACAAACACGGACGAGAGCAAGCGTGGGCCGTCCGACCCGGCCCCACCTGGCTGGCCGAGAGCTGGTGAGGCGCGGCCGAGAGCGAGCGCCACCACCGCACCGCGTCCGCTGCGCGTGCCGGCTTCCTCCCTCCTGAGCGGCCCTGTCCCCGCTCCTTCAGATGACCTCCCACTCGTCCTCCAGGTCCTCGGGGTGGGGGGTGGGGGCGTGGCCGCCGTGGGCGCCGTGAGAGTGGCTGAAGGTCTTGGTCAGCCGCTGGAGGAGGTAGCCTGGGGGGCCCACTGCCCACAGCTCGTCTGCCGAGGTCACTGCAGGGGACGAGAGCCGGCCACACGCTCGTCAGTCAGCGGGCCCGGGTGGGGGACACACGCGGAGAAGGGGCCGCTCCGCCATCCCGACCCGTGCCTCGGTTTCCTCAGCTCGAAAGCGGGTGGCCCAGCACCCTGTGCTCCTCCTGGGAGACTCTGGCCAGCCAGGTGCCAGGCGCCCTCCCTCTGGTGTGACCCCCGGCTCTCTGGAGAGCGAGCCCGGCGGGGGCAGCCTCTGGTGGAGCCCCTGCTGACACTGCCCGCGGGAGCCTCGGACCCAGGGAGAGCCGCGCAGCCCCGAGCCCCGCGGAGCCCTGGCACCTGCCTGTGAAACACGTCACGTTTCCGGGAATCTTCTTCCAGTAGTCTCCGGCAGGGTTTTTGTCGGTGACGCCGTACCGCCGGGCGAGATCGCCGTTGGGGCAGCGGGCCCACACGGTCCTGGTGCTCAGGGCCAGCTGGCAGGCTTGCAGCCCTGCAGGCCGACAGCGTGTCCATCTGTCCGCATCCCTGCCGTGACAGGACAGACCGCCCCCTCCCACGGGGCTGCTCCCTCCCCCCACTGGGCCCCGTTGAGCAGGGTGGCCCCGCGGTGACCGTGCCCGGCGCCTGCCGAGGGAGCGCAGCCCCACCGGCAGAGCCCGCGAAGCTGCTGGGAGCCCGGGGCCACAGGACCGAAGGGTCCAGGCCGGGCGGAAACGATCCTCCCGGAGAGGACACCGCGGTGAGGGGGCTGGCTGGGTCCCTCAAACAAGGAATGTTCCGCCAGTGGCTTGCCGGTCACCTGCCTCAGCACAGCAGCGGAGAGGAGACAAAGTTGCCGCGTGGGGGACAGCCTGCTGGACGGACCAGGGGCCCGTGTGAGGGGACAGCCGGGACCCCCCTGCCTCGTCTCTACCTGGCACGTGCTCCCAGTCGGTCCCCACCGGCATCTCTTCGGTGATCCCCGCCCGGACGTGGACGTTCCACCTGCTGTCGAGTGCCCACAGCATCTGGTCGTTGGGGCTGGAGTGCAGGCTCACCAGCGTGACCCCAGCAGGCTGCAGGCAGGAAGGGGCTTTCCTCAGGGAAGGAGGCGGCGGGACATGTTATTTTTGGAGCCGGGCCGGGAGGTTTGGAGCCTGACACGGGGCAGGAGGTGCAGGGGAAGCCGAGCGGACCCCGTCCTGCCTCCGAGCACGGCCTCACGGGGAGAGACGCCAGCCCCGCCACGGCAGGCGAGCCCACGCCGAGGGACCGCCCACCCGACCAGGAGCCCCAGCTCGTCAGCACGGCAGGTCCCGAGGGACAGAGAGGCAGGAGAAGGAAGGGCGGCAGGCAGCGCACACGGGGACCTGGGCTGGGACGGTGGCAACAGAAGAGCACTGTGTCGCCCCCGTCCACATCCCTGTCCGACAGCAGGTGACGCGGGGGAAGGAAGGCCAGCTCTGGGTAAAGGCGTGCTGAAGGATCCGGGCCTGCGAGGGCCCTCCAAGGATGCGCGCTTGGGCACACGCGCACAGCTTCGTGCTCAGAGGTGAGGCGACCGTGGCAAAGTGCTCACGGTGGCTGAATCTGGACTGAAGGGTCTATGGGACTTTATTGAAATATGCCTGCAGGGCTTCTCTTGGCCTGAAGATTTTTCAAGGTAAAAAGTTTAATTAAAAAAATTATAGAAACAAGAACACCAAAATACGCCATTGCTCCCGTGGGCACGACAGAGGTGCGTGGGGAGGAGGCCCCAGGATGGGCCCCAGGAGCTCCATCCAGGGGTGGGTGACCTGGGGAGGGGGGAGGTCTCCCCACTCCCTCTGAGCCCTTGCTTCCGCTCTGCTTTTTGTCCGGACGGGACACGAGGAGGGCGAGGCTGACGGTGACACAGCTGCTGTGAGCGTCCCAGGAAATGGGGACTGGCAGGCAAGGCCAGTGACCCTGTCCCCTCATCCCTGCCGCTCTGACGTGGGAAGATGAGACCCTTCTCGTCAGGCTCTCTTAAGGTCACACTAGACACTGGGTCGAGAGCTGGCACAGGCCCGGCCCTCGGTGGCCTCATGACCAGTGTCAGCTGAGAACAGGCCATCATTTAATCCCTGCTGTCTCTTCTGTAAGCCCCATGCCTGCTAAGGGCCCATCCAGAGCCACCCACCTGGCCTGGTCCAGGCGCAGCCCTGGGTCCTGACGAGCGACAGGAGGGCTCCTCTTGGCGCCAGCTGTCCTCTGATGTGTCCCCTCAGGCAGTGACGTCCCTGGCCTAGCTGGTTTCTCGTCCGAGTGGACACGATGCCAGCCTGCCCTACCCCTCGGTCAACCTGTGTCCATATGCCACATCGCCTGGTCCCTTGTCCGCTTTTCATGGGACAAGAGTAAGCCCCCTCAGCGTCCTGTTTGCCACCCACTGATCTGCTCTGGTTCGTCCTGGGGCTGCCCACCCCTCAGCTAGATGCCTCTCTGCCTGTGAGGACACAGCTGTCTGTAGGGTCCCAGCCTCTAATCACTGGTGAGGACCAAACCCTAGGGTCTGGCTGTTGTCTCCCTACCGACCCGACACTGCCCATCTTCCTGGACCTCTTGGTGGTCCCTGCTCTCTCCCTTGGTCTTAAGCCTGCCTTCCTGGTCAGCTTCGACTGGAACCGAATCACTGATGCAGGGGACACTCACAGCCTCTTCTGCTTTGTGCTTCCCCCCTCCTGGCTGTGGTGACCCCACTATGCCTCACGCCCAAGCCTCACCCACACGGTGGGCTTCCCGCTGTCACGCTGACATCACATAGCTGCCAAGCCAGCCGGCAGGCGCCCTCGGGGCATGTGGGCAGAGGGGGCTCGCCTTGCTCCCCTTGCCCCATCGAGGTGGTCGGGGGGCTCCGGGCCTCTGCCATCACTCACCACCCTGCCGTACTTCTCGGCTCCCGCAGCTCTGGGCAGGAACTTCCTAACCCCTGGATTAAGGAATGGATGAAACACCACCCAAAGACGCAGGGGCACCAGGTCCCCAGTGGCTCAGCTCCTGGGAGGCCAGGGACACGCGGAGGACGGCAAAGAGGGGGGCACAGCAGCCACTCTCTAGAGAGCCACCCGCCACCGGGAGCCCCGGCACCTGCCCTGCCTGCTGCTGGGCCCCCGGGAGAACACCCAGGGCTTGGAGAATTGGAGGTCCTGTAGCTGCTGTGGGCGCGCTTCGAGAGACGGGGAACCTCCCACCTCCCCTCAACCGGGACCCGACTCTGGCCACTCCAGACTCTCTCACATGGAGCCCAAAGGCGCACGAAAAACCACACGCTCCAGCCTTGCACCAGGGGCCATCTGTCCACTGGGAACATTCCAGGGAGAGTGGGCATTAGTCGTAAGACTCCTATTAGCAAAGGGCTCCCTCTTCGGCCGCGTGCGAGGGAACCCTGGCTCAGCTCGTCAGGCCTGAGGACACGGGCCTGGGGCATCTCGGGTAGCAGGGCAGACTGGGCTGACTGTGCAGGGGAAGGGAATCAGGCAGGAAACATAAAAGGCTCTGGAGGCTAGTTTCAGATAAGGACAGGTGCTATCAAGAAGTAGAAGCCCAGGGGCGCCTGGGTGGCGCAGTCGGTTAAGCGTCCGACTTCAGCCAGGTCACGATCTCGCGGTCCGTGAGTTCGAGCCCCGCGTCAGGCTCTGGGCTGATGGCTCAGAGCCTGGAGCCTGTTTCCGATTCTGTGTCTCCCTCTCTCTCTGCCCCTCCCCCGTTCATGCTCTGTCTTAAAAATAAATAAACGTTGGAAAAAAAATTAAAAAAAAAAAAAAAGAAGTAGAAGCCCAGAGGTGCCTGGGTGGCTCAGCATGTGACATCAGCTCAGGTCTGATCTCATGGTTCATGAGTTTGAGCCCCGAGTCGGGCTCTGTGCTGACAGCTCGGAGCCCGGAGTCGGTTTCAGATTCTGTTTCCTTCTCTGTCTGCCCCTCCCCAGCTTGCGCTCTGTCTCTCTCTCTCAAAAATAAACATTAAAAAAAAAATTTTTTTTAACTTTCCCTCTTAAAAAAAAAAAAAAAAAAGAAGTAAAAGGAGCACTGTGATGGGGGAGGTGGCCCCATGACTGGGATGGCCAGGTAAGGAGGTAGCCTGAAGGTCACACAGAAGCTGAGGGGCAATGGGACAGCATGTGAGGCTCGGGGGTGGGGGGGGATTGTGTGGGGGGTGGGGGTGGGGAGGGTGGTTTGTGCAATTTACTCTACAAGCTTTTAGTGACTGTGCTAACCAAACCGGTCCCTGCAGCAGGCCAGGTGGCCGAGATGTCACTGGGCAGGCACAACCCCAGACAACAGTCACCAGCATAAATATGAGAGGTACGTAAAATCCCGAGTCACCTCCAAACGCCAAGCCCGAGATGCACAGGTGAGCTGAGGAACCCCCCCCCCCATTTCCTGTGCCCACTGGAAAGCCGGGAGGGGCTGGCGGGGCTGTGAGCTGGGGCTGGACCCCTGGGACCACACACAATGCCACAGAGCGTGCCCAGGCCTGCCCTGCTCCGGGCTCTGCAAGTGCTGTGTGTACGAGAGTCCTGTGTGCTTGGGCATTTATACCAGGTTACCCCCACTCCCCGGGCAGCACAGACACCTGTCTGCTCAGCGTGGTCGGATCCACATTGGTTTTGCCATGAAACCCCCTTTTACCTACAACATCTATTTCCATCTCATGATCTGGGCTTCCCTTTGGGAAGTGTTGCTCTAGGCCAAGCCCCATCCCGCCCCCATTCCATGGAGAACGAAGGCACTCCAGGAAGGGGAGGGAGAGGCAGGGGCCGAGCGGAGGGAACAGGACTGTGTCCTCATAGCGTTTGTAGAGGCACCGCACACAGTCCCACCCACGTCCCGAGTCGTGGCCCCACTGAGACACAGGGTCTGTCCCCTCTCCTGGAATCTGGCCTGTGACTTCTTTAACCAATAAGACATGGCAGAAGCAACTCGACGGCAGGTCTGAACCTGGGGTCCGGGAGCAGCGACCTAGTGGCTCTTCCCACAAGAGCCCTGCGGCGTGAGAAGCGGGCTATGCAGAGGCCGCACAGAGGCGGACGCGAGCACGGGCCCCCCAGGCCCGGCCCTGGGGGAGCCCAGAGGAGCCGTCCCCGCAGACCGCCTGCTTCTGAGGCGTAACAATAATAAACGACTGTTAAAAGCCCCTAACTTTTGGGGTGGTGTCTGTGGACAAGCAGCACGGAAGACGGAGAAGGCTGTGATGGGCCAGGGAACAGGGAAGAAAGAAGCGGGGTGTCACGACGGGGAAAGAACAAGAGAGGGTGGGTGGAGAGGCCCCCGGGAAAGAGGCAGGAGGGCGAGGACAAGGAGAAAGGCCACGCGAAGGCCAGGCTTTGCATCGTCTCTCCCTCCGACTCGGGCTCTGCGATCTCTCACACCTCTTTGGGGGGCCCTCAGCTCCCCCTGCTCCAGGGCCTGGCCGTCGACAGCTCTCCCTCCTGCCTCTACCCTGCGCCTGCACCCACCCTGTCCATCCTTCTGGGGTCCTGCGGGCCCGCCCGCCTTCCTGCATTTCTCCCACAGAATGCACTGGGGGTTCCCCTCGTGGCCCAGGCTCAGCCTGAGCCCGCACGCCTCTGCGCCCCGTCATCACCCCCTTCCCGCCCGCTCTCCCTCCGCACACCCTCCTTCACCCGGCAAGCCCTGCGCCTCACAGCCCGGCCTGGTGACGTCCACCTGCCTGAAGGTGCGCGCTGCTCCCTGCCTGCCGCTGAAACGCCATCCGAGCCAAGCTCTTGGCTTGCTCTCATCCAATAAAGGGACAACTTTCTATCGAAGGACCACGCGCACCCAAAAAAGCACACACATCCTAAGTGTGTAGCTCGATGGGTTTTCATAATCTGAGCACAGCCGGGTAACCACACCCAGATCTGGAAGCAGAACACGAGTCTGAGTGTCTACCCAGTCACCACCCTCCCTGCTCTGCAGACCCCACACGGGACTTGAACCTCCCATGGAGCCGGTGGCTCAGAAGCTGCATGTGAAAAAGGTAATGGCACTCCCCAGCTGGCCCTCCCCCACCCCCCGAAGCTGGAGGCCTTCCCACAGGGCAGCCCAGGGAGGCCATGGGGAGAGGGAGGGACGTAGGCCAGTTCTCAAGGGCAGAGGAGCGTAAGTGGGCAGAATAAAGCACACACGGATGCCGGGAACTGCACATTGAAGGAGGAAGGGCAACCCATCCCTATGCACATACCCTGTGAAGTCAACCATCCTGCAGCATTTCCCACACTGGGTCCCACGGAACACCCCGCCACCCTCGCCGGATGCTCATGCTGCTTACTAGGAGGGCTGGGCAAGGCATAACCCACCAATGCAGTAACAGAGGGGGTGGCGAGGAGAGCCCTGGGGCGTGAGGGGTGGGTGACCAGGAAGGTTCCCTGAGCCGGTCACCCCGGAAACGCAGGCCAGGCAGGCCCGGCAAACGCAGAGCCTGGAGCGGAGCAGGAGGTGAGGTGGCTGGAGTCCAGGGACGGAGCAGGAAGAGGTCAGAGGGCGTCAGGGCCGTGGGCTGAGGGAGGAAGTAGACTTTGTGCTGAGTGAGGTGAGAAGCCACTAGAAAGTTCGGAAAACGGGAGTAACATGAGGTGACCCTGGCTGACCTGGAGCCCGGGTGAGAGATGGCCAGGCCCAGGGACGGTGGTGGGGGCCTCAGAGCAGGCCTGGAGGGCACAGGCCACAGAGTCTGCTGGAGGACGGGCCGTGTCACGCCGGGACGGGGCCGCTCCGCTTATCTGGACCCCGTCAGAGCAGGAGCGGGGCCACCGTGCGTTGATAAACGTAAACATGAACACACGCGGCTGCTGAGTCAGAGACAGAAGACGGGGAGAGGCCTCGAGTGAAAGAAGCCGACGGCCCTTTCCCAGAGAGGAAAGCAAAGCCTTGAGACGCTGGCGGGATGGGGGGACGGCCCGTGGGCCGCTGAGCGCGAGCGCCTGCGAGGGCCGCACGGACAAGCAGGACAAGCAGGACGCGTGCTAGTGCCACAGCCAGCGCACATCCCTGGGACGAAAGAAGATGACTTCACTCTCTCTGGGGGGGATGGTTTCGGACAGGTAGTTCCCAGTGGGAACCAGTGCAGGGTCCCGGGAGCTGGGGCTCCCGTGTCTTCCCGCCCAACGAGCCGTAGCCCGCTCCCCTGCGGCTGGCCCACGGCGTCTCGCCTCGTCACCCACTTCAGCAGGCTCCCTGCACCTTTGCCGGGTTTACTTTATGAGCTCAGTTTTGTTTTGTTTTTTAAGTAATTGTTACCTTTGGGTTTATTCTTTTTTTTTTTTTAATTTTTAAATATTTATTTTTGGGGGGGAGAGAGAGAGAGAGAGGGAGGGAGGGAGGGAGAGAATGAGCGGGGGAGGGGCAGAGAGAAGGAGACACAGAATCCAAAGCAGGCTCCAGGCTCTGAGCCGTCAGCACAGAGCCCGATGCGGGGCTGGAACTCAAGAACCGCGAGATCATGACCTGAGCTGAAGTTGCTTAACCACCTGAGCCACCCAGGCGCCCCAGGTTTGTTCGTTTGCTGACTGTTTCAGTCTTTTTAAATTGAAGTATAATTAACATACTGACAATGTCACATTAATTTCAGGTGCACAGCATACTGATTCAACAACTCCATACACCCCCCAGTGCTCCCGACGCCAAGTACAGTCACCATCTGTCACCAAACAGCACGATTACAACATTGTCGATTATACTCCCTATGCTGTGCTTTTCGTCTCTGAGACTTACACTGTTCATTTCTTTGAAAAGCACTGACGAAAGCGGGGCGCCCACACCCGGGTGGCTGGAGTGCGTGCCTCTTGGGCCTTCCTCTCGAGGCTTCTGGCTGAGCCTGGGCCCTCGGGTTCACTGGCCGCGTCGCCGTGAGAGGGACTCACAGCACCTTCCGGTCGGCACCGCAAAGTCCGGGACTAAGTGAGCCCGCGCCCGTGAATGGACAAAACCGAGCACACGGGAGGCTTTCGGACAGAGCGGGCATTGCTCAGGGCCCCTGCCACCACCCAGTGAACAAAACGAACTCCCAACCACTAGGCCATACCCTCCCACAGGCTCCTTAGAGAGAGGCGGAAAACAAGTAAAAAGGACTTGTAAAAAGCGATTGAGGACACTTAATTGTTAATACTTTGATATATTTTTAGCTTTTTTCCCCATGTAAAGCTCTCTATTTAAAAAAAGTTTTAACGTTTATTTATTATTGAGAGACAGAGAGAGACAGAGCATGAGCGGGGGAGCGGGAGACACAGAATCCAAAGCAGGCTCCAGGTTCCAGGCTCTCTGTCAAGCGCGGAGCCCGAAGTGGGGCTGGAACTCACAAACCACGAGATCATGACCTGAGCTGAAGTTGGACGCTCAACCGACTGAGCCACCCAGGCGCCCCTAGCTCTTTATTTTAAACAAAAATCTGGCTTATGTTATTTTGTGTTCTGCTTTTGGCCCAGTTCACAATATAAGATGCCTTTCCCCAGGGCCGCCACCGCTGTGACTCCAACAGCCGTCACCTGGGGCGGTGGGGGGGGGGGGGTGCTGCTTGAAAACCAAGGCTGAACATCACTGAGGTGCTCTCAGGAGCATCTGTAACTGAGTCCTTCTGGTGCCCAGTCCGGGTGGGGGTGGGAGTGGGGATGAGGGCTCCAGGGAAACTTCTGTAACTGCCAGGATGATAAAGAAGTGGTCAGCAGGAAGGGCTGGGCACTGGTATTAAGCATGACTCAGGGATCAGGAGGAATACAGAGTGAGGTCATTAGCAGTCCCCAGAGACCTGGCGGGGGACCGGGAGTGGCCTGGGGCCCTAGAACCAGACTGCAAAGGGGTACGAAGTGAGAAGAGGACTAAGCCTGTGACAGAGGGCCTGGAAGGCGCAGGAGGAAGCAGAGGGCAGGGGAGAGGGCTGCTGAGCCTCCAGGAGGGGAAGGGAGAGGGGATGAGGAAGACCAAGTGATGTCCTGGGGTCACTGGAGGAGGGGGAGGGCTCAGGGCCTGGGCCCAGTCCAATCCTAGAGGCTCCTCGGTGGAGGACCTCTTCCTTTAGCACGGGCCTGGTCACAGGGAGGGAGGGGACCGTGAGGAAGAACCGTCAGGCCCCCATCCCCCCCAGCCGCGCGGGCCCCCACCATCCTCTACGACACTGGGGCCGTGGCCCTGACAAGGTACACCTTTTTTTTCCTGAAGGACGAACAGAAGAATGTCTGTGGAAGTGGACAGAAAGGAGGTTCTGGAAACTCACTAATCGGCACCGGCCAGGCTGCCAGCCAGGCAACTCAGCCCCCTACCCATCCATCTAACCCATCGTCCGCCTATCATCACGCGCCCACCTAGCCCTCATGTCTCCACCACACTCGTGCCAATCACCAGCCCACTCACCACCCAGCCTCCACGCAGCCTCCAGCAGAGATTCGCCCGGACATATCTACCACGTGCCAGGCACTGTGCTTGGTGCTAGGGATTAATTTTCTTGGCTCCAGGATATTAAAGTCTGGTGAGAGACACATCAGTAACCAAACAGTCCCACAAAAACACATAAGACCGCAACCGTGAGGGGTTCTGAGAACATACGACGTGGTCAGGCGAGGCCAGGAGGGCAGGGGAGAGCGTGCCCGGCGGAGTGAGAGCACAGGGAAGGAAGGCGCGAGGGGGCGACACTGGACCAGGCGGCTGGAGTCGGAAAGGCGGGGCGGCACCACACAGGGCCGGTCTCACAAATTGCAGGGAGGTCTGCTGGCACCCGGGGCTCGCAGACTGAAGGTGTTCGGAGAGAGAAGGCAGAAGACGTGCCTGCGGGCAGATGGTAAGAAATAAGACGCACCCACAAAAGTTTTCCCAGCTGCACGGAGGACTCCAAGGAGGGCACGGCATCCTGGCCTCTTCGTGAGAAGGGCGAAGGTGGGGGGAGGACGGAAAAGACAGGCGCCTGCCTAGGGTGACACAGGCGGCAGAGGGTTCCACAGATATCGCCTGCCCTCTGCCACCACTCTGAGAGCTCCTGAATACGGCCCGAGACATGCGGTTTCACAAAAGGCAACCGGGACGAGCCCCAACAACCCTCCTCCCCGTGGGAGAGCAGGACCAAAATGCCAGGATGGGGGTGAACAGGAAGCGGCACAGGCCATTTTGAAACCAGGAAACTTGTTTCTGCTGAACCCAAGTCCTCCAGAGGGAAGGTGAGGAAGGCCAGGCCTCGTGGTTCTTAAACCTTACAGTCTCCAGGATTTGTGTGTGGGGCTTATTAAATGGCACATTCCTTACTACTC
Source organism: Lynx canadensis (assembly GCF_007474595.2). Taxonomy (NCBI): domain Eukaryota; kingdom Metazoa; phylum Chordata; class Mammalia; order Carnivora; family Felidae; genus Lynx; species Lynx canadensis. Next base: position 143,469,517 of record NC_044308.2, on the reverse strand, counting down.
AGCCATAAAAAAGAATGAAATCTTGCCATTTGCAACAACATGGATGGAGCTGGAGAGTATTATGCTAAGCAAAATAAGTCAGTCAGAGAAAGACATATGATCTCACTCGTGTGTGGAATTTAAGAAGCAAAACAAATGAGTAAAGGGGGAAAAAAAAGAGAGGCAAACCAAGAAACAGACTCTCAACTACAGAGAACACACTGATGGTTACCAGAGGGGAGGTGGGGGGACGGGTGAAACGGGACGGGGGTGAAGGAGGGCACCTGTGACGAGCCCTGGGTGACGCATGGAAGGGTGCCGAATCACAATATTGTACACGTGAAACCAGTATAACGTTGTATGTTAACTATACTGGAATTAAAACTAAAACTTAATAAAATGAATGAATAAATGAATGGATGGACAAATGAATGAACGAACAAATAAACAAACATCATGTTCCTGGGCTTGGGGCCAGCCTTTCCGCATGAGACCTTGGGTCTAGGGCTCAGAAATGACCTTAAAAAACAAATGTTTTTTAAATGTTTATTCATTTTTGAGAGACAGAGAGAGACAGAGCTTGAGTGGGGGAGGGGCAGAGAGAGAGGGAGACACAGAATCGGAAGCAGGCTCCAGGCTCTGAGCTGTCAGCACAGAGCCCGACGTGGGGCTCGGACTCGCGAACCGTGAGATCATGACCTGAGCCTAAGTCGGACGCTCAACCGACTGAGCCACCCAGGCGCCCCAGAAATGACCTTTTAAACCAGCACCCCAGGTAATTCTGTTCAGGGTATCAGTGGGTTACCTTCTACAATGCTCTGCACTCTGTCAAGAAGAAGGCAAGACTACACTACCCAAAGTGGTCTGCAGATTTTACTGCGATCTGTGTCAAAATCTCAGCTGTTATTTCGGGAGGAATGGAAAAGCTGATCCTAAAATTCATACAGAATTGTGAGGGACCCCGAACAGTTAAAAGCATCTTGAAAAAGACAATTTTGGAAGACTCACACTCCGTGATTTCAAAACTATGATGAAGCCACAGTATTCAAAGTGTGGTACTGGTTGAAGGACGGGCATATACACGCGTCAGTGGAGCAGAACTGGGAGTTCAGAAAACAGTCCACGCAGTCAAGTGATTTTCGCCAAGACCGCCAACATCATTCAACGAGAGCACAGCCCTTTCAACAAATGGTGCCGGCACAACTGGACTGAACACATTCAAAAGGAGGCCGGACCCTGACCTCACGTCACATACAAAATGATCTTCAAGGGGCTCAGAAATAAATGTAAGAGCTAAACCTGGCAATCGTTTCTTAGAGATGACACCAAAGGCACGAGCAACAAAAAGAGAAAAGACAAAATGGACCTCATTAAAATTAAGAACTTTTGTCTATCAAAGGACACCATTAAGAAAGTGAAAAGACAGCCCACACGATGGGAGAAATATCTGCAAGTCCCGTGTCTGATAAGGGTCTCGTGTCCAGAATAAATAAAGAGCTCTTCAACCAACAACAAGAACACAAACAACCCCATTCAACAGGCAAAGGACTTGAACAACGTTTCTGTAAAGAAACACAAATGGCCCACGAGAACACGAAAAGATGACCGGTGTTAGTCATTAGGGAAACGCGAACCGCAATTGCGCAGCACCATGCCACAGGCACCAGGATGGAGAGAAAGAGGAAAATGGAAAAGCACGAGAGGCGCCGATGTGGAGAAATGCCCCCTGCTGGAGGGAATGCCAAGTGGTGCAGCCACCAGGGAGGACAGTTTGGCAGGTTAACCTCCAAAGCTTAAACAGAGTTACCATATGAGCCAGAAATCCCATTCCCAGATATGTGCCAAAGAACTGGGTCGGGCGTTCAAACGAAAACCACACGAATGTCCAGAGCAACCGTCACGACAGCCACGGAAGCTGGAAGCCACCCAGGCGTCCGCCGCCCGACGAGTGGACAAACGGAATGTGGTCTAGCCATACCGTGGAGTGTCACTGAGCCGTGAAAGGGCGGAGGCACCGGTGACGTGGATGCACCTTGAAAACACGATGCTCTGGGAAAGAAGGCAATTGCAAAAGGCCGCTTATCATGTTGAGCCCCTCGCTATGAGATGTCTAGCAGAGGAAAATCCATACGGGGAAAAAGCAGATGAGTGGTTGCCAGGGGCTAGGGGAAGGGGGGCTGGAGAGTGGCCGCTCCCGGGTAGAGGGTTTCCTCAAAACCTGATGAAAATCTTCTGGAACTAGAGGTTGATGAAGGTTGCACAACATTATGAATGTGCTAAATGCCACTAATGGTAACTTTCACGTTATGTGCAGTTTACCACATTTTTTTTTTTTAAAGCAAAAGCTGGGGCGCCTGGGTGGCTCAGTTGACGTCCAACTTCGGCTCAGGTCACGATCTCATGGTTTGTGCGTCTGAGCCCTGCTTTGGGCTCTGTGCTGACAGCTCAGAGCCCGGAGCCTGCTTTGGATTCCGTGTCTCCCCATCTCTCTGCCCCTTTCTGCTCACACTCTGTCTCTCTCTCTCAAAAATAAACATTAAGGAAAAGAAAAAAAGAAAAAGTTGACAAGCCTCGGTTTTGCTGATGTACTATTGTTTTGCAAAACATTATCCCTGGGGAAGCTGGGGAAATGGTACTCGGATCTCTATTATTTCTTACAAATGCATGTGAATCTGCAATTATCTCAATAAAAATTTCAGTTAAAAAAAAGAAGTAGGCAAGCTAAAATGTTGGCTTATTCATATTCAAAACTTCATAAAAATGAAAAAGAAAATAAAGATTGCAAATATAAAATGGAGTAAATAAGGAATTTAAGGTTTAAGAATCACTTGGAAATGCTAAAGAATATATATAGCTTCGGTGTCCTTCCAAAGGCTGTGAGCGTGTGAGTATGCGTCCCTGCTCCTGCTTATTTTTGTCTTCTAGAGAGGAGTTACAGGACAGGCGTGGGGAGAGAGCCGCACCCCCTTACTGGAAGTACCCAGGGATTTAATTACAGCCACCAACAGGCTTTGATACTGACAAATCAAAGGGCTGCTCGGGGCCGTAAAGTTTCCCTTGAACAAGACCTCACAGGAAAAAAGAAAACGAGCTGCTGTCCTACGTTCTCAAAGGATAAACGCCCCTTACTAATTATTAGGAGTAAGAACGCATTTCATTTATTCCACGCCACCAGCATTACAGAATAAACCACTGCCCTTTCCCAGTAGCCGAGAAATCCTACAGGCAGAACTTGCTGTATGCACTGAGACCCTGGCCAGGCCCTCAGTGCAAGTGGAGGAGCCATTTTCGTGTGACGGACCATCCCGCCCTCCCGGGGCCCACAGGGACTGTTCTCAGGTTAAGGGCTTCACCTTAGTAGGCAAGTGCAAAGAAATACTTCTCAGCTTAGGGGCGCCGGAGTGGCTGAGTCGGCTGAACGTCCGACTCTCGATTTCAGCTCAAGTCATGATCTCACGGTTCATGGGTTCAAGCCCCCACATCAGGCTCTGTGCTGACAGCACAGCACCTGCTTCAGATTCTGTCTCCCTTTCCCCCTGCCCTTTTCCCTCTTGCGCACACACTCTCTCTCTCAAAAATAAACATTAAAAAAATTTCAAAAAAAAAATAAATACTTCTCAGCTTAGACAGTGTGAGCTAGAAGAATTGAGACAGGTTCTGTGCTTCCTGGAACGGACACAAGCTTGTTTTTGAGTTATATACAGTATTTGTTAGCTCTGATCCGAACTTTCTCATCTGGTACATTCCCCCAAGAACTGGGACTCCAGCCATTGGATTCTCCCAAGAACTGGCACTCTAGACCACAGTCCTGGGAGAAATGGCTCTGGTGACCAGAGACAGTGTTAAGACTGCAGCCCACGATTCTGCTGCCCGCTGCCTGTACCTCTGCCAGTGGAAGCCAACGGCAGGGATAAGTGTGACCCAGGAGGCATCCACACTCTCACCCGGCAACTCGCTGCAGAGTTGGGTTTCCATCCAATTTTACGGGTCCGTGAGCTCCCTGAAGGCAGGACCGTGCCTGCCTGCCCGGTGCCCGGGCTCGGCGCCTGGCACACAGGAGCCTCCTTCTGAGCAGTCGTTCTTTGTGTGAAGGCACCCAGCCCCAGCCCCATGGTGCGCTGCCTGGGCTGCTCCCGGGGCCTCCTCGGGGGGCTGTGTGCACCCTCACCAGCAGGCAGCACCCCCCTGGCCCCACACCACTGGGGCTACGTCACCCCCCTTCTCAGCCTGCTCACATGACCTTACACGGCCCCCACCGGGAGTGTGCATCAGAGCCCTCCCTGCTCTGCAAAGCCCAGCCTGCAAACTGCCTGCTGCAAGAACCTTCTGACAGACGGCCCGCCCCATCGGCCAGCCCTAAGGGGCCCCCATCCAACACGCCCCCCACACTTCACTCCTCCGGCCTGGGCAGGCGCAGAGGGAACTGGACAAGCTTTCCTCTTCACAGCCTACAGCGCTCCACACATCACCGCGTGTCACAGAGCCCCTGCCCAGGAACTGTTCATGAACTTGGCATTCTGGGGACAGCAAGCCCCCGGCAGAGGGGGAGGGCGGTGCAGCTAACTCCAGGCTCCACAGAAACAATGCCTCTTGCTAACAAAGACTCTGGCTTTTCTGTTTAAGGGCTCACTCCAACGATTTTGGGCTGGAAGGGACCTGGGAGGCCAGTGTAACCTCATATTCTGGGCAAGCAAACTGATAGTGAAATCCGTGCTGAAGGTCAGGGTGAGGGCCTACGGCGGAGCTGCTCCCAGAGCGCAGGGGTCTGGGGCTCAGGTCAGAGTTCTCCACGCTTCTGGCAGGTGTGCCTCTACCCTAAGGAGTGCTCACACGTGTGTGCACACGCCACACACACACAGCCGCTCGCACACGTGTGCTCGCACATGCGCCCGCACCCGTCCCTCAGCCAGAATGGAAATAAACCCAGGGTAAGAGGAATAAAACCTGAAAGTTTCACAGCCAAAGGAAGTATTCTTCTAGACAGATCACTTAGGTGCGGGCCTTATGAGGACCCGGATAAAATTCAGCGGGGACGTTTCGGGAACACGGAGGCGCACTGATCAGAGAGCCAGCCCGGCAGCGGCCCACCGGAAGACGCCCCGAGAGGGCACAAACCCTGCCGCCACACCATCCAGACATCCCTTCGCTTCCCGACACCCGTCGCAGCGAGCCGCGTCTGCGCTGTGCGTGTGGACCCCACTCTTCCTGGGGCCTGTGCTGCTGCAGTGAAGCCGTCGGGCCCGTCCGCTCCCCAGCCGCGCGGCCCCCGTGGTCTTGCTCTGACTTGTGTGCTTGCTTTCGGTCTTCTGCGTCCTCCCCTGTTGCAGATTCTCTCCCTGCGTCTGGTCTGTTCCTTCTAAGCTCAGATAGGCTTGAAAACCAGACACCGATGTTAACAGGCCCCGATTTAAAGCACCAGCAGACTCTCGAGGCGGCTGAGGGCCGGAGCCTGCTGTCTTTTGCCTCGGACTCCGCTGTGACCCGGGACTGATCCCCTGCCCCTCGGGCTCTGGGTCCTCAGCCGGAGAGGGAGCCATGCGAGCTGCCACGCTCCTGACTCTGAGTTTGCGAGCTCTGAGGCCGGGGCACAGCTGACTCGGGCTGCCGTGGGGCCCGCTGTGCCGAGCCCTCTGTCCTCACTGCCTCAGGGACGTGAGATCTTCCACCCGAGGCCTGCAGAGCCCACGCATCACGGGCAGTTTCACGGGAGCAGCTCTGCTGCTATTTGTTGCACAAATCGGGCTTAAGTGTAAGATTTTATTTGAAGAATGAGCTCCACTGCTAAAAATGCTTGGAAACTGCTGTCCTAGCTAAGTGAGGCTACCAGAGGCTGGTTCTGAGTTCCGGACGGGAGAAGAGCTCCCCTGATCCTCTCTTCTGGCCGGCCGACCGCAAAGCCAGAGGCCCTCTCCTCCGTGACTCCTGCACCGGCTCCAGCGACTTCCCACACCCCCCTCTGCATCCGGTTGGAAGTGTGGCTTGGAGTCCAGTAAACCCAGCATCTGCCGGCGGCAGGGGGATGTGCAAATGAATCCAAAGCGCTCGGGGACAGGCATCCTGGACAGGGCTCATGTTCTGTTCCTCCTGGGAGGGGGCTGGTGACACCGACCGTGGCTGCTCTTCCTATCCACCACTCGAAGCCCTGTCAGACGCCAGCCTGACGACTGTGCCGTGGTGAGCATCAGGGCTCCAAGCCGTAGTGACGCAAGAAGGCCGCGGGAACTTGATTCCAGCTGCACGGGTCCCCACGTGTCTCTGAGAGCTGACGTCCCGGCAGCCACTCAAAGGAATGCCCGGTCCCGCGTAGCAGCTTCCGGGCCCAGCCCTCCGGAGGAGTGATGCCGGGACGGGAAAGGTCCCTGGAGGCCCTTCCTGATGCTCACAGCTGTATGGGGCACACACCTGTCAGGCTGGGACATGGGTAACGGTCCCTGGGTCCGTGTTTTCACCAGCAGTCACACGTATGTTGGAGACGGACAAGGGGGCTGCCACGGTACCCGGCAGTCCTTTATGGGGAATCGCAGCCTTCCAGAATGAGGGGAAAGGCTGAGACTCGGCTATCCCAGAGAACAGTAACATTTCTTAGCAACGGTGTTTGAGGAGGGGAGCTCAAACACAAGTCCTGTTCAAAGGAGCTACGGGAGCAAGGACAACATGGGGGAGAAAAGAAAGAAAGTGGCCCAAAATTTAGTCTTTCTCAAACTGGGGCTGTTGTGTCCAACGGCATGGGACACCATGAGTGGAGGCCTCCCGCCTGCACTTGTGGGCGGCTCTGCTGAGTCCCCCCCCCCCCAAGCCGGGACGTATAAAGGGAGCCCCACCCACCCCTGAGCACCACTCAGATTTCTGAGGGCTCAGGAGAGGGGACGGGGGACGTGGGCATCCCGAGGGCTGGACCACGGAGAGTGGAGCAGAGCAGAGAACCTCCCCCCGGGTTCTCAGCAGCAGGTATGTGAGAATCCGCCTCGGAGCTTCAAAACCCACAGCCTCCTGGGCCGTGGCAGCAGGGTGAACGCACTCCCTCTGCAACACACGGGGCAGGCGGCCTGTCACCCTGGAGTTAGGAACGCGTGCAGGGAGCAGGAACGACCTTAGTGGGGCAGGAAGGCCGACAGCAACTGACCGCGGGGACCCTGGCGAAACAGCCGAGCCGGGCCACCATGCGGGGCGGGGCGCCCAGGGAACAAGCTCCTGGCACGCTCGCAGGGCGCCCAGCGGTGTGTGCCCCACTCTCAGAACCAAGACCGCCAGCATCTAAGGCAAGCCTCTGCCATGGAGAAGACGAGACAGTTGCAGAGAACAGGCAACTCTGGGGCATGGAGACCACAGAGGAGAGGAAACTTCAAAAACCTCCTTGGAGGGGAGCGAAAGCAGGCTCGACAGCAGGAAACAGCGACAGGGACTTCCAGGAACTGAAAACGAGACCACAATATCATCCGACGGAGAGACTGCAGGCTAGAGCTGAGAATGTCTTCTAGAAAGTAGGACAAAAGTGTAGGAAGAAAAAACGGGAGAGAAAGGGAAAAGTGGGGCCAGTTTAGGAAAGCCCCCGGCACATAAGCAGGAACCCCAGAGAGCACAGAGAATGAGACAGGCAGAGGCAGGAAGCCGATGGCCAGAGGGCAGCAGGTCACAAACTCCAGGCTCATTAGCACGGAGGCTGAACTAGGCCCTCCCCGGGGCATATCACTATCTGTTCTGGGAACACTGGGAACAAAGAGATCTTACAAACTTCTAGAGAGAAAGGCAGGTCAGATATCAAGGATCAGGGATCAAAACGGCTCAGACTTCTCAACAGCAATGCTGGACAGCAGGAGATGGTGGAGGAAACCTTCGAAATTCTACAAGAAGACAGTTTCCAACCCAGGCTGCTCTGCTCAGCCAAGGCCAACTGCCAGTTGGGCCCAAGACTTTCAAGTTATGTACCATGAGCCATTCTCAGGAACTGACGGGAGGATGAAGCTCACCAAAACAAAGGAAGAGGAAGACAGGGGGTCCAGGAGAGAGAGGACCCAACATGGAAGGCAGGGTTGAAGGGCAATCCCAGGTGGACCGGGTGACCAGGCCAGACTGGGGCCGGCCAAAGCCTCCAGGAGTCATCTCTCCAAGAGGAGGAACTGGGTGGCACCTGATGTGCCCTCGAGCACGGACAGTGGAGAAAACTGGCAGAGCCTGGGGCTGGATATGTAAAACCAAGATGGAAAATCATGACCATGAGCAAGTCCAGGGACAAGAGAGTCGTCCAGACAGGAAACGTAGTGGAGGCTCCTTGCGAGGAGCACATCCCCTTCCCCAGGCACCGTGTGGATGCTGGCACTGTGGCAGGCAGGCGGGCAGGGGCACTAGATCATGAACTGCTCTGCATCCTCCTCTCCCAGCAGGGAGTCAACTGAAAACAGAACTAGAAGGATCCAGAAACCGCTCCCTAGGCAGTCATTCAGGGATACGAAGCTACAAGAAAGCGGCTCCCAGAGAGGGGAGAGTGGGTGGGGAGGCGTGTTTCTTGTAGCACAGCCTGTGGGCCCAGCTGACGCGTTAACTTCTGCACTTATGTGTGTGATGTTGATTAAAAGCAACCAACTGAGACGTCTGAGCCCCACTCCAGACCTGCTGCGTTCACCTCCAGGGGAGGTACCTATGTGTGGACCTCTGAATACATGCCTCCAGATGGTCCTCAGGGGGAGCGGACTCTCCACTTTACTGGTCACGAAATGAAGGGCCAGTGAGTTTGGGCAACTCTCCCAAGGACAGTTGGTCTCATGGAAAAAAAGAAGTATTCGTTCAGGTTCTTTTGATTTCAGGAACCGGGCTCTGGCTCTGGTGGGGACGGTCCTGGCTGGCGGGGCTCTGGCGGCTTCCCGCCCTGTCTGTCCAAGGCACTCGTGTGCCCGCCAGCTGGGAGCGAAGGCCCCTGCAGCACGGCGGACACAGCACTGCTGGCTCGGCAGGACCTGAGCGGGGTCACCACCAGGGCCAGCGGGTACACGCAGGGGGGACCGATCCAGTCACCGAGGGAACGCCCGGACCGCGACGTCGCTCGGCTTCCTTTACCCAAAAACACTGGTGTCAGGAGCTCCACCTGTATTCTGCCTCAGCCTTGGATCGCACGGTGCGCACAGCAGACCCACCGACGGACCACAGAACTTCCACGGCTCACGGCTCCCCTTCCTCATTCAGCTCCTGCCCAAACCTGGGCCAGTGGACATCCCGAGCCCTCCCTTTACGTGATACCTTTCCTGCCTCCTATGCTCCCAGGTCTCATTTGGGTGATACCAGTATTTGGTGCTGAGAAGCACAAGACACACGGTCCCCAACCACGAACTGTCCTGTGCGAAGCTTTTCCCTCCTCAGAGACACCAGGCCAAACCCGTGACTGGTCGGTCACTGGAAATGCCCACCATCTCAGGGCCCAGTTCGAAGACTGCACCGTCCACGGGAACCACGGATGGCGACCGTGGGTGATCGGTGTTTCGTGGTCGCTCTCATAACCTGTGGCACCCTCTTTTTTTGGTCATTTATCGCCGATCTCACCAGCAGAGACATCTCCATGCACGTTCGTTCCCTCTGCAACACCCAACACAACGTAGCGACTGCCTTCCTGTTTATTTGTTTCCTTACTGTTTGACACAATTTTTGGACAGCTCACAGAGGTATGACGGACTCACATAAAATGCACACATTTAAAGTGTCCAACCTGAAAAGTGACATTTGTGTGCACTCAAGAGACCATCCCCACGCTGCTTGACCCTCCCAACCAACCCGGCAGCCCTCACCAATCCCCAAGCCACCAATGCTCTCTGTTACAAGAGTCCACATTCTCTAAGTTTTAAATAAATTAATCATATAATATGCACTCTTTTCTGTCTGGCTTCTTCCCTCAACAAAATTATTTCATCAGATCTGGAAACCCTTTGGCCGTATTTCTTCTGGTATTTTTCCTGTCACCCTCGTCCCTCTTTCGCCTCAGGACTGGGCTGCATTTGAACCAGGCCACATGAGGCTGTCCCATGCTCACTTGGCTCTGAGTTTTTTCCCAGTCTTTTTTTCTCTCTGTGACGTAGTTTGGATTTTTTTGAAAAAAATGTTAATGATTATTTTTGAGGCGGGGGGAGAGAGGGAGGAGAGGACCAGAGAGAGAGGAAGACACAGAATCCAAAGCAGGCTCCAGGCTCTGAGCTGTCAGCACAGAGCCTGACATGGGGCTTGAACCCACGAACCGTGAGATCGTGACCTGAGCAGAAGTCAGATGTTTACCCAACTGAGCCACCCAGGTGCCCACCCCCTCCTTGAAAAAAAAATTTTTTTTTTTTTTTTTGAATTGGATGGTTTTATTCCTGTGTCTGAGTTCCTCAATCTTTTCTTCTGCAATGTCTACACAGTCACTAATGTCATACAGGGTATTTTAAATCTCAGACATTATAATTTTTATCCCTGCAAGTTTGATCTAGGTCTTTTTTTTATAGTTCCCATTTTTCTACTTAATGTATGCAATCTTTCCCCCAGTTTCTGGAACATAAAGAGTAAAGTTATAACACCTGTTTTAATCCCTGCCTATGAATTTTATCATCTGTATCCTTTCTGGGTCAGTTTCCATTGGTAGATTTACCTCCCTTCACTGTAGGCGATATTTGCCTGTTTCTCTGCCTGCCTGGTGAGTTCTGATTGGATTTAAGATCATATGAATTTTACCTTGTTGGTGCTGGATGTTTTCATGATTTATAAATACTCTTGAGCTTTGTTCTGGGATGCTGCTAATTTACTTAGAAACAGTTTGATCCTTCTAGATCTTGGTTTTTTAATTTTATTTTATTTGAGAGAAAGAGAAAGAGAGCGAGTGAGTGAGAAGGCTGGAGAGAGAGAGAGAGAGAGAGATAGAGAATCCCAAGCAGGCTTCATGCTCAGCACGGAGCCCAACTCGGGGCTCGATCCCACAACCCTGGGATCATGCCCCGAGCCAAAATCAAGAGTTGGATGCTCAACGGAGTTACCCAGACACCCCTAGGTCTTGCTTTTAAGCTCTGGTCACCAGTATTAGAATTATATTCAGTACAGGGCTGATTTTGCCCCATCACTGGGGCCACATGCTCTTGGGATATGACCCAATTAAGGATAGCTAGGGCTCAGGAGGTTTTGCACTTGGGATGGTGAGATCAGGAACTACTCCTGCCTCTGCCGAGTTCCCAGGCATGTCCCCTCTGATGTTTACAGGTGGCTCTCTCGCTGGCCCTGCGTTGTTTCCTCACACACGTGTTTCTGCGCATGAGCCCCTGTGGGGCCTCTGCAGCTCTCTAGTCCTCCCCCAAGTTCCTGCCTCCTCGGCCTCTCACCTTCCCAGAGCTATGCCCTCAACTCAAGGGGCAGGCTGCGCTCTGCTAGCCCCTACCTGGGGTCCCCCTGCCCATGCAACAGCCTGGCAACTATAGGGGTCACCTCGTTTGTTTCCTATTTGTCAGGGACCACTGTTCTTTGTTGTCTGATGTCCAATGTCTTGAAAACCACTGTTTCATATAATTTGTCTGGAATTTTTGTTGTCTCAGGCAGGAGGGTAAACCTGGTTCCTATTACTCTGTTTTGATTGGAAGCAGAAGTCCACGTAACTGGTCTAAAGCTTTCTATTTCACTTCCAAGTGATGATTCCTGTGGTTACGTGGCCCGTGCCTACCGTGTGCACGCACTGTGCAAGGTATTTTAACTCAAGAGGACTGTGTCAGCTGTCTGTCTTGCTAGAAGATGAGCATTTGAAAGACAATATTCTAGAGCTCATTCAGTGTTCACAGAGGTCAGACCACGTGCGAGGCAGCAGGTGTCTGAGACAGCGTGAGCACGTAGGTGGAAGGACGTGAGAGGGAGATCATGCTCCCTGCTGGGACAAAACAGGGATTTCAGAGGGAAGCAATAGTACTCATTATTATGCCCACATAACTTGGGTCCCCTGAGTCCCTACTCTGGGAGGTAAGTATTTCCTCCACACAGAGAAGTATTTTGAAGGACTGTTTTAGGTTTTTTGGTTTTTTTTTGCTATCCTGATTCTGCTGGAAAGTAAAGGAGATGAATTACCGGTTACTTCCTCCACGGGATCGAATCTCCCCTACCCAAGCATTATTATGGCAATTTTGGAACGTCCAAAAAACCCAAAAGACGTCTACAGGAACACCCCCACGCTCAGTACCAGTAACACTTCACCGTGCGTGCCTCTTCATGGGTCCACCTGACTATCTACCCAGCGAACCATCTTGTTCTGGATGTGCTTCAAAGAGAGCTGCAGACGTCAGCAGAGTTTCCCCTGGATACTTCAACATGCAAATCATCAACTAAAGCCAGTATTTGTTTACAGCTTTCTCTTGAGGTAAAGTTAACACACAGCAGGTGTACGAACCATAGTTTGACAATGGTCATCCCTGGGGAAGCAGCCTCAAGCCGCTGGCAGCCGTCCACCCCCCCACCCCGGCCCCCCGGGCAACCACGGATGCGATTCCTGCCATCAAGATCCATCTGTCCGACCCGTCCCAGGATTTCATACAACTGGGGGCATACAGGAGGTACCGTCTGTCATTGGCCTGTCGCTCAGGACCAACAGCGATGGGGCGGGCTCCTCTGCGATGCTGCGATCACTCCTTTTTATCCTGTCACCCAGTTCTAGCCGGTGCTGCGGTCCCCACCACCACCCTACAGTGCAGGGCTGTGGACCGAGGGCCCTGGTTCAGGCTTCACAGCAGGTTGTCCGGTGCTGCAGCCCGCGCGTCCCCTCCCTGCAAAGCATCTGCGCCATGAGAGGGTCTGATGGAGGGTGACTGCCTGCTTGGGACCGGGTCCCCCATTCCAGCTTCTCTTCCATCCCTGCCTTTGGCCACGGCCTGACTCATACAAAATCTTTCCTGCCAGGAGCGGAGGTGTCTGGTGGAAATTTTAGGAACATGCCAACCTGTTTCCCAAATGAGGCCCACAGTCCTGGGATCCAGGCCAGCACTGCAGGTGGGACCTGGGCCCTGGGCCCCAGGGCTGACCATCACTCAAGGCACCAGGCATAAATGCGGAGACAGGGCCTGGTGACTGCCGGCACCCTTTCCCCTGCCCTTGACATCCAAGCTCCCAGGGAGTGGAGGGGAGCCCTGCCCCACCCCAGGGGTGCTGTCTCCCCCCAGCATAAAGGCCGTTATGCTGCAGCCTTGCAACCACACCGTTGCAGGGAACTGTGGCACCGCCTCGAGCAGGCTCCTTCCTGAAACAGCCTGACCAGGCCACTCGGCCTGGCCCCAAGCTCTGTGGTGGCCGGGCATGGGGACAGGCCCCCTCTGGTCCAGCGCAACAGTGCCTCTCTGGTCACGCTCACGTGTCACGGTTCATTCGGCGGGCAACCCCTTCTGTCCAGTCTGCCAGCCCCGGTCATGTCCTCGCACCAGCACTGTCTCTGTGAGAGGCTCCTGGCCACCTTGGAGCTGGCCGCCCCCTCCTCCCAGCTCACGCAAGCTCTGTGAGCACAGGGCTGGCGTCCTGGATGAGGACAAGGCTGAGGAGTCTGGGCAGAGTCACTGAGCCCCCGAGCCCTGGGACCTCGCTTCGTCCGGCTTGTCCTCTCCTCACCTGCAGGATGGGGAGGCTGGGCTACGAGTCTTCCAGGCCCCAACTCCTTTGTGTGTGGGTGCGGAGGTGGGGGTGGGGGGTGGAAAGATCCCCAGGGATGCAGATTTATATGGGCCAGTGATGTCCGCGGGGGCGTCCTGGAGCAGAGGGGCTGCGCCTGACTCACAAAGTCTGGGTCCTCTGTAAAATACCCCTATTCTCTCCGACTACAAAACAGATTTCCTGCCCGTCAGAGGAAAATACAGACAACAGAGAAAACTATTATCATCACTCATAATCCCTGGATCAAAAACAGCAATCCCTGTTGTAGTTTTTTCTAGGTATTTAGTGGGATTTCATCATTTTGTGTTTTTGTTTCTTACCAAATCGGTACCGCACGGCTTTTCTGAGCCTTGTGAGCACAGCAGACACAGACCTCAGTCCGTGGGTGTGTGTGAGGGGCCCTGGGTGCTGCTGCTGGGAGGGGCAGGGCACCCTTGGGGCCACACAGGGGGCACAGCACAGGAAGCTGGACACCACCTCCAGGAAGCGGCGAAGACCAGCTCCAAAGCCGCTAGGGCCACGGCTCCACCTGGAATGATTCTCCTTAGCGGTTTCTGCCGGAACATGATTTTAAACGGCCTTTCAAAGTACATCCTTGGGGCGCCGGGGTGGCTCAGTCGGTTGAGCGTCCGGCTTCGGCTCAGGTCATGATCTCGCGGTCCATGAGTTCGAGCCCCACGTCGGGTTCTGTGCTGACAGCTCAGAGCCTGGAGCCCGCTTCGGATTCTGTGTCCCCCTCTCTCTCTGCCCCTCCCCACTCATGCTCTGTCTCTGTCTCAGAAATAAATAAACATTAAAAAAAAAAAATACATCCTTGATTGTTTATAATAACCGTCACTGGCATAATTTGCTAAGTGGGCTCTTTACCACAAGGCCGGTGCCGCACCCGCTTCACCCACCGTTCACAGCTTCGCCCTGTGAACAGAACACAGTCAAGTTCACGCTGACCGCTAGAGACGGTGTTAACAACGGGTAGCTTTGGGAACATGTTTGATTGTTTCCCAAGACTGAGCCTTATTCAGACTATTCAGAGTTGTGAAGTACTCGCTCCAGAAGTAGGACACGTTCATCGCCAGATTTTCAGCAAAGGGAAGGAAAAACTCAGTCATGATAGTGCGCTACACCCAGACATCACCATTTCCTCCCGCTGTGTCTTTGCAGAGTTTTCAGTGTACGCATCATCATTGTTTCAACTTCAACAGAACCACTGAACGTGTCTGTAACTGACATTTTACTCAGCAACGTGCTAGGATATGAGCATTTCTCGGTGGGAATAAAAGCTCTTCTGTGAAGTGACGTAGAAGACTTGTGGCGGATTTCCCTGAATAAACACATCGCAGTTCAGCTCCGCTCCGTCACAGCAAATCTCACAGAGCAGAGACCTCCTGGACACGAAGCACGTAACTGGCAATGTCTTTTCTTCTCCTTATCGAACACAGGGGCTCCGCGTGCTGGCCTGGCGTGTGGAGCTCTGTGCCCTTGTCCCAGAGCCCAGAGCATGACCGCTCTCGCTGCCATGGGGGCGGTGGGGGGACAGGCCGTGCTGCGGAGGCCCCAGCTGGGGGTGGGGCTAACTTGCTGAATGGTCTTGTGTTAGCACCAGACGGGGCCAAATCCCCCACCTCCCAAATGAGATGACAGGGACCTGGTGTCATTATCCCCAAGGCCTCCTAACAATTTTATTTCAGGAGACATCGGTCATCGATCAGAACACCCCAAAACTCTTAGGAGCAGGTGCTCAGCTGTACCCACAGAGCTTGGCTTTGGGGCGTGGATGCCCCCCTTCTCCCACCATCCGTCCCCGGCTGAGCGACCTGTGCCAGGTCGGCGGGTGTCACCAGATGGTGAAAGGGGTGAGAGTGTCATCGGGGCTACTTAGCCGTGCCTTCAGTCAGGGGTCAGGACGACGAAAACTCCTCTAACTGCTCTCCGCTCTGCTGTCCTGAACTGACATTTCTTCTTCTTTTTTTTTAAGTCTGTTTATTTATTTTGAGAGAGAGAGAGCGCACGCGTGTGCGTGCACGAGCTGGGGAGGAGCATAGAGCAAGCGGGACAGAGGACCCAAAGCGGGGTCTGCACCGTCAGCACAGAGCCCGATGTGGGGCTTAAACCCACGAACCATGAGATCACGGCATGAGGCGAAATCAAGAGCCAGACGCTCAACCGACTGAGCCACCCAGGCGCCCCTAATGCTAACCCTTCTCGAATGAAAGTCTTCCTATTGTCAGGTGTGAACTTGTCGATGCGTAAGTTCTCGGCGCTTAAGGTTACGTGCAGTTACACATCCCCACTGGCAGCTTGTGGGCAGAGAATTCTTAGGACTATTATCTGGTATCATGCTTGTATACTTATTTTATGTTTTTGTCGTTCATACAGACAAAAAGACCTGAAGCAGCTGAATTTAAAATAAAAGTTTTAAAAGTTACTCTGGCCATTGGCCAGACCTATCAGTCTTGGTTTCCCAAGTCTCTCTCTTTTCCTGGCGGAGTAAATGACCCCTGCAAACCGATGAGCAGTCCGCACAGGAAGGGTGGGCTGGGCGGGCCTAAGCCTCCTCGTGAGGCTGGGGGCCCCATGGTCAGGGAAGGGCGGAGTCTGCTCAGGAGGCAGAGGCGACCTGGGGGTGGAGGGGAGCGAGTGATGCAGGAAAGAAGACTGGCCTGAAAGAAGAGGTGGGGCCAAACTAGGGCGGGGACAGCAAGATGCTGCCCTTCCTTTATCAGGGCCGTCGGTGCCCACAGTACCGCGAAATGTCACCTCACCCACTGAGCTTGCTTTAGTGCTCCCTCTACCTTGGACAGAACGTTCTCCAACTAAAGCAAAAATGCTAAAAAAAAAAAAAAATCCTAAAAACAACTATAAATATTTTCTCCAAATCCTTCCATATGTTAGTAAGTCTGAACACCGAGTCATTTGTTTTGAGCACTTTGTTAAACTTCACCCCAAAACTACTACAGCAGGGAGGCTTTTACCAGAGACGAAAGCGGGAAGCAAACGGCATAAGTGCTGCTGATCTCAGAGGAGTTCCGTTGCTTCACTTCATCATGTCCTTTAGCAGCTACTACCTGTCCCCCTCCCCGCCCCCCGTTTCCACTGCAAACACATCCTACATGCAGACCAAGAAGGTCAAGTGGAGGAACGAACTGAAGAAAAAAAAATACAGTAGGAAGAGGCTGACTATGATCGAAATACGTAAACTCCATTTATACTCCAATACTGGGATTCAACCAAATTGTCCTTTTTTTGTTTTTAATTTTTACTGTTTATTTTTGAGAGAGAGAGTGAGTGCATGAGTGGGGGAGGGGCCGAGAGGGAGGGAGACACGGAATCCGAAGCAGGCTTCAGGCTCTGAGCTGTCAGCACAGAGCCTGACGTGGGGCTCGAACCCACGAACTGTGAGATCGTGACCTGAGCCCAAGTCAGAGGCTTAACCAACTGAGCCCCCCAGGTGCCCCATTGTCCTGACTTTCCAAACCCTGTTAGTGAAGCCTTACCTCCCTACTGCCACACTCATCTCCTCGGGACCTCTACAGCTGCAGGACGCGGGGGCCTTCGTCTGGAAACACTGCCTGTGAGGTCACAGAGCCTCAGGCACACCACCACGATCGCGGCTCTGGGCCCAGGCTCGGTCCCCACACCGAGTTGGGGTGACACACATCTGGATTCCAGCTCTGCCACAGGAGAGCCGTGAGGCCTCCGGCAACTTTCTGGTCCTCCCTGAGCTGGGGTTTCCCACACGGGCACACGAACGATCACGGGGATGTTGTGAGGACGGGTGGCCCGAGGTGAGCACCCAGCAACGGGGCTCGTGGTCACCTCGATCTCTGTAGCTGAGCGGTCGGTCGGTCCCAGCTGCCCGGGGGAAGCAGTCCCTGCAGGCTGTAACAGCACGGCGGGCCTGGGTCCCCGTGGAGACTTGGTCACTCGCTAGGGTTGGGGGCCACACAGTCACTCAACTGTCCCGAGTACATGCGTCCTCTGCCAAGGGGCGGGGACTGCTTCTGACTTGTACGTCCTGCACTAAAGACAGGACTCCGGCAAGTCAGGGCTGGAAAGGGTGTTGAATAAAAGCCTGCGCAGATGTAAAGTCTGATTTTTTTTCCCACAGGAACCAATCTGAAAAGCATTTTGTATCTTCCAATTCCACAGAAAGCGAATCTTTTCTCCAGCACTTAAAGCTAACTGAGTCAGAAAATGTGGCTCCGTTCAGCGGAACGACTTGGAATAGTTAGTGTTTCGCAGCCCATTTAGCAATCACTACTTTATTCAGAGCACAGCTTTGAGGCCCTTTCATGTGAATTTGCTCCATTTGGCCATTTTCCTGGGTAAAGCTGTTGATCACTTTCATCAATAGAGCACTCCAAGTACAGCTTTCTCTCCCCAATTTGAGCTCTGCTTCCCAGAGGCTATTCTAGAATCTAGACGGAGAAAGAAAGGACAATTTGCAGGTTCCCACAGTCTTTGATGTAACTCAGCCAGGTACCCGAGTGGCCCACGGCTGCAGACAGGTGCCCAGCTGGGGGCAAGGCTGGCTGGAGCCTACCACTGTCAGCAGCTCACTGCCTGGCCCTGCTCTCTAACATCCCGGCCTATGGCTTGATGGGAGAAGTCTGAGGCAAGGCACAAGTGTGCTCCGACCGGCTCGACACCGTCCTCCACCACCACACGTCCCACAGACCTCGCTCTGCCTCTCAGCAGCCCTTTGCTGACCCTGGCGTGGCTCCATGCTGGGACTCTGCAAACCTATGCCTTCTCCAGGCACACAATAAATGTGACAAATAACGCTTGGAAATCTCAAAAGAATATCACTAGCAAGCAAAACACTGTGCACAACAAGCTGTAGAAGAACAAAGATTAGAGTGAAAACAGATGAAGTAAAGAACAGAAAAACAATAGAGAAAAATCAACAAAACTGAAAGATTTTTTTTTTTTTTTTTGAGAAAGAGGGAAAGAGAGAGGGTGCAATCGAGTGAGGGGCAGAAAGAGAGGGAGAGAAGCGCGGCACACCTGAAGTAGGACTGAAACTCATGAACCGTGAGATCATGACCTGAGCCGAAGGAAGTCAGACACTTAACAGCTGAGCCACCCAGACGCCCCCAAAAGATGTTTTTTGAAAAGATCAACAAAGTTGACAAACTTTGAGCTATACTAACAAAAAAAGAGGGAAGACTCAAACTCCTAAAATCAGAAATGAAAGAGGAGACAGAACTACCAACCTTAGAGAAATAGAAATGATGATACGGGACTGCTATCAACAACTGGGCACCAATAAAGTAGGTAATGTAGATGAAATGAACAAATTTCTAGAAAGGCAGAAACTACTCAAACTGAATCAAGAAGAAACAGAAAATCCTGAATAGACTTAAAACAAGTAAAGAGACTGAATTAGTAATCAAAACACATCTCACAAAGAAAAGCCCAAGCTTACAATGAGGAGCTGTAAGAATGCTTTAAGAATAATCAGCACTAACCCTTCAGGAACTCTTCCAAAATATAGAAGAGGAAGAAACACTTCTCGACTCATCCTAAGAGGCCAGCATTACCCTGATAGCGAAACCAGACAAACACATGACAAGAAAAGAAAACCAAAGACCAATCTCTCTCATGAATAAGGACACAAAAATCCCTGACAAAATACTAGCAGACCAAATACAGCAACATATACAAGAGATTACATATCATGACCAACTGGGATTTATCCCAGAAACAAAAGGTTCAACATACAAAAGTCAGTCGATATAACGTATCATATTAATAAAGGAGAAAACACACATGATCATCTCAATAGATACAGAAAAGGCACTTGACAATAACCAACATTCTTTCGTGGAAAAAAAAAACATTCAACAAACTAGGAATAAAGGGAACTTATTCAGTCTGAAAAGGGCATCTGTAAAAAATGTGCAGTTAATATCATTAGTTAACAGTGAAAGACTAGATGCTTTCCCCCTATGATCAGGAACACAACGAGCGTGTCTACTCCTGCCACTTTTACTCAACATCGTACAGAAGGTTCTAGTCAGGGTAATTAAGCAAGAAAAGAAATATGGGGCGCCTGGGTAGCTCAGTTGGTTAAACGTCCAACTTTGGCTCACGTCATGATCTCACTGTGTGGATTCAAGCCCCATGTCAGGCTCTGTGCTGACAACTCATAGCCTGGAGCCTGCTTTGGATTCTGTGTCTCCCTCTCTCTCTCTGCCCCTGCCCTGCTTGTGCTCTGTCTCTCTCTCAAAAATAAATAAGCATTTAAGGAAGGAAGGAAGGAAGGAAGGAAGGAAGGAAGGAAGGAAGGAAGGAAGGAAGAAAAGGCACCCAGATAGGAAAAGAAGTAAAATTATCTCTCTTTGTAGATGACATGATTTTGTACATAAGAAATCCTAAGGAATCCACAAAAAAGTTATTAGAACTAAAATAAGTTTAGCAAGGTTTCCAGATACAAAATCAATATACAGAAACTTATACTAGCAATGAACAAACTGAAAATGGAATTAAGAAAACAATTCCGGGGTGCCTGGGTGGCTTAGTCAGTTAAGCATCTGACTTCGGCTCAGGTCACAATCTTGTAATTTGTGAGTTTGAGCCCCACATCAGGATCTGTGCTGACAGCTCAGAGCCTGGAGCCTGCTTTGGATTCTGTGTGTGTGTCTCTCTCTCTGCCCCTCCCCAGCTTGTGCACTCCTGCACACACACACTCTCTCTCTCTCTCAAAAATAAATAAGCATTAAAAAAATTCCATTTATAGTAGTATCAAAAAGAATAAATGACTTAGAAATACATTTAACAAAAGTAGTTAAAAACACATACTCTGAAAACCACAAAACTGCTGAAAGAAATTAAAGAAGATATAAATAAATGAAAAGACAGCCCATGTTCATGGATTGGAAGATTTAATACTATGAAGATGGCAATGCTTCCCCAAGTGATCTACAGATTCAACACAATTCCTATAAAAATGTTAGCATTTTTTTTGCAGAAATTGACAAACTGATCCTAAAATTCATATGGATGTGCAAAGGACCAGAGTAGAAAAAAAACAGTATTTTTAAAAAAGTTTATATTATTTATTTATTTTGAGAGAGATAAACAGAGAAAGTGGGAGAGGGCGGAGAGAGAAGGAGAGAGAGAGAGACCCAAGCAGGCTCCACACTGCCAGTGTAGAGCCCAAGGCGGGGCTCAAACCCACGAACTGTGAAATCATGACCTGAGCTGAAATCAAGAGTTGGATGCTTAACTGCTGAGCCACCCAGGTACCCCCAAAACAATCTTGAAAAAGAAAAATCACTTCCTGATTTCAAAATTTACAACAAAGCTAAGTAATCAGGACAATGTGGTACTGGCCTGATGACGGACATACAGATCACTAAAATAGAACTAAAGTAAAAAAGTCCTTCCATTTA
This sequence comes from Lynx canadensis, assembly GCF_007474595.2. NCBI lineage: Eukaryota > Metazoa > Chordata > Mammalia > Carnivora > Felidae > Lynx > Lynx canadensis. The sequence continues at coordinate 143,448,518 of NC_044308.2, read as the reverse complement.
TGATGAATTGATTTTGACAGCCCTTCATGATAACTGAATCAAAAAGAACAAATGGTGCTGGTATAATTGGATATTCATGTGTATAGGAATGAATTTGGACACCTACCTTGTACCCTATATGAAAATTAACTGAAAATAAGTCAAACATCTAAATGTAAGGGCTAGAACTGTAAGATGTCTAAAAGAAAATACAGATGCAAATCTTCAAGACCTTGGATCAGGCAACAGTTAGCACATAACTCACCGAAAGCATATGTAAATCATGTATCTGATAAGGGTCTAGAACCCAGAATACCTACAGAACTCTTATAACTCAAGAATTTAAAGATAAATAGCTCAGTTGACAAATGAGCAAAGAATCTGAATACACAGTTCTCCAAAGAAGATATACAAAGGACCAGTAAGTGCACGAAAAGATCTTCAACATCATTAGTCATTTAGGGAAATGCAAGTCAAAACCACGAGATGCCATTTTTACGCCTACTAGGATAGCTAGAATAAAAACATCGGGCAAGAACAACTTTTTGGAAAGAATGTGGAGAAACGAGAACTCTAATACATTACTGGTGGAAGGCAAAATGACGCAGTCACTGTGGAAATCAGCTCGTCCGTTTATTCAATTTTATTTATTTATTTTTTTAATTTTATTTTTTTTTTTAATTTTTTTTTTTTCACCGTTTATTTATTTTTGGGACAGAGAGAGACAGAGCATGAACGGGGGAGGGGCAGAGAGAGAGGGAGACACAGAATCGGAAACAGGCTCCAGGCTCCGAGCCATCAGCCCAGAGCCCGACGCGGGGCTCGAACTCACGGACCGCGAGATCGTGACCTGGCTGAAGTCGGACGCTTAACCGACTGCGCCACCCAGGCGCCCCTCAATTTTATTTTTAAGTAATCTCTACGCCCAATGTGGGGCTCGGACCCACAATCCCGAGATCCAGAGACACATGCTCTACCGACTGAGCCAGCCAGGCGCCCCAGTTCCTTAAACATTTAAATGTGCATTCACCATCTGACCCTGCAATTCCCTTTAAAGGTATCTACACGTTCTATTGAATGGAAAATGTTAAGTCCACACAAACACTCGTACATGAAGTATTATTCACGGCAGCCCACACGTGGGAACACCCTGAGCGTCCACCAACCGATGAACAGATAAACAACACATCTATCCACATGACGAAATATTAGTCACAAAAGGGAACGAAGCACTGATACATGCTACAATGTGCTACAGTACTTGAAAACACGACGCTAAGTGAAAGATGGCAGAGAAGGCCACTTATTGTACGATTCCGTTATATGAACGGACAGATCCAGAATAGGCAAAGGCATAAAAATAGAAGGGAGATGAGTGGCTGAGGGGGTGGGGGTTCCAGAAGAGGATATGGGCTACCTACCCACCCTACCATTACTACTCATAGGTACGTGCTTTCTTTTTGGGGTGATGAGAAAGTTCTGGAACAGGGTAGTAGTAAGTGTTGCTCAACTTCCTGAATATACTAAAACCGCCTGAATTTTACACTATGAAAGGGTGAACTGTAACTCTTAAAAGAAATGATATAAAGCTCTTAGAAAAAAAAAAGGAATGTGCTAACAGCGACGTACCAAAGGGCTCAGGCAATAAGAGGGTGCCTTGCGTAAAGGGAATTTCAGAACGCCAACGAAGCGAGCCGCACGCTGGCTTGTCTCTGCTCATCACTGTGCACAGGCAGCGCTCAGCAAGGCCAGTGATGACAAACTCCCCTCTGCCGGGTGACCTGCTCCCGCTGCGCCACTGCGTGCAGAGAAGTGAGCCCGCATCCTCGTTCATCATATGTCACCTCACGTCTGCACAGCGCTTTCTGATTCACAAGGTGCCATTGGACGTTATTCTACCCACCCTCCCCTTAACTCCATGAGGGAGGAACATCTACCAGTGGGGACGCGGGGCCTCTGTGGCCAGGACCTCGAACTCCCACACGACCTCTGGTCCAACCATAGGGCCTCCCAGCACACACCCCATGTCTCCTGGGAGGACTGGAGGTCCTCAGAGATGGCCCTGCAACTTGCCCCTCGACTTCTGTCACTCTGTCCCTGGGGGTTGATGATGCATAAAACATAGATAGTCATGAACGCGGGCCTTTACCCAAACACCTGATTTCCTGCCTGTCCCCATTTAAGCATTCTTCTGTTTAAGGACTAACCACTGTCCCGTTGCTGCCTCTGCAAATGGCAACATCATGTTTTTTCCAACAAATTCACAAAATAGGGCCTAGCAGGAGTTGGAGCAGCTAAGTCACGAAATCACAGACCCCTAAGTATACATTTTAACAGAAATAAACCTAGTATAGCAACCAGGCCCATTAGATCTTTAAAGGTAATTAAACAGTGCACTAAAATCAGACCCCTGCTTCTGTTATCAATGGTGGAAGAGTCAAGTAGAAAAGAAAAACACTGGGAACATACGGTAAGCTGAAATGCCGTGGGGGTGGGGACGGGACACAGAACTCAACAAGCCAGGAGAGGTACTCACAAGGTGCTGACAAGATCTGAGTGGCTTTTATTTTCTTTGCCGTACTTCTGGGTACTGCTTGATTTTATTCTTATTTATTTATTAGTAATCTCTACATCCAACTTGGGGCTTGAACTCACGATCTCGAGATCAAGGGTCGCATACTCACTGGACTGAGCCAGCCAGACGCCCCTGATTTTATTGTTTTAAAACACAACGTTCGTTTTGTAAAAAGTCAAAATATTTTTATTTTGAGAAGAAAAAAACCTGAAGTGTTGGCTCAGATCATCTCTAACGATGCATTCGGCTCTAAATTCCGCGCCTGGGAGAGACGGGTGAGCGCGGGCTGGGGGCGCGCCTTGCTCCCCGGACATGTGCCTCCGCCCCCGCTTGCTGGGGCGTGCACGCAGGCGGGGGTGGTCCCCTCCCCGGCACAGCGATCCGGCAGCTCCCGCCTTTACGAGGGGCAGCCTGGTGTCAGTTAGGGTTGGCTTACCTGGACAGGCGGCTCAATCATTATCCAGGCCGGAAGCATGAGACTGGGATTGAGAGGCTGGGTTCCTACTCGGAAGTAAACTCCGCCCCTGGAATCACAGGCCCAGATGTGCTGATTTCCACACGCCAGGCTTGTCAGTTTTATAGGTCCTGCAGGCAAACGAAGGAAAAGGCCACACGCTAATTGCTTTTGTAAAATGACGAATCCTTCACTTAAATCTATGGACTTTGATTTATCCTTCAAAGAAAGAGGTGAGGCTGCTCTTGCGGCTGACCCTGTGGTCTGAGAACGCCACAGCTCAGGGGCATTTCCGAGGCCTCTGGCCGCCCTGCCACCGGCCAGGCGCCACTCGGCAGGCTCTCTGGCACCGGGTGGGGCAGTCAGCATGCTGCCGGCACCGGGCACCGGGGCCGATAAGCGCAGGGTTGGTCCCTGCGTGGGCCCCGTCGCTAGCTTCATCACATCCGTGCACAGCACCGGCAAATTCTGCATCTGGGGAGAGGGCGCCCCTCTTTATCAGGAAATCTGGACCCGAATGAGAATTAATAATGAACTCAGCCCCCTAGAATCTTCATTTTTCTTTCTACATTTCTCCTTATTGATTAAACCAGTTTTAAGAGGAAGGGAAATGGGAGGAGGCTCTCAAGAGAAATTACACTTGATTGATGGTCTATGTGGCCAAAAGCACAGCCTGGTTACAGCCTTGGGACAAGGTGCGGCTAAGTGTGGGATGCCTCAATCCAAAGCCTGCAATGGAGCAGTGGCACGCAGTGATTATCGGCTCAGTCTCAGGAGGCCGTCAGGACTCAGACACAGAGACATTTGCCCAAGGTCCCAGGGTGAGACTGTGGCTAAGCCAGGAGGCAAAGGTCTGAACCCAGGCCAGCTCAGCTCCTCCACACCAGCTACCCGACCGCGGGGACTCTGGTGAACCCACAGATCTGACGTGTTCTGATCCGTCGGTTTTGACGGATGAACATACCCAGGTAACCGTGTCTTGTCGAGTTAGAGCACATTTTCATCCCCCAGAAAGTTCCCTTGGGCCCCTTCGAGTCGGTCCCCTCCCCTGAGGCACCCACGGGTTACTAGTCTGGTCTAGAGGTCCATAAAAACAACCACAGGTATGCGGTCTCTGGGGCCTGGCCTCTTTGACTCAGTGAACTGTGGGCAGGATTCACACGCAGTGTCGCTTCTCAGGTTGCTGAATGTTGCTCGGCTGCCTGTCGACAACAAGGTTTACTCGGCCACCCAGCCACCCGGCCACCCAGTGAGCACACTCGGGCCACGCCCACTTCTTGCTATTAGGAGTAAAGTTGCTATGGAAGACTTTTTGTGGACGTGTTGTTTTTCTTGAATGGTACCTAGGAGTGGAAGTGCAAGGTTGTGGGGTAGGCTTTCATTTGCCATTTTTTTTTAATTTTTAATGTTTACTTTTGAGAGAGACAGAGTACAAGTGGGGGACGGGCAGAGAGAGAGGGAGACACAGAATCCGGAGCAGGCTCCAGGCTCTGAGCTGCCAGCACAGAGCCTGACGCAGGGATCGAACTCACAGACTGAGAGATCATGACCTGAGCCGAAGGTGGATGCTTAACCGAATGAACCACCCAGGCGCCCCCCCCCATTTGCCATTCTGCACGCCCACCAGCAGTGCAGGCCGGCTGCCCACACCCTCGCCAGCACTTGGTGTTGCCACCCTTTCCATGTCGGCCATTCTGGGTGTGAAGAGGTAGTTTGTCATGGTTTTAATTTGCATTTCCCTGATAACTAATGATGCTGAGACTCTTTTAATGTGCTTATGGGGTATATCTTCTTTTGAGAGGTACCCGTTCGAGTCTTTTGCTCATTTTTCAAATTTAATGGTTTGTCTTTTGATGACCGAGTTAGAGGATTTCCTTGTTTATTCTGGATACGAGTCTTTTTGTCAGATATACGCATTAGGAGTCTTTTCTCCCAGTCCGTGGCTTGCCTTCTCATTTTCTTGACAGTGTTTTTTGCTGAGTTTTTAAATCTGATGGGCCACCTTGACTTTAAAGCAGGGGGAAAAGGTGGCAGGGCTGCTGTCGGTCAGCTCATAGCTGTCCCTGGTATCAGACGGCAGACTATGTTTCTGCACTAAAACATACAGCACCGATCCTGCGTGTGGACATCTTGTCAGGTGGCTTCAGCTATGACACCAGCTTAAAAGTATGAACTGACCACTACACGAAAAAGTCTCAGTATTCCTTTGTGCATATCCTACAGATGGTTTTTCTTATATTGAAATAAACTTTATTTCTTCCTTCCTTAATCTTTTATGGAATGTCTTACCAGGGAGTTCAGATAGACTCCCTAGGGCTCCAACATTACATGGTGAAAGATTCGTACCGATCAAAATAAAGTACCTTCAGCAGTAAATTACAGAAATAGCTGAGAAACGAAGGCTAATTTTAAAATGCTAAATGAAAATTAATTTTATGCTGGAGTCTTCAACCTACCCTAATAGGAAGTCAAGGCAGTAGCTGATGGTGACAACGGTTCCACGGTGACAAAGCCGCACCGGGCCAGCAGCTCAGTTAGCAGTGACTATCAACACCGCCAACAGAACACGCAGTTCACACGTTAGGAATATTCTTTCAGAAAAAAGTAAAGGCTGCTAGAATACACATGTCAGTAAATACAATGGCTTATCCTGAAGACACAGGTCAAAGAAGAAAACGTTTAACAGAAGGCTTTTCTGCAGTTTTCTACCTCACAGAGGGTCCCCCAGGCTGCCTGAATACAGAAGGTTTAGGAGACTGCTCTGCAGAGAAGGTCAGGACAGGTGGTGGGGACTACGGCCCTCCCAAACACTCCATGGTTCCCCTGCAGGCCCTTCCAGTTGGGCAGGACCTCATCGTTAGCATGGACAGCGGGCTGTGGGCAGAAGCCGTCCCCTGCTGTAGTGCCCATGACGGTGAGGCCACAGGCCCTCACTGCAGCAGAGGACACAGTCCTAGAGACTGAGAGCCAACTTTGTGGTGGCAGGAAAGCAACATTCACGGTGTTAAGTTGCTGATACCTCGGGACTGTTATTACGCTAGCAGCCTGATGAACACAGACATGCTATCATTTTCTTGCCTTTCCCCGCTTTGTTTTTTCTTGCATTTAAAATAAGTTTTAATTACTTTCTTCAACAGAGGAGACATTTTCCCTTTAGGATTACTTTTAAACGTATATTTTAGAACAAAAAGGGGCATTTATTTGGTGTTTTACTATTTATAAAATGCTTTTCTGCATAAACTACTGCCTACCATAATCCTATTTGTAACCTAAAGGCAAAAACTGACACTAAATATTTCCTCATTAAATGCTATGCCCAGATGAATCAAATTACAAGTTGCATTAGTTTGCTGACATTCCAGTGCCCGACATAATGCATATTTATGTGTACTGAGAAATGAAATGTTGTGAACATCTTAAATACCTGCTAAATGATGCAAATTTTCTTCCCCAAACTAGGATTGTAATAAATTGCAAAATTCCATTTTCAGTCTCTAAAACTGGGTTCAGTAGCCAGACATCTAAGAATTCTCTTAATTCAATCTCAAAGTAGCAACTGACCTGGTAATTTGAATAGGGGCAGAAGAGTGATGTTATGTCTTTAGAAAGAAATTAAAGGTAGAAATCACATTCGTGACTTGATACTTTGCTAAAGTCATCCTTGAAACTGAAATTTCTGCTTCCAGTGTCACGGCTGGTTACGTTCCAGACTTTACAAAAAGCTGGTGCTGCCGGTGTGAGGAGGGCTGGATCACACTGTCAGCACTGGGAAGACGGGCTTTCACTTTCCATGTTCGTAATGTCAGAATACTTATAAAGAAGAGGCCAAAACTGAAGAGAGGGACACAGATAAATCGCAGCCTGACCAAGCTGGTGGCAGCTTGGAGGTGGATGAACTCATTAACGGTGAGGAAGGACATCTTTGTACCTGGCTGTTAGGCAGTTTTGCGATGATCAGTATCAAGGCCAAAGACAGGATCCAAACTCATATCCCAGAATTACTTAGAAATGGGGCTTACCAGTAATAACCACTTTCCCTGACGCCCTAATTTCCTGCTGTGCGTGGATGTGGCCAAGCACACGGTCCTCCTCTGTGTGCAAACGCCACAGGGTCAGGCTACAATGGCCGCCGTCCAGAGCAGGCGCAGAGCGTTCAGGGTGCGCGGTGGGAAAGCATCCTGAGGGGAGCACTGACCGAAGAAAGCTTGGGGCAGGGCGGGGGACAGTCTCGGCCCAAAGAAGAGGCAGAGGAAGGAAAGAGCAGGGAGGACATTCTAGGCCGTGGCAAGACAAGCATGGCCCGTGCACCAAGGGACAACGACTGGTGGCTGGAGGGACCACTGCACGAGGCCCGTGCAAGGAAGGCTGGGCCACGCTGCGATGGCCCCCAGTGCCACCCTGACGCCGGGGCAGTGTGGAGCTGTTTGATGTTGAGGGTCCACCCCTGGAGCTGTCTGGGGAAGACGGATCTGGCAAGCGAGGGGGGGGGGGGGTGGGCACGCCTGGCGTCGTGAGGCGGTTCCTGCAGGAGAACAGGCGTTGAGGAGGGGCCTCTGACCCTGGCAGTGCTGGGAGAGAAGCAAGGATCAGGGGCTAGGAGACCCTCTGAGGTAGACGGAAGAGACACCGCAGACAGCCACAGAGGAGTCTGCCTTTTCCAGAAGAATTTAATGGGAGCAGAGGAGTGAAATCAGGAAAAAGGGTACATTTGGGAGAGAGGAGTTTCATCCTCAAAGTCCTCACACGCAGTCATACTCCTGCAGAGGCTGTGCTTCCTTTCATTGCTGTGAGCACCCGCCACGGCCAACTTGTAAAGGAACAATCCAGGCGAGCAATTCAAGGCAGGACTGGTACCCAGATCACCACACTTTCTATTTCCTACTATTCCATGCGTGCTGCCCAATGACAGCCTTCCAAGGACACTCGCACGTCAGGCTCAGGGCAGGGAGCACACACCTGAACTCGAAATCTGCATCCCCCTGTTTAAATGATAAACCGCTTGACTCGCCTGTTTGTCCCACAGGCTACGCAGCCCACACCTGGAGAGAGCCCAGTAACACAGCACCTGGTGGTCTGTGCCAGCCTTTCACCGCCCCCTACCCCCCACCCCCTCACCTTGGCACAGCAGGAGGCCGGCACCACTCCCACATCATCATGCCCACCTCCCCTGCCCCAACACGCCGTCTACCGATTCAGGACTGCATTCTCCTACGTTCAAAAAATGATAAAAGGATTCTCTGTCCATCATTTCAGTGTCTGCTGGCAACCCAGATGAAGAAACAAAATCTAGAGCTCAGACCAAGAAAGGCACCAGGCACCAGGCACATGGCTGGACTCCCCCCCACCAGCCCAAGGCGTGACGCAGCTAACGTTGGCTCGACGAGGACCCTGTGCAGGACACCTGCCCGAGAAGCTCACGTTGACACAGGATGCTTCCCCGCATCACCTGTCTGCGGTGGGGACGGCTGTTCCCGTTAGGGAGGGGAGGAACTGAGGTCCAAAGGGAACCCATCGGTTCGCCCGGGGTCCCAGAGCCTGCTCAGGGCGAGTTCTCTTAAACTGAGCCTCAATCCCCGCAAAGCTGAGCTTCTCCTCTCTGGAAAGAATGGCCGCCGCCCCAGCGAAGCTCACACGGGCACCTCAGAGACCTGCGATCGTGCAGCTGGTGCCAGGAGGACTGCACTGCCCCGGAAGGGAGGCGGGAGCTGTGGGTGCCTGGCGGCCTCGGGCAGAGCCAGTCCCGCCAGCACAGCCTGGCACGATGCCATCCGCCCCGCACTCACTCCGGCGTGACGGCATCCTCTGAGGGACTCGGGGTGGGGGTGGGGGGTTGCTGTGGGGAGACAGCTCTGCCCTCACCTGGCCTGTGCAGAAGAGCAAGGCCTCCCACAGTCTTCGGGATCCAGTGGTGGCAGGACACAAATCGCGCCCTGGCCTCCTCCAGAAGGAGCTGGTAGCATCTCCCAGACTGGTCTGGCCGGGGCTGCCAGAGAAAGGCTCAGGCCAGTAGGATCTCTGAACAGCAACAAGGCTTCTGAGGGCAGGCAGGAGGGCCACCCGTCACCAGCACTCAGGGCCATAAGCAGCCACAGCCTGGTCTGGTCAGTCACCGTCGGTAATGGTGGCTGGCAAACTCCCAAAAGCTGGAAGGTGACGGCCCCGGTGCTGGGATTAGGTTCAAACGACAGGGTATGAGGCCAAAAGCATAAGTCATCAAAATGACCCTGGAACATTCCTATTTTTAGTATACATGCTGCTGAAGGGAGCATGACCCTGGAAAATTCTTAGCTTTAGAACAGAGTTTGCTTCCTCAATTGAGAGCCAACCTGCCTCTTTAGTTGACGTGGATGGTATTTGGGGGTCTTGTTGGACAGAAGAATAATGACCCCTCTATATAGCACCTTGCAGGGGCCACTCGGGCTGAGACCAGTGGAGGCCCAGCCTGTTTCATGGGAGGGTGAGAGGCCCCCGGCGGCCGGAGACACAGCGGGGGGCTGCTGGGGAGGCAGGCAGGCAATGAGGCCTCCCTTGCTTTTTTCTTCTTTCTCCTTCTCTTTGCATATGTGTCATACGTATACATATATATATACACAAACTAATATTATATATTTTATTATATATAATATATAGACTTTAACAACAAATACATATCAAATACATATTATATATATAATATACAAACATATCTCAATGTATATTTTTTAATGTAAGATATTATATATATTATATATATATATTACATATATATATAATATAAATATACTTTAAGCAAACTCTAAGCCCAACGCGGGCTTGAACTTACGACTTGGGAGACAGAGCCGATGCTCTACCAACTGAGTCGGCCAGGCACCCCTCTCCTTTTTTTTGTAATGAGTACATGTGGTTGAATTCTCAAATATTAAATGCCGGTACAATTCAAGTTTACCACCTACCAAACAAAAACCGCTGGTTGTCTGTTGACCAAGAGGGGAAAGCGTATGGCGGGCGAGTGTCCCTAAGGCTCATGTGGACCTTCTGGGGGAGCAGCCTCCACCTTCAGACAAGTCTCTACTGTCAGACGAGCCACACGTAAGCTGCTGGTCGATCAAGAAGATGCCTAGAGAATAACCTAATGTTGTGGGCTCACTCTATCATCTTGCTTCTTGGAATACAAATGACTTATTTATAAACGGCATCGTGCGCCCCGCAGCCCTCGAGGGGAGGCTCAAGAGAAGAGCCACAGTCAGGAGACGCACGTCATCCCCTCAGTCTGCCCGAGAAAGAAAGGACACCCGCTCGTGGGACACTATTCTAGCTGCAGAAGAGACAGGCACACGGGTGCTGACGCAAGACCTGAAGGACACAAAGCCACGCGCCATGCTGAGTGGGAGCGCCAAGTTCTGGTGGCAAAACCCGCTCTGAGCAGGCGCTCCTTCTGGGCTCTGCAAGCACCGCAAAGCTGGAAGGGGTGAGGAGGCTCCCTGTAAAAGGACGAGGCCCATTTAATCTGCACGAGGGGCTAATCAATGTCCTAAAATCCAGCAACTTACACAATGTCCTATAAGAATTCACACAAACTGAGAGGTGCCCGTGTGGCTCAGTCGGTTAAGCGTCCGACTCTTGATTTTGGCTCAGGTCGTGACCTCAGGGTTTGTGGCATCGAGCCCTGCGTCAGGATCTGCGCTGACAGCGTGGAGCCTGCTTGGGACTCTCTCTCTCCTTCCCCCACCTGTCTGCCCTTCCCCGGCTTTCTGTCTCCAGTAAGTAAACATTAGAAGCCAAAGAATTCCCACAAGTTGACCACGGGGGCCTACCTAGCTGGGAAAGGTCCAGCCTCGTCCAGTGCATGCCTGTGGGGCAGCTCTTGGACAGCGTCCGGATGAACACCTGGCCGAGGCTGTCCAGGGCCCACAGGGCGTCCTGGCAGGCGGCGTAAGCCCTCATCTCGGCGTCGGGAGGCAGCTGCACCGTGGAGGGGCGGGACTGAGCGTTCTGGGCGCTGACGCTGCACAGGTCCTTGCTGCTCTGGCACAGCCACAAGGAGCTTCCTGCGGAAAAGGTTCATGTTCGTCATGGAGAAACGCACAAGGCACCCCGGCCTCTGGGCAGGCGACACCCGACAGCTCCCAGCGCGGCTGCGCAGCAGGCTCGCTCTGTGCGCTCTACGTCAGAGGTCAGAGGCGCACCCCGTGGCCAGCCAGTTAAGAGACAAGCCTGAGATGTTCTAAAGGGAGGAAAGAAAGCAGGGCTTATGAGATCTGATGAAGGCTACAAAGTGGGCTCCGTGGCTCCGACCTCGGACGTTCTGTAAGGGCTAGAGAGTCTTTGATTTGGCTGTGCCTGGCGCTCTGGAGGGAGGGACGGCAGCGATTCCTCAGAAGGACGCGACCAAAGCTCCCCTAGTCTTGTCTTGGTGGAGGGGGTGGGCGGGCAGGGAGGCTTGGGAAGCCGGAGGGCCTCCTCTCCTCCCCAGCCTCTCCTCAAAAATTCACCCTCTCTTCCTCCTACCATTTGTACAGTCCTTCAGGCTTAACAGGTTCAGTTTAAAATGCAGACAACCTCTGGGAAAGTCAGAACCTCCGTGAGAACACATTGTCTAAAACCTGTGGCCAGATAGGTTTAAGAATTCAACTATTTTTGGGTTTTGAATACCTAAGGTGTTGGGCATGCCACAAATTTAAGTAACAGCCTCAGGGAGCCAGGCAGCCACGAAACGCAGTACTGTTCCTGCCACAGGCCTAATTGGTGGCAGAAATAAGCAGCCTCACGTCGGGTTCAGGTCAGGTTTTGTTGCCAAATGAATTTGTGCCAATCTCAGGAGAGAACCCATGCTTTTCGGAGCTTACAGATTTCAGAACCGTGGTCAGAGTGATCAGGCAAGAAAACATTTTACTGTACGGACAAGTTAGCCAAATCCTAGTGGGACTAACGGCTTGACTACCCAGCTGTCTTGTCTGGACCACAGGCCTCTCGGCATCTGCCCGTCCCGCCCCCGGGGCGATCCTAGAAGGAGCCTTCTGCCACTTCCCAGCGGGGCTACCTGACTGCCCGGGCTCTCAGCTCCCTGGGCAGCTGCACTGCCTCTCCCACCTCCAAACCCCGCGCTCTGGGAGGGAGGGGCGCCCTGAGTGGAGTTGCATGAGGTCTGCCTCTGCAGGGGAGGCCTGCCCTAACACGGCACAAGTAGCCGGAGGCTGAAAACCAGACTGAAAGAGGTTACCGGGAGTTGACGGAAGACTTCCCAAGGGGAAACGGGAAGACACCCAGAGAACCCTGGTGCCCGCTGGCTGCAGTGCTCTGGACCCTGACATGTCGCTGGGAGTCTCCAGCTGTGGCTCTGGTGGGACACCAGTTGTTTCTCTCCTTTGAAATGGCGTTTTGCCTGTGGACTCACTCGATGTCCCCACACTAGACCCTCTCTCCTGGTCAGGCCTATCCAGCTTCGGGGGCCTTGGCTCAGCCGACAAGGGATGCTTGTCCGTGAAGCCACTGTACCATCTCTGAGGCCTACCCAGCCACACGCCATTGCAGCAAGGCCATGGTCAGACCATGGCTTTCACCTTGCAACAGCCAACCCATGCACTACATTTCTCAACCAACCTTCCTTTGTGGGAGCAGTGGAAGCCAGCACAAAGGCCCATTTTGTTGCAGAAGCTGTCCCTCGGGGAACAACATTATTCCAGTAAGTGCCTAGAAGGAATACGAAGTGTGTTAAAGAAAGAAGAAAACACACACACACCAAAGCTCTGGTTCGGGACAACTGGTTTTCAAACCTCTTACAGCTAATTCTAGAGTGCCCTTAGATTAGGAGGTCCACACCAGTGCTGTGAGGCCAGTCCCTTGTTTTCCTTTCTATGCTGACAAGCAGAGCCCAGTCCTGCCAGGGTCAGGTAGGTGGGCGGGCGGGTGAGATGTGCAGAGGGAGGTGAGCTGGAAAAAATGCACAAAGCTGGGCTTCACTCACAGAAACAAAGTCCTCGTGGGTACACGTGGATTCTTAACGACACTCACAGATCTCATCAGAGCCTTCATTCCCCACAGTGAAAGAACTTTTCCTCTAGTAAATGGACTATTCTGTCTTACTGAGCACTGTAGTTTGGGTGCGCTTTTTCATTTGAATGTGAAATTATGAACATAAAAATGAGCTCCATCTGCCGTTTCTATATCATCACAGATTCCCAGTAGAAACTGATCACACACCAGCCAAATGCTGGTACCCAAGTTGCAGGAACGACAGGTTAAAAAAAAAGGAAACTGATACAAAGCATAAAGAACGCCTCCGTTACAAACACTTCACACACTGGCACCAAATTATCTTCTGAAGTTGAGATCTTAAAGCTTTTGTTTCAGTGCTGGCTTTAAAGCGAAGCTGCCAATCAAGTCAACGTAAAAAGACAAGTAATTCACCCACCGATGAGATTTCCTTTAGCGACATGGAATTCGTTCTTGCCTGAGGAGATCCAGACGCCACTGTTGTTGACCCCGAGAAGGCTTGGCTGGCACTGAAGCTGCTGAGACCAAAAGGCCATGCGCAGTTTATCCGCCACCTTTTCGACGGGCACCTGGGCTGCGGTGGCCACCGAGTGCGTGGCATGGATTATGGTCTGGAATAAGCTGCACTGGTCGAACACCACGTAGTCTGTGATGCTCACCTGGAGGGGACGGAAAGACACCCCGCTCTCAGCGGCCACAAGCGCCCTCCCCCTGTGCACGGACAGTGAGGCTCGGCCCTCGTGCGGCAACACCTGACACACGTGTGCACGTGCCCACTGTGTCAGCACCGAAGCAAGGCCGGCAGGACGTTACCAGACCACCCGCTGTAGCTGATTCTGAGGGTCGGGTTTAGAGGGATGGCAGAAAACGTCCCCTTCTGTTTTCTACGTTTTCATAGGATATGGACCGTCACAACAGCATGTATTACTGTTGTGATTACCTGTGACCCCCTCAGGCCCCCAAAGCCTTTTATTCTAATCAGTGAGAATGGGTGATTTTGCTTTCAAAGTTAGGTATTTCCAACAGACAACAGTGTGCGGTCCTCAGAATCACAACTCGGGTCAAACGAGGTATTGTAAGTAGGGTTACGGTCTAAACTAGGACTGTCAGTAATTACACCAGTTCAACAGCACGAGCTGGGACTGCCCTGGATGTGAAGGGCACACCCTGGTTCACGTGTGCAAGCTGCTTCTCTAACATTCCCGAAAGACACTCTCCAGGGCGCCTCTGGGGAGAGCCTCCCCCTGTTCGGCAGCTCTGGTTGTGAGAAAGTTCTTTCTAAGATGGTCAGAATCTGATTCCATGTGACTCTCATGTATACGTCTGCCCCCGTCGGGCTGGATTATAGAGAATGTCGCTCCCCTACTCCTAGGACAGCCTTGTGCAGGCCACGTTCCCAGGTCACACACAATCGAGTGAAAGGGACGTCATTTATCATAGGGAACTTAATTTATAATAAAGAAAACCAAACAAAAAGGGAATTACCGCAACACTCGGTACTTAAATGTACAAATTTGCTTTTTTTTTTAAATCCATGAAAGGACGAGCCGCCGCCCTAACTGAAGTTTAAGTGAACATCAGACCACATCAGGATCCCGCGGCCCCACTTCCTACTGTCGGTAAGCACTCCGCCAGCCCGGCTGGGTGGTCTCCATCGCAGCCCACAGAACGCTGGGCACCCAGCTCCGGGGTTCACGACGCACACTGCTGTGTGCCGGCCCAGCGAGCTCTGTTCTTCCTTGGGAGTGCACACGCCAAGGCCACGCAGCAAGTCGGTGACAGACTGCCTTAGCACCCCACACTTGCAGATAAGCAAGATGCATATTAAAAAAAAGAAAGGTTTAGCAGCCAAACATAAAGCTGGCTCTAGAGCTACAGAGAAATCAGTCTTACGGTAATTAGAATAACTACGCTTCCAAATACCTCGTAGAGGATTCTGTCAAATTAAAGGTGTCTAAAGATAAGGTTCTCAATATTATGGTAAATGGTATCTAACTTTCTTTAGGTTATTTAAAAATGGAATTGGGTACATACATACATGAGAGACAGAGTGTGAGTGTGTGTGTGTGTATAACCATACAATACAGTTACAAGCACGGAGAGGATATTTTGAAATCATTTGTACGACCTCTCAGGTAGTATCTGGCATATCAAATTAGAGACATACGTACACATACACTTACTCGTTAAATAGCAAACACAACTTATTTTTCACATTCTCATTCAAAAGACCTAAGCGCCACCAATGAAAGAACTGCCTTCAACACAGCAAGTCTGAGGCAACAATAAAACCTGAACCTGGTTTTATTTGCAACCCGACTGGGTGGCTCAGTCGGTTAAGCGTCTGACTTCGGCTCGGGTCATGATCTCGCGCTTCGTGGGATCGAGTCTCGCGTCGAGGTCTGTGCTGACGGCTCAGAGCCTGGATCCTCTGCTTCAGATTCTGGGTCTCCCTCTCTCTCTGCCCCTCCCCTGCTCATGTTCTGGCTCGCTCTCTCTCTCTCTCTCAAAAAATTAAATAAACATTAAAAAAAAATTTTTAAACCTGAACCAGTGGAGACAAACACTGAAGAGACATTGCTTATTTTTCAACTGCTGAGGGTCAGAATAACCTTGCCGATGGGAGCAGGAGGCGAGGGGGGGGGGGAGGGCAGCTACAGTTACACTGAACGGTACCAAAGAGGGGAAGGGACAACTTCTTTGAAAATACGTTCTAGGCCACTCTGGCTGTGACCGAGTCACGAAAAGTTAGCTTGCTTATACCCTACTATGACGCAGAGTGTTTCCTTTTCTGGGAACATGTGGGAACATTCTCCTTTCTTTGTTGAAACACTGCCTGCTTAGAGGCCTTGAGAGCAAGCGGAGAGAGATGAATTCGAATTGCAGGTTGGGTTTCCAAACCCACCGTCTAGCTCTTCCTAAACATCATCATTACCTAGGTCTTCCCTGGGCTTGTTTAGCACGTGAGGATAAATTGCTAAGCAACACCGAAACAAAAAAAGAAACAATAAACAAAGCCTGTAAATTTAAGCGAAGAGAGCTTTGTAAGTTATCTCCTACAACGAAAAGCCCTTGATATTTCTAATGTGCTCAAATACAGCGACGTTTAACTCATCAAAGAGTAAAGAGTGAGTGTTCTTAATTCAGTCCAACCTTCCCAGTCTCTTTACGGAGAAGACAAGGGCTATAAACGGGGAGCAGAGCTCCCAACCCGGGGAGACACTCTGGCCAGTGGCCCTGGAGCTGACTACCTACTTGCCACCAATGGTCGTCATCTCCCTGAGGCTTCTTGGAAACGATGCCGGTCCTGAACCACAGGTTTCCTCGGATGTCCAGGGCCCACAGAGTCTGCTGGTCCCCGAGGGTTATACAGACAGGTTCCAAAGCCTGCCTTTCACTGGGAACGGGAGAGAACACGGGAGTCAGCACCCACACTCCAAGCGCCCAGCGTGACTAGGAATGTGGCAATCAAGTGTCTCCTGGCTGGGTCTGGACCCCACCCACAAGTTCCAAGGACAGAAGGTCCGGTTTTGAGTCACATTACTGTGCAGTGTATGTTGTTTAAATGTGTGGCAGCTTCCGAAAGACATACTGAAGACCCGGCCTGACAGGGACGAGAAAATAACCTTCAAGAAAAGAATGCAGGCACCTAAGGGACGCGAGGCCTGGAGCCCCACACCCTCCACTGCTCCCTCCTGCACAATCTAGTGAGCGGAGGCGCCCCCCATGTGCCAGGCTGTGCTGGGCGGCAGCAGCTGGGCACACGCCGTCTCGCTGCGGGCGGTGCCCTTCTCCCTCGTGCCCCTCTGGTGAAGCCCTCACCAGCTTCGAGGCTCAGCCGGGCTGCACTCCCGGTTTAGGACCATCTACGCTAACTGGCTTCAGTCAGTTACGTGGCTCCCCCGGAGCAGGAGCCCTGGGAGGGGAGGGCTCGGGGCAGACCCCCTCGAGCGCCCAGCCCAGCCCGAGGGAGGCCCCCAGGAGCTACCTGCTCAAGTTTACTGGGCTGCTAGGTTCAAACCAAGGGCATCCTAGTCTCATTTTTCTAATCAGCAACATGATTTGATGGTCTGCAAATAAAATTTTGAGTGGTACAAGTAACCCAGTGAATTAAAATTCAGAGACTGATTACTACGGACTAGGATGATAATAAAGAAAAACATTTGGCCCTAAACCGTCGAGACTGTAAACAGAAACCACCCGACAGCACTGGGCGGTGCCGAACGGGGACTGTCATGAGAGACTCGGGATGCCGTGATGCTCGGGGTTACACAAGAGGGCAGCAGCATTTCAAAAAACCGAGCTCTGACCCGACGCCCAGTCTGCCAGGCAGCGGCAGGCACGGGGCGTCTCCAAGGTCAGGCTGCCGACACTGGCTCCTGAGAATTCCAGAGAATGCTATCCCCGCGGAGAGCTCCAGAGAAGCAGCCTTGGCCAGGACGGGCTCACATGGGTGCCTCAAGGGGAGTCGAGCAGACAAAGAACCGAGGGTGGGACAAGCGAGCCGATGGAGAGGTCTCTGCTCTTCCTGCGGATACCTGACGATGTCACATTTCCACTGCTCCCCTTCAGGACAGAAGCTGCTCACGCCCTCCCGATACAGGAGGGCCCTCTGCTCTGTCAGCGCCCACACCACGCTGTTTCGGGCTGTGATCTGGGACAGTGGGTATGGACAGTCGACCTTCACGGCTCTGGCACAGGGGCGATCCACACTGAGACCTGCCAGGGAGACAGACAGGAAGCCCCCCAACACACAATCAGGATTTCACACCTCATTTGTATTCTGTCGTCTGCTTCTTTTCCTTTTTTCGGTATTTTGCCTGTTCTTTTGTAATAAGTACTTTGTCTTTCTAAGGGTCAGTCAACAAAAAATGGCGAAACTGTGCTTAAGTATGGCGTCTATCTGAAGTGTTTGCAGATGCGCTTTGAAAACTGAAGGGGGGGGGGGCGCCTGGGTGGCTCAGTCAGTTGAGTGTCCGACTTCGGCTCAGGTTATGATCTCACAGTCCATGGGTTAGAGCCCCGAGTCAGGCTCTGTGGTGACAGCTCAGAGCCTGGAGCCTGTTTCTTCAGATTCTGTGTCTCCCTCTCTCTCTGCCCCTCCCCTGTTCATGCTCTGGTGCTCTCTCTCTCAAAAATAAATAAACATTAAAAAAAAAAAAAAAAGAAAACTGAAGGAATGACAGCTCGGAATCCCGGCGTCCCAAAGTATCTTACGAAGTCTGGAAAGAACAAGAAGGCCCAGAGCAGGAGAGCGGCCAGAGGCTGAGCCAGGAGGCCCGGGCCCGGAGCAGCGCCGCTCCCGAGGCCCCCTCATGCTTTGCGGCCGTGCCCCTCAGAGCATCCGGGTGAGCGAGCTGCTGTGGCAGCCGCTGGCGACGGCGGGGCCCCGAGGCCTCCGCCCCTCCTCTGACCCTCCGCGGAGCAGCTCTGACAAGGCAGCGGCCCTCTCCCTGCTCTCACCTGGTTGGCGGGAGTGGGGGTGGGGGGACCCTAGATGGAAGGCAAGGCCACGGCAGGGCCAGAGCTCAGGGTCCCTGACTCCCCGGCCGGGGCTCTTGCCCCCACCTCCTTGTAGCCTGTCTCACGAGCCGGGAGCTAAAAGCCCATCCTCCGTGGCGTCGGCCCGCGATGAGTTCTCGCTGCTTGAGGGTGCGCCCCGCCTAATCGCAGAAGCACCCCGTGTACCACGTCCCCGGCGGCACGTCTCGCCCTTGACCAGGAGAGTCACCTGCGGGGCTTCCTACACCACAGATCCTCAGGCCAGCCGCAGGGACTAACGCGGTAGGTCTGGGCCGCCACTCCCCAACCCCAGGCCACAAGCACTCCATTCCCCACCAGGAACGAAACTCAAATGCCCTTGGAAACTGGATATGCCTTTGCCTTTCCAGAGCTCTCTGCACTTGAAGGGAGACACAGGAACTGGGATGGAGAGACCGGGACTGGCAGGTGGCCCAGAAGCTGGCAAGGCTGACCACCAGGGCTCAGGCAGCAGCTTCTCGGGGATGCTGGCCCTCCCACATGCGACAGAGAGCCACAGGTGCAAAGGCTTTCAATCTCAGAGAGTCATCCCTGGCTGACGGCTCGCAGCGGATTAAAACATTCTCTCCAAATCAGCAATATTAAATGGTCAGAAGACCGATCCTTACATAAATCCACTACGGCCTCCTGACGACCAAAAAAGAGCTCCGTGCCCCATATCCTTTGCAGATGCCGGCAAATCACACTGCCTTTGGAAACTCACAGACCGTTTTGCTGACAGGACACCAACGCTCACTCTTGTTACACTTGGTGTTTAATAAGCAAGTCTCCCTGTGTCTCCTGCAGCAGCTCAGGGTTCCCGCAGGGCAGTTTATTAGGACGAAGTTGAACTGCTACTTTGATCAAATTCTCTCTGTGTTTCTTCCAGACCCACATGTGAACAAGTATACAGAAGCAGGCCTTGACCTGGCTGAAAAAAATCCAGCCATAACCTAAAGGAAAAAATGACTGTAATGTCATTTTCCTTCCTGCTAAGATTCGATATTGTAGCACGTGTGACAGGCAATGCTTGGCCAGAAGGAGAAAAATCTGTTTCTGTATCTCACTAATTAATCCTATTAATCTTTGCCTTAAATTTGTCCTGGGCTGAATGTGAGTCAATAGCGGGAAATTGCTAATTTATTCCAATGACAAACACTGTCTTTCCACAAATGCTTTAATTTACATTGATTTTTAGCTCCTTAGTCATTGCGACCGTTCTAAGCATGTCCCTAACAAAGTGAAGGACGGCAGGAAGCAATTACCCCCAAGCCGCCGGGCGCTGGAGCACAGCCTCCAGTTACCTGTCTGCAGGTATAGGTCTCCGTTCGTCCTGATGATCCAGGCCGTGTCATCGCTCAGGGCCACAAAAACGGCCTGGGGCAGCGCTTCGTACCAGTGCCGCTTTCCCTTGATGGTCACTTTTCCACAAGCAAAAGCTCGGTTAGATTTCTGTTCAATCTTCCAGAGGAGGGCGCCTGCGGAAATACAAATGCTATTCACTATCCAGTAAATGTCGTGACTCACACAAAAAACTTCACTCTGGTTGTGTCGGGGAGAGAGATTTCTAAAGCCGCTCTCTCCCTTCTGCTTCTACCCCAACTGGGGAAAGGGCCCGCAGCGCCAAGGATGAGCCTTTGGCCACCGCCCACCAGCCATGTGGCTTC